>NC_137927.1:5141751-5166751 GCF_963457725.1 Sprattus sprattus | reverse complement strand
GGAGAGAGGGAAATGGCTTCAGCGTGTATGTGGGTAGTAATTATAGCCTCAGAATCAGGCTGTCTGTGGCCTGGTCAGCACAGAAGGGTAATGATTAGACCAGTACACTTCATGCCACCCTCAGGCCTCCTGGATGGAGCAAAGCAGCCTGGAAAAACCCCCGGCGCTCTTCCAGATTCAGCGTTCCTGAGGTGCCCTCTCCACAGGAAAGCAAACAGGGCAGGGCCACGCACAGAGTGCCAGAGAGGAAGCAGGAAAAAGGAGAAAATGAGAAAAGTGTCCTCGACATACCAGGCCTCTGGCGTCACCTTGGGGAACTAGAAAACAAACACAGCTCTATGACATCTTCGCCTTGGGCACCAGATCAAGCCTAGAAAATGTCAACCTACCATCTACCTTGCATCATTTGCATCAGCCTTTCTGCCGCAAACATAACCTTACAAACCTAGCCTAGCATGTCTCCAGGACCCTTAAGTTCTGCTTCTTTGTTGCTTAGATAGTCTTATAAATGTTAGCCAAGCATGTCTCTAGGACCCTTAAGTTCAGCTTCTCCGTTAACTCAGCCATTTAAGAGTTATCTCTGAGATGTGTCTGCCTCTCTGTAGACATTTGCTGCTAACAACTTTGCTTTTGGAAAGTAAGTCTAGCTTATCTCAGCCTTATAAATAAGGTATGCCTTTTAAATGTTAGCCTGCATCTCTCTACAACCCTGAGGCTCAGCATCTCTTTCGTCAGCCTTTTAACATTTAGCCTAACATCTCAGTGGTAAAGAGGCTAATTACAGCCTCAGCAACCACTCTGGGGAAAGGTTTCTATAAACTCCCTCAGGATTGTTTGTGTGTTTGTGTTTGTGTGTGTGTGTGTGAGTGTGTGCGTAACCTATGCATAGTAGGTGTGTGATATGTGTATGTGTAAGTGTGCATTCATGGATGTATGTGTATGTGTCTCAGTGTGTTTGTGTGTGTATGTGTGTGTGTGTGTGTGTGTGTGTGTGTGTGTGTGTGTGTGTGTGTGTGTGTGTGTGTGTGCGTGTGTTATGTGTCTGCATACTCTGTAGACTATGTTGGACTCCTGTCCTGCCAGCTACTGGGTGTGGCAAACAAGGATGGAGGTTTATGTGCTGTTCCGTCACCCAAGCCTTCTCTTCATCAGGAGGAGACTTGTCTATTTGATGTCTCCCAGCGCCAGATTTCACAACACTGTGGAGCAAAGGAACTCACTGAGAATCCATTCTGTCTTTTATCTATTCGTCCCGCTGATGAGAAAATATTGGAGTGCATGTGTGTGTTTCAGCTCTCAGGAAGTGCTTGAGAGATTTACGGGGAGATTACGTCCCCTCACAAATAAATAAACCGACAAGGACACAGAAGAGTGTCAGACAAAAATACACCAGAGAGAAAACAACTAAATTCCAAGCCGTGTTGTAGGAGGAGGGATGCCCAATCTGGGGGCTCAGGAGCTTTGACTGTTCCGTTGCCCTATTCCACCCTGCCCTGCCCTTCCCTGCCCTGCAGCTGCTGATTTGGTATTTATAAACCCCTGTCCCACACACACATTACCTCACAGCTGTGTTTAGCTCCCAGCAAACATCAGAAACACCAGTCTCAGGTCAGGTTTCATGTGACATTCACCCCCCTTTCATGTCTCACGTATAATAAATAAATGATCATAAAGTTAAAGTTAACATTTTCATTTTCAACTATCATAATATCTAAATGTGTTTCATCTTGAGGAGCTTTATACACACCTCTGTGACAGTAAAATAGTAACTGGTATGTCCAGTTGAGTAGTGATTGTATCATTGAATTTGTATTGCAAGCAATTTCCTGTAGTACCCTCTTGTGGTGACTTTCAGACACCTGCAGTATAGATTAGTGTTGCCACCTAGTGGTATTTCACTGGCACCACATTTCTGATTTTTAGAATGATAGAGGGGCATTATCGTTACAAATATTAGCCATTACTCCAACACTGCTCAGCGATGACATTACGGGGGTAAATCAACTAACAAAGAGTGTGATTTTTCTTCTTTTCTTTATTCTTTGTTACTTAATTCCCTCCCTTTTAAGAAATATGAATATCACATTTATTTTGAATACAAAGGAATTGTATAATGCATTCAATACCTCAATTATTAAGTTACAAATTGATCATAATCATCAGGATATTTCAGTGGTAGTCCACAATTAAACATATTGCAGAAGCAAAACCAGTAGCATGAAACAACTAGAATGCGTTTTGTGAACGAACTGCGAGAGTGTGCTTGCTCTGTTGCGGCCATCAAGCACAAGCAACTGCAGTGGCCGAGTGCGCATATTGCATATGTTGTTGAGGGGCCTCACAGACTGATATCTGAGAACAAAATCTGTATAGTACTGTGTTTTCTGTGTTCAGTACAACGTTGAATGCAGGTTGTATGATGAATCTGCCAGCCTTCCAGTGTAACAATCTGCAGTGACACTGAATACACCTTTTTGTTTTCAACCAATATATTTTAGCAAGCAACCAAGCTCAACCATTATATTTTGGCTCCACTGACGTTATAGTCATAGTTATCCTTCTTAGTTTCAGTCTAGTTTTCGAAAACTCATTACAATTTAGTCTAGTTTTAGGCACATTTAAAATTCCATATTATAGCCACATTAAACTCCTTCCCTTCCCTTCTCAGGCCCAGGGACCTCCTGTGTTGTGTCTACTGCATAGTAGTCTAGCTTGCAGTACTTAAATTGTGGATGCAATTAGTCTCCAAGATACAGATGTCATGCCTACAGCTGAATTCCAATTAAATCAATGTGAATAATAATTTAAGGCAATACTTGATTAACAGAATTCATTGAAATATATGAGAATATCACGTCTGGATTTTGAAAATTCAAATGATGTGTTGGCACAATACAACTACTATGCCTAGCTGGCCTTAGAGTTAAATCAACCACATATCCTCCATAAGAAATGCTGTGAAATCTCATAACCAACAGATTTAGCTAGACGGATAGTTTTGACAGTTGAAAGTGATAACAATGATAATAACAATTGCCCAAATAGACAAGGCTAATCAAACCAGTCACATATTCATTCATGTTTTGCTTAATTAATGTTGTGCATAGCCTGTCCTATAGTCCATACTGCAATGAGTTTAATAGCTAGCTATCGATAGCTTGTACTTAGCTAGGATATGCTACCTCAGTGCATGCTTAGCTTAGCTAGGATATGCTACCTCACAGTTAGCTAACGTTAGCTAGCTAAACGTTTACTGAGGCTAACAAATTGCCCAAATAGACAAGGCTATTCAAACCAGTAACATATTCATTTATTTTTTGCTTGATTAATGTTGTGCGTAGCCTGTCCTATAGTCCATACTGCAATGAGTTTACTAGCTAGCTATGCCTAGCTAGTGTAACTTAGCTAGGATATGCTACCTCATAGTTAGCGAACGTTAGCTAGCTAAACGTTTACCCAGGCTAACGTGAAAATACAATCGAAAATGATTAGCTAACTATCCAAGCTAGCTGACACAACCTAAACACTCGACTGCCCCTTTGAAGTCAACTTAACGTTGGCTAATATATTTTAATAACTAGTTATCATTGACAGCTACTAGCTAATTTACAAAACTCCTTTCTTGTCTTAAATTGAGCAGTTGCTGGTGTGAGCTACAGTATGGGAGCTAGCAATGCCATTTCTAGCTCTACTTCACAATATTGCTGCCTAGTGTAATAAGTTAACGTAAAACATAAATGTTTATAAAGTATCTGACATAAACAGGATACAACATACCAGTTACCAATTGATATTATGTGTTTATATACCGATAATGTCAGTAAATCGAGATGATGCTGCTGTTGGTCCCGTCGAAAACCATTCACACAGGTTACGAGCAGTGGGGTTTTTGAGAGCTACTTATACCAAGAGATCGCATGTTGGCTAGATCATAGAGTGTCAGTGAAGCTCAGTGAATTGAGAGGGACAGAGAGTAGAGGTTCCTTGGATTTGGCGCAGGTGTCAGTGAAGCTCAGTGAAGCACAGGTGCAAGCCAGTTTAATAAGCCTATTATGATGTCATAATGCCTCAAAGTTCTGCCATGCAAGTCTATGGAGAAAAAAGGTGATGGAAAAAGAGGAATAAAAAAGGAGTGGCAAGGAGTGCCGCCACGAAAAGATATAGCAGGTTGCACCGGATCGGGCCGGACGTTTCGGTGTTTGAACGGCGTCTGTACCTCGAATGAGCAAGGCCTGATTCGATGCAAGAAAAACGGGCGGAATAAAGAAAATTTATGAAGAACAATAGTGTGCTTCCCTTCGGGCAAGCACACTAATTAGCCTACCTTTTCGCCTGAATATCACATCCCACTAGGGCGGACAGGCCAATGGAAATGCACTGGCATGTCATAGAGAAGGCTTCACTCGTCTCATAGTTAGGGAAAATAGCTCCTTTGATGAGTTTGTGACATCACTTCACCTCCTTTCGTGGGACGATGTATGTAGTCTTTTATCTCCTCTATCAGATCTTTGATTTCTCTCTCTGTGTTCAGGAGTAGGCCTATGGAGTTTATGACATTTAAGAAGAAATCTGTCAGTTGTACTTTTAGCATATGGTATGATATGCTAATGACATGAGAACCAATGACTGCATCTACGTATAGGCCATTGAGGAGGCAAGTTAACATTCTGTCTGTGTATCCCTACACTGAGCTGCACCCAAACTGTGCAGGAACCTTTGGCTTCTAACTAGAACCTTTAAGAGAAACTTAGCGTATTTCTGAGAGTGTAGGTTTAACTTTGAAGAAGCCTGTTTTTGGCAAATATAAGCTGGCGCATTTCAGCAGTAATGCCGCATTAAAGACACTAATCCCGTGCCTCACACACTACATGCTGTTGCAAAACTCGACACTTTTCAGTCTTCTATCTACCGGCAGTGCCTGCGGAAGCACATTCAAAAACATGTGAATATCAACAGCTAGAGGAGGCACAGGGAAGAGCTCTTTTATTCACACGCTGAATAAAATATCAAAAAAGGACCACAATTTCTATACCCATAGTGCACTGCTGCAACCATTATCTCCCATTTCTCTTTCATCGCATTTTCCATTCAGATGGTCCCAAGTGATCCGTCTACATGGAGAGATATTTCTCCTCCCCTCCGTGCACCCTCAGGTATTCATTAAACGTCTGCTTGCCCTCCCGTGGCTCGGAGACACAGGCATTCTCTTACCCGAACAGAAAGCCTATACACAGACAGGTAAGACGTGAATGAACACGTGCTCTGTCATGAATCATCCCAGTTCTACACCATATTCCTGGATTGAGAGGTGCCTTTGGAACATCATCACAGAGGGTGATGCAGTGCATGAAATCCATCTACATTACATCAGATATGTACACAGGATATGTTCTAAAAGTCATCTATGGGGATCAGCTCACATAACCTGTGCCTCTCAAAGTAGGGATCAAATCAGGCTGCCCCTGGAGAGCCGTGAGTTTCATTTTAACGATCAACCTGTGGCTGCATTGGGCGTCAGTGTGCCCACCACAAATAAGTGGTCATCTCCAAATCCCGTTCAGGGGTGTGCTGATTATGTCCAGATCTCCTCCAGACATGAACGTGTTATAAAGAACATTCTGGCCTCAGCAGATGAGCCCTTTCAGTGGTCATAGCCAGAAGCTAAGCTTATGTGCCGTCCTGTACAAAAGACACAGCGGTGGCATCCGCTGTTACACATCTACATCTGATAAGCCTCCTTTACTCTTAATAATGAAAAGCCCAAGTTTACTCCCGTCATAAGAAATACTGATATTGAGGTCACAAATGTAATATACTGTATATGAGTGGGAGGAACAGGGAGGGGAACTGACCCCCCCCCCCCCCCACCCCCCACACCCCTGATGTTGTTTTTGTAGATGACGGGCAAAAAGAGGTGACAGTCTTAGAGATAGGTTGTGTCTTTGACCTATATCTCTCACAAGCTAACCAGGCACCAGCCCTTATGTTAGGTGCTAGGTTAAAAGTATAGGCTGGTGATTCTAATATTTGGCAGCTCAGGGCATTTTCAGAAACTGACAGTTATCGTCCTCTGATTTTCAGGATCACTTAAGAAAAGGGCAAATATGTGCTTCATCTCATCTGTAGCCTTGGTGTAGGGAAATTTGATTGGCGGATTCAAATAAAGAATTCAAATGTGTGTATCAGTCTGTGTGACAGCCGTATTCAGATGAGGAGTATTCTCTCCTGGGATGAGAGAAGCAGAGGAAACAAGATCTCAATCCTCAGCCCCTCTGGTGACCTCCATCTTTGGACTGACAGAGAGCTGCTGAATGCTCACATTCCTATGGCCACTTTAAGTACCTCTAAAGCTCTGCTCTCTATCTTTCTCTCTCTCTCTCTCTCTCTCTCTCTATCAATCTATCGCTCCATCTGTATTTCTGTCTGCGGCGTTGTTCTCTTTCTTTTCTTGTCTTTATTTCCCAGGAAATCTGGAAGTGCAGTATGAGGGCTGCCGAGGGCACCTTTCAATTTCATTTAGATTTGGTTTTAATGAAAAGTTCCCTCTTAAGTCTGCCAGGGCCAGTCTTTTATTTGAGTTTCATTAAGGGGTTATGTGACTCAGGTTAAATGAAACTGACAGTCACATCTTAATATGTCTCTCTGATCAGTTTCTACAGATAGACATCCCTTCAAAAAATATTGCTGAAGCCTGAAAAAAAACAAGGCCTCTGAAAGTGTGCTAGAAAAAAATACACAATATTTCTATACACCATATAACAAACAAAAAACAACAAACAAACAAGGCTGAGTTTCAGTCAGTTTTGTATTGCACAAGCGTTTCACTGCAACACACACTAGTTATGATAGGCGATCCAAGACACAACACACGCACACACGCACACGCAGGCCTGAGGTAGCTGTGAATTCACTCTCTGCTTTTAACCCATCCCGGATCTTCCCTCCTCCACGATCCTCCAGGAGCAGTGGGCAGCTTCTCAGCGCCGGGGGACCAAGTGAACGGTCCGTCTCGGTCAGGGATGTATTTTCATTTCACATCATATATATAAACACCATATATCCATTCACCATATATCCATATATCTATACACCATATATCCATTCACCATATATCCATTCACCATATATCCATTCGCCATATATCTTTACACCATATATATATATACACCATATATCAGAATCAGAATCAGATTTTATTGGCCAAGTATCTATACACCATATATACCTATACAACATATTTCTCAAAGCGCTTACTGATGGGTTTGCTTCTCTAGAATCTTTGTCACACCCCAGACGTGCTGTAATAAAACAGCAAGGAAACAGAACTGAGAACTTTTCACGTTGACAGTATTATGAAACATTTCTCACAGCAGACTGTAATGGACACGGGCTGGCTTGATGCATGACTTCTCTAACAGAAAAAGGAGAATTTGCCAGAGGTAATTACAGTCAGACAGCTCCATGCAGGGGAGGAAGGGAAGGAGTCCAAGGGTTAAGAGACACTTCTGGTTGTGGTGGCGGTGAAACTGTCCATCAGTGCTCCCCCACCAGTGCAGTCTCATGGAGCTGCTCAAACTGTCACTCTGTTTGGACAGGAGAACAGGAGAAAGGATGGGGGGCGAGGGGTGGGGTGAGGTGGGGATATGGCCACTTAGAAGATTAGAGGGGGGGGGGGGGGGGGGGGGGGGGTAGCAGAACAGTAGAACAGAATGAACATGCACTGTAAATATGCATGTAAGCCTTAGAACTCTTCAGTTTTGAAGTTGCCTTGTTGATTTTCTGCTTGGCTTGTGTTGTCCTCCACCTCGCCTGTGCATTGCCAAAGATGAAAGCCGATGCTCAAAGTGTCACATGTCGGAGTCTGATCCTTCAGACATGCCCATTCTTAGAGCAGTGAGCTAGTGCTGTGGTGTGGTCTGTGTTTGCTGTCGTGTGGGGGGACATAAATTAAATTAATTATTGATCATCTCCTAAGATATATGTGCCCGGGTGGTCTAAGTGGTCCCAGGCGGAGATCTGGAGCCTTAGTTACATTGAGCCTTAATGATGAAATCAGTTGTGTGATGGTGGTTCAAGGTTTTTCTGTAATTATCTTGTGCCTCTGATTTTTCTTCTCCGTCAAGGCAGCGGCGGCTCAAATTTAGGATTCAGTGAGGTTGTTGCTTTTAAGGGGATGTCTCGCTAGACTCTCCAAGCATGATTTTTGAAGGCAAACTCTTGTGGCTAATTATCAGTGAATTTTGCGATGTACTTGCATAAAGCATGTGATAGCTTCAATCATGTCAACTGACACCATGGACCATGGAGTGGATACCCCCATTTCAGAATGTGGTTACAGTTTTCCAGGCAAAATCATTACCTTCAATCCCCCAACTGTTACTGCAAATACATCAAATGGGATGCCAAATTGCAGGTGACTTTCAGCTCTAGATCAAGTCCATATATATTCCAATGCCAGTTAAGTCAGTACCTAAATCATTTAGTTTAGTTTGTTTACTTATTTATTTAAATGCAGATCCTCTAAATCACACATTTACCAAAGAGACCGAAGTAGAAGTAGAATTCTTGAAGACAAAAACAGAGTTTGGAAGAGGAAGAGAGAATCCTGTGGTATATTTCAATCGCCACTGGAGGACAGTGTTGTGCTTCAGTGAGCTCTGGCGTTGATTGGTCATGGAGATCCCCCCAGAGAGAAGGACCATACAGCCAGCTTGCCTTTTCATCTCGAGAAATGCCTCTCATAACACAGAGTGTGCCATTTCACCTGCATTTACATATACAGTGAGCTGTGAATAATACATGATAAAAAGAAACGACCCAGTATAATATTCTTGTCATCTTTTTTTCGTTTGGGTTCTCTTTATCCACATTTAGGACTTGTGTGGAAATCAGATTATATTTTACATTCATATTTATGTAGGAATATAGAAAATCAAATGGTTCACAAACCCTTAAGCACCACCATCAACAAGTCCGAACAGAAGTTACAAAAGGAGAAATCATAATCTGTGGCATTATACTCACTACAACTCACTCGGGACCAGAATGTGAGCAGGTGTGTCTGTGTGTGTGTGTGTGCCAGTGTGTGCGAGTGTGTATGTGTGGCATTCGTGTTGGACTAAATAAGTAAATAAATAAACAAAAATAAAAGGGGGAAAAAAATGATGAAAGAATGACTCACTGTGAGAAAGAGAACATTTGACTGAAATGTGAAATCAAATAAATATGGGGCGTCAGAAAAACGAATCCCAGATGGGGAAACTGTGAGGTCTAATCACACGTCTGCTTAAGGGTCACGCATGCTGGCCATTTCACACTGCTGGCCGCAGCCCTGCGCAGGAAAACGAGCTGCTGATTGAAGCACTCTGAGTTATAGAGGACATTAAAGTCAGAGTTTCCCCCACGACTGAAGGGTCCTGTGGGATGATATACAGTCCAGCACAAACACGGGTAGTAAAGCCTGTCGCCATCACTACACACACAAACTCATTAATAATGTTGTAATTGTGTGTGTGTGTGCTTGTGAGAGAGAATCATTGCATGCAGATCTGTATTGTGTGTGGGTGTGCATTTGTGTGTGTGCATTTGTGTGTGTGCATTTGTGTGTGTGTGTGTGTGTGTGTGTGTGTGTATGTGCTTGGGGGAGAGAGTCATTGCATGCAGATCTGTATCTGTATGTGTCTGTGTGTGTGTGCATATGTGTGGCAGGGTGTGCATTTGTATGTGTGTGTGTTCGGTGTGTGTGTAATTGCATGTGTGTGAGAGACAGTTTGGTTCTAGCCAATTAATTCCTCTTTGTGATGGAACTTCACAGAGGGCTCTTGTTCTTTCCTCTAGTGCCTTTAAGATTCTGCTGGTTTGATAGATGGCTGCATACATTTCAAAGCTCCCAGACTGCCTGCTCATTGAACAGAGTAAAAGAGAAATTCAACATATTTTCATTGTCAAAGAACACACTGCATTTTCAATTACAGTTTTAAATGCACATCTAAGCACTGAGAAAACACTTCATGCATGTGTGTGTGTGTGTGGGTTTATATACAGAATGTTGGTGTGCACATGCATATGTTACATGTGAGTGTGTGTGTCTGTGAGTGTGTGAGAGAGATGTGCCAATGATATAAGATCTGTTCACATGTCCTCGCATTATCTCTCTCTCTCTCTCCTTTCCTTTCTCCTGCCCGTGACTGCACACCCAGACAGACCTTCCCAGACCTTCCCAGACAAGCAGACAAGTGTGTGAAGAGAAGAGGCTGAGCCAGGATGGACGGAAAGCTGGAAAGGGAGAGAGAGAAAGGGGGGGGGGCGGGGGTGTTTTGGTGGAAAGCACAGCATGAGAGACCAAAGCAAAGACACAAAAGAACAGAGAAAGAGAGATATAGCAAAACAACCATGTACAGACAAAGACAGATTGCGAGAGAGAGAGAGAGAGATGGACAGACAGACAGGCAACGCAAACAGACAGAGAGATGGACAGGCAGACAAGCAACGCAAACAGACAGACAGACAGACAGACAGAGATGGACAGAGAAAGAGAGAGAGAGATAATAGAACATCAGCACTCCTCTAACGGCTGTCCTCCGCTCACAGTAATCTACGGGTGACAAGTGGGACTGGGCTCAGCTGCTGCCGTGGTAACCATTTCCCAGAGTCCCCAGGGGGAAGCTGGACCCTGGGGCGGGGGGCTGCTGTGGGGGGAAATCAGCCAGCCTTCTCTTTTCTCGCAGACCCACATATCTACAAACATACATACAGCAACTAATCCTATCACAGCCAACAATCAAGGCGTGGTTCACATCAGAATCGTATTACTGTGCTGGCAGATCATTTACTAGTTGTAAAACATTAATGAGGTGTTTATTAACTTTATTTCATATGGGCATTTCTTGTTTTATTTATGTTGACAGTTGGATTCCTCGGCACTGATTACATGTCGTAGTACCTCCTCCTCTCCATCCACACCAATTCATTCTGTCATTCATGCCCCCTCGCATACGCTTGTCCATGGAGAGCTGGGGGCGGCAGGACTCTCAGGCAAAAAGGTCAAACGCAGGGAGAAGGCAGAGCAATACAGATCTATTTTCTCTGGATCAATTTCCACTGCCTCAGCAAGAAACAACTAAAACAGAGAGAAAAATGATGCATGAAATCAATGAAATGAGTGCAAGTCGAAAGGAAAAGAATGATTGCCCCCTACACTGTTAAATGTCACAGTGTGTGGTGTGTGCCCTTTAATAAGGCACCATTGGAGCTCGGCCCATCGGTCCTAAACAGGTCTGACAAACACAACACAAAAGAAGAGAGCAGGGTAACATCTGATGGAGGAACAGTTCTGGACTGGGCAGTGCCCCAAGACACCAAAGAAAGGACAGCTACAGCGCCAGCCCCAGCTCAGACACCTCAAAGCACCTGAAGTCAGTCCCTACCTGATAGAGGAATGCAACAAAGAAATATAGCAGAAAGCAGAGGCCGCTGACCACCTACTTTGGCAAGAGCACCATTTTACTTCATGTGCCTCGCTCCTGTTACGCCCATCTACACCCCCACTGGCTTTGCAGTGGCAGTGCAACAGCCTTTGGGTGGTAAATGGGCATAGTTTAGCTTAATTGTCCAACCTGAGGTGGTGTGGATAAAAGCCATGCTGTTCGCCCTCAGAAAGGGCCTTGCATTCTCACCATGCGTTTGATGCTGGTGCACACTATGGGTTTTTGGTGCTTGGCATTTACTATTTTATCCCGTATTTCTGTGTTATTAGAAATAAACCCTGATTTTTGTATACTCTGTGGTCTGTCTCCAATTTATGGTGCGGCTCACTAGCAGGGTCGTAACACCCGTGTATGTACTCTCATTGCAAAATACATCATGCTGTGTTTAGGCCTCCCACAGAAAAATATACTCTGTTGACAATAAAAAACAGACAAAACAACTCCAACAAATGTGAAACGGCATTAGTTCTTTCTTCTCTTGGCTTGAGATGTACTAGATATTTATTTGTGTTACTGGTATGCAACAAACAGCATGTTTTGATAACTCTGTCTGTATGAGCTGAACTGAGACGACCAATCCTGTATGTTTGATAACTCTGTCCCTACGAGCTGAACTGAGACATGTAAAATCCTGTATATTTGATAACTCTGTCCCTATGAGCTGAAATGAGACGACCAATCCTGTATGTTTGATAACTCTGTCCCTATGAGCAGAACTGAGATGTACAATCCTGTATGTTTGATAACTCTGTCCCTATGATCTGAACTGAGATGTACAATCCTGTATGTTTGATAACTCTGTCCCTATGATCTGAACTGAGACATTTTTATGTTGAGGCTTGCCCACCATCTCCAAGCCTTACAGACTAACTTTCAGATGTTTCAGTTCTCACCCCACATATCCCTTCTCTGAATAAGAGACACAGCCGTTAAAAACAAATACTCCCAAAGGATTGATTCAATTTAGCCTTGTCTTCATCCTCAGTGGTGCCATATCCAACACACACACCAAGACTCCATCAAATACAACAGATGCAATAAACCGGTTAGAAAAGCAATACCAACTACGGGCATGATTCACTTTTAAAATACAGTTTGAAAGCAGCAGTGCTCCTATCATCTCTCACTCGTCTGTGAGATGTCTGGATCATCTGGTTCGAACGGATGTTCCCTCATAAACCCCACTAGGGCCCAAAGTGGATTCAGGGGGTGAGGGGTGGTGGTGTGGTGTGAGTGTGTGTGTGTGTGTGTGTGTGTGTGTGTGTGTGTGGGGTGTTCTGGGGTGTAAACGATGTTTCTCTTTTAATGATGGCATCATCATGTCTAAGAAAATATATATCTAACAACATCAGGGAACCAGGGGTTCCAGAGGAGAATAATGGACTGTGAAATTGGTCATGTATGAAATTCAGTTAAATTCAACTTAAAATACAAGAGATGCATTTAGACGAATATCAGGATATTATCAAGTAATTTAGATAATCAGAAGAGGAAAAAATTACTTTTCCTCCTTATCCCCTGTCAACATATTTTTGTCATTACTTCAACATCTGGTACCCTCACAGAGACCCTGGTAGAATTGGAGGACATTGCTCTGTCGTGAGATGGGAACCTGACCCTGACCCTGGCCCACCACAAAATGGCTCCACTCGTCACTACAGTGTTTTCATTCACAACTCACAACATCTCCAACTGAACCCTGACCCAGTACTTACCTGGTAGACCCCATCCAGGGGTGACTTAGACTCATCTGGTCTGGCACTCAGTGAGGCTAGAAACAGTGGCCATTTAACCCATCGACGGGTATGATCACGAATATTTGATCAAGGCCACTTCACAGTCCAGGTGACAAGTGTCACTCAAATTGTGGTTGACGGATGTCACGGGCGGCACTGAAGGCTTTCATTGTATTGCACTAGTGACAAAAACTTGGGAATAAAACATCCTCTGTAGTTTCTATGACAACTTGTATGATGACGTGGCTACAGTTTGTTTACGTTTCCTAACGTTACATCTCATCCTGAAACACAGCCACACATCATCACCATGGCAACACACCAGAACATAGAACTTTGAGTTGCTATCCAATCATAGTGCATGACAAGGTCTGCACCCTTTACATTTTTTTGATGAATGCTACAAGCTCTGAGATACCCTAGCAGACACACATATGATCTCTTTGTAATGTAATGTTTTTTTAAACGACACTTGTTGCCTGGACTATGAATTGGCCTTAGAATATTGCCAGCTAAGTGATGAATTTGATGAAGCACATAATCTCAAGTGTCCGTTGTCAGTTAATGTAAATTCTAGATCTGTGTGATACAATTCTGGAAAAACCTTCACTCCTCAAAGTGTTTAACCGGACCTGATGCCCTGGGGCCGGTATTTCAAAGCTTGTAATCCAGATCAGAATGATCCGGATAACCAAATCCCCCTGTCCTCAGCCACGGATCAACCTGATCTATGCCGGTATTTCAAAACTTTGCTGGATTGGATCCGAGTGATCCTGATACCGGCAGATTGGGATGTCCAAATCCGTCCCGCCCCCTGGATCACAGACAGGAAACAGGAAATGGAGCGAACATTTGACCAGAGAAAGGAGAAGCTAGCTCAACTTTTGTCTCTAAATTAAAGTATAATCTTGGCCCGTGTCGATGCGTCCTAAGACTAGATGAAAGGCAATCATTATATTGAGTTAACCAATTATGTAAATCAGCACAAAGTTGAAAGAATAACTTGGCGATGTCAAATAAAGCAGAGTTCGCGCTAATGCGAGCTAACGCTGCTTCATTGACTCCTGTGTTAAGGAGCTAACAAGCTAGTAAATAGGCTAGCGTATATATGTCGCGGTCCACAGTCCACATTTTAATGCATTTACTCGCAAGGCATTGTGTGTAGATTTAAAATTGTGTTGTACATATATTTTTAGGAAACAGTTCTCAACAAAAGGGACAGCCCTAAAACCTTAATATTTGTTTTTCTTTACAGATGTTTGTGGAAAGAGAAGACAGGCAGTTAACATAGACCTGCTCCAAATGGCATAACCTTCTGAGCTTTGGCTATGAAAATGAATTGTGTGTGCTGAATGCATGTTAATAAATACATTTGACTGATTTTCAGTGGAGGCTTTAATCAGTGGGTATAACTTAACAAAAAAATGTTACTTTAATAAGGCATTCATATTCAAACTTTCGCTGTGTTTTCTGAAAAAGAAAGGAAAGTGCAACGAAAATAAACATTGATCAAACAGCAGTGAATTGTAACTACTGTATCAAACAAAGAACTTTGGGAGCAGTTACACTTAAACTGTTCAAACCTTTACATGTAATCTCCCTCAAATCCACCTTTGAGGTGGGATCAGGGTGATCCTGATTTTTAGGATCAAACTGATCCAGATTTACCACTTACATTTTGAAATACTCAACAGCAGTGTTTAATCCAGATCAAAGGCAGGATTGGATTCCCAAATCTGAATCTGAATCTTCAGGATCAGATTTGCTTTGAAATACCCGTTTTTAGGATCTGATCAGGATTTAATCCAATCCGGGAGGATTAATCCTGTTGGATCATTTTGAAATACCGGCCCCTGAGTAGTAAGTGACATCATTCCTCACCCCAGTACCCCTCCAGGCTCGCATGAGCCATCTGTGTCCTTCTCTTATCCATCATGTTGGCTGTGGCCCCTCAACACATGGTGTCAATGGGGGACGTCTCTGCCCAATCCATCATGGCGAGCGTACTTCCTCAACGCATCTATTTACTATGCCTGTGAGAGACATTTAGGTACTCTGTCATGGGGGTCATACTACGACACCTCCAATCAGCATGCCAATCAATGCCTTCTCTTCCTAATCAATCGTGTAGGATAAGCCACCAAATACGCCCTACTACAATGTCAATGAGTAACTCTACGGGCCCTATCTTGCACCCAGCGCAATTGACATTGTCACCAACGCATGTATCATTCCTATCTTGCACCCGGCGCACAGCGGGATTTTCCCTCCAGAGGTGCGCGTCGAAATGAACTTGCGCCGACATGGGCGGGGGCGGAACAGAGAAGGCGTTTCTCTGGCGCAAGTGGTATTTTGCAGTTTTGAAACAACGCCGTGCGCCGTGCGCCGTTGACCAGAAAAAAGCTAGTCTAATGTCAGAGGCGCAATGTGTAAAGTCTGTGGCGGGTATTCAGAACGCTATTTTAAGGACACGTGCTTGGCTGCACAGTAGTCTACACTTTACTTCTCTCGTCTACACAAGAGATTTACCCCAATATTTTGGCAAGCCATATATAATTACAAGGAAAATAAAGTATTTACCACATGAGGAAATCATTGTGATATTCATAACCAAGATATTTTAAAAATAGGCATACATCTAGCGTACACATTGACCCAAATGATTCAGGTTAATTGAAGCTGCGTGACATTTATTGTATGGCTTTGTTGCATTTATTTCATGCCAGTATTATAATAAATCTTGTAAACTCATCTCTGTGTATGTGGACTTTATTTATGTACCTTGGGTTTGGTCAGCTGGTGCACTGGGTTGGGTGCCGATTTCCATGCCCCCAAATCCCTGCACGCTCTCAGGCGTGAGGGTAGACGTGGCGATGTCCTCTGCTCCCGTCAGGTCCTGGGTCGAGGTAGATCCACCTCCCGTGAGGCCACGAGAACGTGTGTTACCTGCCAGCTTGGATTTCCCACGTCTCCGGACGTCATTATAGCGTTTTCGGCATTGTGTGGCCGTTTCCGGGTGCCCCGTAGCAGAAACAATCACGGCAATATCTTCCCATGCTTGCTTGACTTTGCTAACTTTTGGAGGGTTTCTCGCATACCCATATATATCTATCTCCCGGCTTTTTACAAAGCCATACAATAAATCAAATGTCACGCAGCTTCAATTAACCTGAATCATTTGGGTCAATGTGTACGCTAGATGTATGCCTATTTTTTTAATATCTTGGATATGGATATCACAATGATTTCCTCATGTGGTAAATACTTTATTTTCCTTGTAATTATATATGGCTTGCCAAAAAATTGGTGTAAATCTCACGTCGGTCTCCTCGGCTGTGAACTTCTCCGGTCTTCCTCCAGGTAATTCCGCCATTATAATAACAAGCCGCTATGGAATATGCGCTCCTCGCTCTTAAAGGGAATGTGAGATGACGCTCTGATTGGTTCATTGCATATTACGCCAAAACCACACCTATGTCTGAGTAACCTCCTGTGGACCAACCCATTTGACACTTGCGCTGGGCGCAAGTGTGTTTTTTCCGCCGTTATAATAGCAACTGCGCCATAGAGCCGCCCACACAGCTACTTGCGTTTGGCGCCGTCCTACTTGCGTTTCTGATCGTCTAAATAGGGCCCTAAGAGTTACTCAGCAACCCAGCAAGAAACTCAAAGAAAAATGGAGTGAGACATTTTAAAAGAAGCATAATGAGTCTCTCTAAGGGAAACCCAATTAAATACTGTAACTGAAAACTTAATGAATTACTCTAAAAGAAACCTAATGGAATACTGTAACTAAAACCCAATGAGACACTCAAAATAAAACCCAATGAGACACTCAAAGAGAAATCCAATGAGACACTCAAAGAGAAATCCAATGAGACACTGAAAGATAAACGTTATGAGAAACTGTAAGATCCCGACCTTGAGTGATGAGGGTTGAGAATGAGGCATCATGCAGGCCTGCAGGGCTCCATCTATCACTATCACTTTTGTGTGTGTGTGTGTGTTTGTGTGTGTGTGTGTGTGTGTGTATGTGTGTGTGTGTGTGTGTGTGTGTGTGTGTGTGTGTGTGTGTGTGTGTGTGTGTGTGTGTGTGTGTGTGTGTGTGTGTGTGTGTGTGTGTGTGTGTGTTGTGTGTGTGTGTGGGTGCGGGTGCAGGGCTCCATCTATCACCTTAAGCAAGACCCCATTGATTAGCACGTGAGCAATAGCACAAATACATCACACAACCGTTTCCCTGTTTCAAGGAGTTGCTCTAAGATGGAAAAACAAACACAGATAGTGAGTAGGTGTGTGTGTGTATATTTGCGTGTGCATGTCTGTGTGTGTGTGTGTGTGTGTGTGTGTGTGTGTGTGTGTGTGTGTGTGTGTGTGTAGGTATCTGTGTGTGTGTGTGTGTGTGTGTGTGTGTGTGTGCGTGCGTGAGTGTGTGCACGTGTGCCAATGTATTCATATTCCTCTTCAAGGCCAAGCAGGGGAAAATGATGGGAGTAATTTGCCCCGAGTGGGGAGACACACACACACACACACACACACACACACACACACACACACACACACACACACACACACACCTACCACTGGTGATGGAGCACACCGGCAGATACATCATTTCAGAAGCAATCATGGGAAAACACAACTCCATACATCACGGAATGAGAAGACTGCAGGCCTCAGAATACACACATTTCTTTGCAGACATGTAGGGCTGACCTCAATTCAGCCCACGCCTGTGGCATCAGGACCTCTTCAGAAAGTAAGCGGACATCTTAACAAGTGAGAAATCTCCTCCTTATAAGGGTCATGTTTTAGGTCAAGTATGTGTGTGTGTGTGTTTGTGTGTGTGTGTCTGTGTGTCTGTGTCTGTGTGTCTGTGTGTCTGTGTGTCTGTGAGTGTGTGTGAGTGTGTGTACTTCCTTTGACAAAACCCTTTACAACCCCCTTAAATAAATCAAAAATCTTGGAACCAGCTGAAACCCTTACACAGGTTATCTCTTAAAAGATCACCAGCCCACATATCACACAGTAACTGGCCAACAGTTGTTGCTAATCATTTATCAGATAACATCCTTTAGCTTTCCTGTGAATCCAAACTATACATTCACATCATACTGGCTAGACCCCATTAGCGCTTTAAGCACTATCTCTTGACAGCTCAAAGGGGTAGACCAGGAGGACTTCATCGATTCCATCTTTCCAAAGGGCTTTACTACTTGACATCTATGGGAGCTGGGACTTTCTGCCGAGAGTTAACACGATGAGTTATGTATTAGCCCATTGAAACAGAGATGAATAGATAGATAAATGGATAAATAGATAGATTGATAGATTGATAGATAGGTAGGTTGGTAGATAGATAAATAGACTGATTACTGTATTGATCCCCAAAGGAAAATTGCAGTGTCACAACAGCAATTCACATACATCACGGAAACACACATAACTTACACACAGACACTGAGGTAGGTAAAATAAGAATTTGAGAAATGTAGAATGTGCATAATCCTTCTCTCTCTGCGTAGAGGGGGATCATTATAAACTGCTTTTGAGGTGGGCAGGAATGACTTTGTGTAGCAGTCTTTATTACAGCAGAGTTGAATGGAGCCTCCAATTGAAAACACTATGATGTCTGATCGGTAGGTGCTGCTGAGTATGTGAAGTGAAGTGTTTGCAATGTGTTTGTGAGATAGTGTGTTGAGCAGCAGAGGCAGTAACCAGGAGATTGTAGTTTACATGATCCAAAAGGTGCAGGTTTATTTAGGCTTATGGCAGGTTACAGACAAGACGCACATTTCACATTTAACAGAACTAACTTTTCCAGGACAAACAGTCAAACAAACAAAACTAATAGTAATTCTACTGACTAGCAATAAACAGCTTAATGATTCAGTACAGGCATCCTCTCAACTCAGAGGCCAAAGCTAGACTGCCTGCCATTATCTGGATTCAGGTTATATGCACCCTAACTCCTCCTCCCAGGAGTTAACCATTATATTTTAACCAATCATCTAAACAGACACATTCTTACTCTCTTAAACATGTATTATGCATACAGTACTTCATAATTGTCATCTTCATATGCACAACAATGCTTTTAGACTTTTGGCAGCCAGATATAAATGTCAGTATTCCGAACGGGAGAAATCACCCGTCATAGTTGGACCAGTCCAGTGTTTGGCGCCAGTGCGTGAATAAAGACGTTGTTTCAGATGTTCTCTGCTTCGGTTAGCCGCTGGCTATGCTGCAGGTGAGCTCCGCGATTTAAATGTCCTTTCATTTTGTAGTCCATGCGTGATCCTTCTCACAGGCTCACCCAGCACGGCGCCATGCTGTTTCACCCGAATTAGGTTCACGTTGGTCCTACCGTTCATGAAGCATTCACCTTCAACCCACTGCACATTCATTTAGCCCCGACAATACAACGTCTCTCTCGCTTTTTAAAGTGACGGCGCAGAATTAGCTACGTCACAGTGTTCAAGTGCACATTTTTGGCCCAGACACAGGCGACGTGAGGCAACACAACAGTCTGCCTTGGCGCCACACGTTCTTTGATGTCAGTTGAGGGCAGATGGAGGAGACTACTCTGGTGCCAGAACAAGGCAGGATGTGTCCCACAGCACCAGAACCTTCTCCTGACTCTGGCTAAAGTTGAAGAGGTGCTGTAGAGTCCCACATAGCTGGTCCTCACAGGCCTTCAGGACCCTGGGGCTGATGCCATCTGGACCTGCAGCTTTGTTCTGGTGCAGTCTCTCCAGCTGTGAGGCAGGTGGGGGAGGTGGTGGGGGGAAGTGCCGATGGGGCTGTGTGGACGACCACTGTGCAAGTCGTTAGTCCTGATCACTGAGGAGGTGTGAGAGAGAAACAGCTGTCAGGGCCGGGAAGGGCGGGGTGGCAGATGGGGTTGGGGGTTGTGGGCATAGACATATATGTCTATGGTTGTGGGGTCCATGTGTCTGAGGCGCGGGGTGGAGGAAGCTGAGGGTCCCGTACTGAACCTGTTGAAGAACACATTCACCTCTTTGGCTTTGGCTCTGTTCAGGCTTCCCTGATTAAGTAGAGCTCCCCCTAAAGGTGTGGAATGTAGTTAACTTTTACATTTCTGTCGTGAATACTAATTGCGCTTTAAGACCCCATTATTGGATTTGGGTACGTGTGTATTTATTGACAAGCTGAAGGATATGGAACCGGCAAAGACAATGCCAGAAGCCAAAGAAGCATGTTGACTGACAAGGTTGAGTAATATTGCAACATTTTACACAAATATGACTGCATATTTATTGCAACATCAGAGATGTTTTAAGCCTTTATGTATAATTTTCTAAGCGTTTGAATGTGGATGTGTAATCTAATAAAATGTTGTTGGCGAAATTATAGAGGCCATGCCATATTGTGCATAATATACTGTACATTGAACAGTGTAATTTATTACAAGCTTACTAGTAAGCTGATTTAAGTTTTCAAGGTTTTCAAACTTCCAAGGCTTACTTGGCTTGAGATTGACGAAGACCGATCAAAATATTTTGGCATGAGAAATGAATTTGGATGTTAGTTTGAGATGGGACTGAGGTTGATGACTTCGGCATCTAAAAAAAACATAACAAGACAACTAATCCATTATTACTGACGGTCCAACAAAAGAAGGCCAGTTTGGCATCTGACTCGACTTTCTGTCTCTTTTAGCTCAACTAATCCATTATTACTGAAGGTCCAACAAAAAGAAGGCCACTTTGGCATCTGACTTGACTTTCTGTCTCTTTTAGCTCATCCCTTATAAGTGATAAATCAGTGCACCCCCAAAACTGTTATTTAGGGTGAAATGGTTACATAATGTTGCTTCAACAGGGAAGAAACCTTGAGCAGAACCTCAGCTCATGACAGGGGAGGGGGGACCATCTGTTTGGAGCTGGCCTGGTAAAGAGGTAGAGAAAAAAGGGGGGTGGTCAGGAGGGATTGGAAGAAACGGGGATGGGGGGAATCTTTAGTATGTCAGATGAATTCATACACTCAGATTAAGCATGCTAGTTAACATGTGACAAATGTACACGATACATACAAACATAAGATGGTGTGTATATGATACATACAAAATAAATAGCGGATAAGATGAGGAGAGAGCATTCACGTATTGTAGAACAGCCTTAGTGAGTATACAGTGTGCAGGTTACTATAACAAGGGTAAGTAGAGCAATGACACAGAAAACGCTGTCGATGGTGGCAAGTATTTACATCATGGGTAAATGCGCTAGCACAGAGAATGCAGATCTATCAAGAGCAGGGTAGAAATAATGCATGAGAGAGTGGTGGGGGTGAGTAGGTGTAGGCAGAGGGTTCCTGAAAGTAGATCAGGTGGAGTGTCTACAGCAGCCTCCCACAGTGGAGTCTAGACTAGGAGGGGAAGAAAGAGACCAAGTGAGTGGGCAGAGTTTGGCTGCGAATATGCGTATATGTACTTAATGGATAGGGTTATGAGGAAAAGTGTTTTCACAGCCAACTGTATTTGTGGCAAAGGTCACAGTATAAGAGAGACATTTGTTTAGTAAACATCATTTTAATAAGCAATACCCCTATTGCACCTGTTGGCAACAAAAGTCAAAAGAAGATCCATTTCAGCATGTAATGTTTTACTTGATGGAGTGTTTTGACAGACAGACAAAAAGGTTACAAAAAAACAGAAGACATTAACTGGAGCTGCTGCAACTTGGATAACAGAGGAGAGCAGGCATTTACAGAGAAGAGAAAGAAAAGTGGAAGCACTCCTCTGAAGGCAGTATGCTGAGCTAGAACACCAAACGCCGTCAAGCAAACACCAAGAAGCTATTTGCAGAGTTATGAAGAGTGCTGAGTTATGAGAGAGGAGAGATTCAAGCAAACCCTGAGAAGCCGGAGGAGCGTTGGCTCACAGCTGGTGTTAAACATGCCTCATTCACAGCTCAAGAACACCAATTCCTGTGACTGCTGGCGTATCAGGCCCGGGCTGAGGCAGTTATCCTTGTTGCACCATGTGAACGCTCTGATGATGTGAAAGCCCTAATTCAATCCTCGACGCCCGCCTCATCATGTCGCCATAACAACGGTGCCATGGTTTATTTATAGGGGTTTTCTCTGTGCTGTGTGTTGCACTACCCCAGATGGTGTCCGCCTCTGGAATGTATCTGGTAATGCAATGGGTATGAATGCCAGGATTCTGGACTGTTCTCTGAGTGTGAAGGGGGGGGGGGGGGGGGGGTCTGGAGTCAAGCGGGAGCCGGATGTGGCCCAGATATATGAGCCAGATGCATACCTGAGTCATCTTGGAGCTGAGGCACCCCATACAATGCATTCAGCTCACAGACCTAGGCCATGGAAGGGATAAGATTTGATCCCGGAATGCTGTAGCTTAATTGCATTTATTTTTAGACAGGGAGCTGTACAGTACTGTACGGAGTGGGCTTCTTCCATTACAACACCTCCTGTAGTTGCTGTTTCTCTTCCGAATAGCCTGTAATTATGTTGGTTTTTGCTTTGTCAGTTCTGACCTCTTGGCAATTAATTCCATGTCTGTTGTTTTTATTGCAGTTTTTTTAAGCACCAGAACGGGATCTCTTTAATCTTTGCGTGTGGGTTTTAGATAATTATTTCCGCTTGGAAATCAAACAAACAAACCCAGCAAGGACTGGAGTCCTCAGGAAGCCTCTAGAAGGAGGAGCTGATGGAGAGGTCAGTGATAACACCAGCCCACCATCAGCCGTGACTGGGTGATGCTCTCAGTACAGGCTTTGGAACCTCACCCTAAAACATTCATTAATTAAGCCTTTAATCCATCTTAATTATCTATCTATCTATGTATTTGTCTGTCTATCTGTCTGTCTGGCTATCTATCTATCTTTTTATCTATCCATCTATCTATCTATCTATCTATCTATCTATCTATCTATCTATCCATACATCCACTCATCTTTCTATCTATGTATGTATGTGTGTATGTATGTATGTATGTATGTATGTATGTATGTATATATGTGTGTATGTGTGTGTGTGTGTGTGTGTGTGTGTGTGTGTGTGTGTGTGTGTGTGTGTGTGTGTGTGTGTGTGTGTGTGTGTGTGTGTGTGTGTGTGTGTGTGTGTGTGTGTGTGTGTGTGTGTGTGTGTGTGTGTGTGTGTGTGTGTGTGTGTGTGCGTGCGTGCGTGCGTCTGTGTGTGTGTCTGTCTGTGTGTCTGTGTATGTGTCAGTCTGTCTGTCTGTCTGTCTATGTCTGTCTATGTATGTATTTATCTGTCTGTCTATGTATGTATCTATCTCTCTGTCTATCTCTACATCTATACATATCTCTATAGAGAGCTATTAGTTGAAAGGGTAAGTAATCTTTGCAAACATGTGAGTGGCTTCTACTATTTCACCATGAGCTCACCCCACCTTCTCACAGCCCTCTGATCTCTGCCTTGTTATTTCAGAGATTTAGCCAAAGGGTGGCATGATAACTCCCAAGGCCAACATTGGTTAGGGGATCACCTCGTCATGGGTGTGTGCCGATAGCATCACACTGCGCCACACACAAAGGCAGTGGCAGGGCAGGCTGTGGAACTGCATCGATCCGCTGTTTGGACCCCGCTTCCTTAATCCTTCCTTTAGGATTAACTCTTCTACAAAGACAAGTTGGAGTGAGGGCAAAACCCTTGAGATGTTAGGTTCAATATATGTGCCTTTAAAACATTTAAAAGCATACAATTCGTTTTACAGTTATTCACAGTTGATAATTTTCTTTCTGTAAACTATAAAGTTTTCAACCACTCTTGCCCTGAAAGGGCTCGGGAAAGACTTATTGACTGGTCAAACAACCAAGTTTTATCAGTCACTGTGATTGACTCTAGACCATGTGCTCCTGCATTACATTCTGGGAAGACTACAATCATCATGGCATAGCCTTCATAAGGCCCTCATGCTCATCAATGTGGCCATCAAGGTTAAGGTCTTGTACTCCATCAGGTTCAAGAACAAGAGATCCATAAAGCAGTAAAGTGACGCTGATCTATGATGGGAAGGACATAACAGACATGTTGAGGGTGAGAGGTCAAGCTCTAAGGACACGTGCAGGACGTATTTCAAGATGGCTGGCAGAAAGAGAGCATAGATTATTATCATATAGAAGGGACTGCAAGGTTAAACCGAGTATCACAAATGCATACAAAATGCAAACAGTCTGGAATGTACAGAAGATCTCTACATATATACAACCACAACCTTCTTACATAAATACCTCTAATCTGTAATACACCTCATCAGTATATTTATTCCATAGCTAAATTGTAACTGTTAACTCCAAAATGAATCCGAGATTATTATCAAATACTGTTACCAAAATTTCCCGACGATTAACCTGTACTTTATAAATACATTCTGCTAAATTTCTGCAGCCCCGGCGGCAAATATTCGGGTGTGGCTTATGAATGGAAATGCATTTCTTTTGCCTGGAAGTTAGTAACACAACACAACTACACACACACACACACACACACACACACACACACACATACACACACACACACACACACACACACACACACACACACACAGTTAATCTGCCAGATAAAGCCGTCTTTCACACACAAATCCCATTGATGTATCAGATAAAAAACAGCATGGGATAGATAACAAATTTCCGATCAAACTCAGAATTCAATAGCGATAAAGTAACATATTGCATATTCCCGCCTAGGGCTGGAATGCCCTCTGGGACTAGTGAGAGGTTTAAAATATACGAGGTCTCATGCCAGTTAATCTAGCTATCTCTGTTTTAAAGC
>NC_137927.1:5119251-5124251 GCF_963457725.1 Sprattus sprattus | reverse complement strand
AGAGATAGAGATTATGAGATGGAGGAGACTGATAGAGAGATATAGTCACTAAGAGATGGAGGAGACTGATAGAGAGATAGAGACTATGAGATTGAGGAGCTGGATAGATAGAGAGATAGAGAGATAGAGACTATGAGATGGAAGAGTTCCTGCTAGGCCTTTGTAGAGGAAATGGAGTGTACACACCTGAGGGGAAGACTGGGACACTGTGGCACCTCCTCAGCCCGAGGACACACCTGATTAATATGTGTGTGTGTGTGTGTGTGTGTGTGTGTGTGTGTGTGTGTGTGTGTGTGAGAGTGTGTGTTTGTTTGTGTGTGAGAGAGAGTGAGTATGTAGAAGTGGATGATGGTTTAGATCTGTTTTAAAAGTCAGAAATGTCACATAGTTTATTGTAGTGCGCACACAAACATACACATACACACAAAAACACACACGCACACACACACACACACACACACACACACACACACACACACACATACACACACACACACACACACACACACACACACACACACACACACACACACACACACACACACACACACAAACCTAGGGTGTGTGGATGTTCCAGGCCATGACCAACTGCTTTGATACATACTTTTCCACAGGCATGTACACTCTGAAATGCTCTAAAACCAATACAGCTCTTGATGAAATATTCAGCTATAGACTCCCCCCCTCCATCCCCCTCCGGCCATTAAATAATTAGCCAAGGTGGTTATGTTACCTGAGGATAATTGTCTGTTTTGAGGATCCCTGCCTTGCCTATGGACTTGGCTCTGTGGTGTCAAGTGATGTAATTGAAATGAAATGATCAGGACTCCTAACAGGTAATTTCCTTATTTTCTGCTCTGATGCAGAGATAACTATCCCCAGAGAGCCAGGAAGTCACTGTGTTTCATGGGCTCGTCACAGAGCTGGCTGCTGTTTTTTCCTTCTCTTGCATGGCAGCAGATCGACTTACACTGGACTGTGAATGTGAAGACAAAGCGCAACCCTTGGTCAGGTCGATTGGCCTGTTGAGACCTTGGTCTGCTCATTGTTTGGGCAGAACACTGACAAGAAAATAAACAAATGAAACACTACCATAAAAAACTGTTAAAATACCAAGAAAACAGTTACGTTTGAGAAATGACCTTTCGGTGCAAATGCCTTTTACCAGTAGCTACTGCAGGACATACAGTGGGGAAAATAAGTATTTGAACCCCTTGCTACTTCACAAGTTTGGCCACTTGCAAAGAAATGTGTGATCTATAATTGTAATGGTAGGTGTATATTAACAGTGAGAAAAAGAATATCAACAAAAAAATCCAGAGAAATGCATTTTATAACATTTATGACTTTATTTGCATTTGATGCAAAAAATAAGTATTTGAACCCCCAAAACTGACTGACAAAAATGACTTAGTACTTGGTGGAATAAACCTTATTGGCAAGCACAGACGTCAGACGTTTCTTGTAGTTGGTCACCAGGTTTACAAACATCTCAGGAGGGATTTTGGTCCACTCCTCTTTCCAGATCCTCTCCAAATCTTTAAGGTTGTGTTTTCAATGGGAGGGAATGACGGAATGAGGTTCAAGCCCAATATTCCACGTTACATGGCCCCATCCATAGTCCCTTTGATGCGGTGGAGTCGTCCTGTACCCTTGGCAGAGAAACAGCCCCAAAGCATAATGTTTCCACCTCCATGCTTGATGGTGGGTATGATGTACTCTTGGGGTCATATTCAGCATTCCCCCCCTGTCAAACACGGCAAGTCGAGTTGATGCCAAAGAGCTTGATTTTGGTATCATCTGACCACATTCTGTCTCCTAATCCTCCCTAGAATCATTCAAGTGTGCAATGGTGAACTTCAGATGGCACTATACATGCGCTTCCTTGAGCAGGGGGACCTTGCGAGTGCTGCAGTACTTAAAAAAATGATGGCGTGGTGTGTTGCCAATGGTTTTCTTGGTGACTCTGGTCCCAGCTGCCTTGAGATCATTCACAAGCTCCCCCTGTGTAGTTCTGGGGTTATTCTGCACCTTTCGAATGATCACTGATTCCGCACGAGGGGATATCTTGCATGGAGCCCGAGACCTAGAGTGGGTGACAGTTGTTTGGTGTTGCTTCCATTTATGAATAATCGCACAAATAGTTATCTGCTTCTCACCAAGCTGCTTGCCGGTGGTTTTGTAGCCTATTCCAGCCTTGTGCAGGTCTACAATCTTATCTCTGACGTCCTTGGACAGCTCTTTGGTCTTGCCCATGGTGGTGAGGTTGAAGGTGTGAAGTACGATTCTTTGGACAGGTTTCTTTTATACAGGTCACCAGTTGAGATCAGGTATACCTTGTTAGACATAATGAGGACTAATCTGTGTGCTTTTTGGGCACATAACTGGCCATTGGGAGCCAGAATTCTTGCTGTTTGCTCGGGGGTTCAAATACTTATTTTTTGCATCAAATGCAAATAAAGTCATACATCTTATAAAATGCAGTTTTCTGGATTTTTTTGTTGATATTCTGTTTCTCACTGTTAAAATACACCTACCATTAAAATTCTAGATCACACATTTCTTTGCAAGTGGCCAAACTTGCGAAGTCGGCAGGGGTTCAAATATTTATTTTCCCCACTGTATGCAGGGCACATACAGTACATTTACTCCGTCATGGCTAAATATTTCCACTGAATGAAATGGTCCATAGTTAACTTGCTAACTTGTGTCCCTTTTTTGGAATGATTCACAGTGTCACACTTTCCAAACAGTTCATACTTATGCTATACCGCTATAAATGGCTTTTCCTTCATGTCCAACTCCATCATGTTTTTGCCCCTTTATATAATTCCAAGACAGGAAGATGAGTAAACAAGTAAACAGGTCTCATGGATATATAGGCATTTAAACAAAAACAAACATGGATTCCACCCCTATATGGCAGCTTTTGGCCAGTAAACATCAATGGCAAAACACTGTTCTGTGGTACGCCGAGCAAAAACACAACTTAAAAAGTGCCGCTGCTTAATATTTCATAACATGCTATTTCTGTTGGAAGAAAAACCTGTGCGTTGTTTCTTTCCCCTGGTGATTGTAGCGTTATTGCCACTGGCATTTTCAGATTGGCTCAGCGGATGCCTTTACTTGCATGAAGATTAATAATGTGCCTTCATCAATAAATCAGCAGCTAGTTGCCCCGTGGGCTGCTTGAGGGGGTTAGGGGGCAGTAGAGGGCAGCGGCAGGGCGGTTCAAAGGTTCGGAGCACAAGCTGCTGTGGGCTCAGGTGTGTCGACTCCCTGCCACACTTCACACACACCAGACAGCGCTAACTTCTGAACTTAGCCGCTGACATACATCCCACGTCTCAGTCCCCCGTTTCTGTTCGCCTCACGAGGAGCGTCACTTCAATGCCAGCTGCGTGGAGAACAGGCAATTAGCATTTCTGTCACGCAGAACGGCCTCTTTAATCTCTCATAAGTGTAGACGCAGGATGTTTGACAGTGCTAAATGGTGTTTGTCTGAGCCGAATTTCACACAGAAATTCCAGTCTCTTTTGTGTTCTTCACAAGACTGACACAAACAAGACTGAAAACAACACATAGCCATGCAAAAAGGCAAAATCCCAAAAACAACAACTACTTCTACAACAACAACAACAACAACAGCTTAAGTTTATAAACATGCTGAGACCGATCTCTGAAACTAGATTTTAGCTACTCTGCACCATCATGTCTCTGCAAATACATATACAAGTCAAAAGAACTGAATCTGTCAAATCAGTTCATGTATTTTTTGCATTCACATTGCTGATAACTTCACAAACACCTATTTTCCACCCTCTCACTGAAGCAAGCAGAGGGCAGTCAACTGACTTTCCCATTTTGCTGTTATCATAAATCCAATCATGCGCTATGCTTCAACTTATGAAGATTGTGAGCATTGAACTGAGAGTAGGACATCCGACCCCCCCTCTCCCCCCCCCCCCACCTACCCACACACACACACACATCCATACACACACACACACACACACACACACACACACACACACACACATACACACACACACACACACACCACAGCTGACTGTGAAGCGTTTCTGTGGGCTGTAAGGTTTGACATCCCCCAGCTCCACCCCACCCACCCAGACACCCACACACTCACCCTCACCACATACACACACACACTCACACACACACCTACACCACAGCTGACTGAACCGCGTCTATGGGCCGTAGGGAGTGAGGTGCTTCTCTGAGAGGATAATAGGGGATGGAAGGAGAGGCGTTGCGAGCTGGAAGCCTGTGAAGAGATGTGGGACTGAGTCCAGAGTCATGATCGGAGTATCTGATTGGAATGGGCCCATTGGGTGCAATGTGGAGTATCGTTTATTTCTCCGGGGGGTTGCAGGAGATGAGAAAGGAAGTGGACAGGAAGTGGACAGGAAGTGGACAGGCAGAGTCTGGATCTCTCGCAGAGGCTGTGACAGTGGCTGAAGAGCCAGACTAGCGCCACCATGTGTCAGGTGAGGCTGGGTGCACTCATCCAATGGAATGCAAAAACCGAAATCACACACACACACACACACACACACACACACACACACACACACACGCCTAAACACATGCATCAAACAGAGACAGAGAGCGAGAGAGAGAGAGAGAGAGAGAGAGAGAGAGAGAGAGAGAGAGAGAGAGAGAGTATTGAAGTTTCAGACAGTCGGTTAGAATTCTTTGTTCTTTCTAGTGACGTCTCATTACCAAACTTCAGGCCTTTTTCTGATGTTTGTTT
Organism: Sprattus sprattus; assembly: GCF_963457725.1. Lineage (NCBI taxonomy): Eukaryota > Metazoa > Chordata > Actinopteri > Clupeiformes > Clupeidae > Sprattus > Sprattus sprattus. The sequence continues at coordinate 5,119,477 of NC_137927.1, read as the reverse complement.
GGAGAGGCTGCGCACGTCAGCATGATACGCCGCGCAACATGAAAGCAAGCGTGGATCAAAAACACATCCAGTCACACGACACTCGTTTTCTCTCCACGGATCTGTCACTCCCACACACAGACTCGCCATCATATTGGAAATATGACAGCAACCAAGGGCAGAGGCATATGTAAATGTGGGCTGTCCATTAATGATGAACAGTGCAGGGATGTGCTTCCAAGGACAT
>NC_137927.1:5066751-5114251 GCF_963457725.1 Sprattus sprattus | reverse complement strand
TCACCCTGCTGATCCCTTCATCGTGTGCTTACTGAGGCGTGTGGTATGGCACATATTTGGAATGGCGTTCATATTTTTCTCACATGGCATTAATGGTGACACCCAGTTCTGGAACACACATGAAAAGCTGGCTAATGCTGTTTCCATGACAACTCAGACAGGGGATAACAGATTTTTTCCCCCTCCTGCACCGACCAATAGAGCTGCCTCCATAATGCTCTCTCTCGCTCTCTCGCTCTCTTGCTCTCTTGCTCTCTCTCTCTCTCTCTCTCTGTCTGTCTTTATTTTTCACTTTCATCTCTCACACTCTCTCTCTTAAATGTCCACAGTGACATAATATTCATGCATGTGACTTCTCAGCATTACTCCATATAAGCCAAAGGAACAATGCTACACCTGCTGGGTCACCTCAAACTCACACCATTCACACAAGGTTGCTGCGTCTAACAGCTGGTAGTGTCTGATGTAACTGAAGCCTTTGATAGACACACAGACACGGCTCTAGGCTGTCAGTAGTCAGGTGGAGATGTGTTGGAGGTGTGGTGGTGTCTGTCTGAAGCCCTCCGTCACCCAGGGAAGATTGATGTCCCCCTCTGTGAGGGGCTTTTGAAGAACGGCGCGATGTCAGACTCGCACCGCCGGAGAAGAGAACACTGGCGTTCCTCGTGTGCCGTTGCCGTGGAGATTCTGTTAATGTGATTTGGTGAAGATGGAAGACTGATATTTGCCACGTTTTTCATTCACTGAAGGTGACATGCTGGAGATATATATCAGAAAGGCAGGGAACAGAAGGAAGGAAGAAAGAAAGAAGTGAGAAATAAGTCTTAAATAAACAAACACATCTTTATACTGGGTCCAGACACTAGGCTGCTACTCGCTGATATCTTATGCTCTCTATTACACTCTTCCTCTGACATGATCTAGTCCTTTTACATGGCAGAGAGCTTTTATGTTGTCTTACAGGTTTAGTCTCCCTGAAGCTCTCTACACACATACACACAAACATACACACACACACACACACACACACACACACACACACACACAGACACACACACACACTCACACACACACACTTAACCATCGACTGCTGCATGGCAGGTCTGCCTGTGCTCCCCTGATGTGAGAGTCCCTGCAGGAGGACTTCCTCGGGCGTGGCTATGCTCACACGTCCAGTCTCATCCTACACTGTGTCACTCACAGCATGTATGGATCTGCCGGCCCAGCAGGCCAGCGTGTAGATACAGGTCAAATCCTAGCAACTGCGTCACATTTCTGTACAGTAAGAGGGCCTCCAGGTTCCACCACTCAGTCTTAAGGGAGAGAGAGAGAAAGAGAGAGAGAGAGCGAGGGAGAGAGAGGGAGAGAGAGATATCTTCTCCATCGGTTCCAGAATCTGTAATTAGGGTTGGATACATTCTGCTCCTCGGTTGTTACATTTTTACGGTGCATATGTGTGTTTTTGACTGAAATGAAACATTTGTGAACATTCTGAGAGAAGTATGTTTACTGTAATTTGCGATGGGTATGTACATTTTGTAGATAACTACTGCTTGCAGTGTTGTATAGGTGTGGTCATGGTGGAGTGTTTACAAAGTTGTACAGGTATAGTGTTTGTAAATGTTGAATCTTTGTTTGCAGTGTTATGTGTGTTTTTGTTTTGTTTGCACAGCTAAGGGTGTACAGTAATTGGAGAGCTGTAAACACACACACACACACACACACACACACACACACACACACACACACCTCGGTAAAACACAACTGCTCAACTGTTAAACTGCAGTCATGCATGAGAAAGTGAGACCAAACAACTCATCTACCCAGGGCTCGAGCCCCACCCCTTAGAGACCAACAACTCATCTCTACCCAAAGCTCAAGGCCCCGCCTTTAAAAATTAAGAGAAATGTCTGTGTTCTCATGAATAAAACAGTTTATACTGCACAAAAAGTTTTCTCCTCTCCCTCCTTCTGTCTCTCTTTCACTCCCATCTCTCCTTCTCCATCTCTCTTCATCCCTCTCTCTCATTCTGCCTCTCTTGTGACTCTCTTGAACCTTCTCTCTCTGTCATCTCTCTAGCTTTCTCTTTCTCTCTGTCTGTCAATTGAATTCACTCAATTCAATTAATTTCAAATTAGTTGTGTAGCCTGTGGGACTTGTTGTTTCCCTTTCTCACACTCTACTTGGGTTACGTCATGATTAGGGGCTGGGACTGGGCAGTGCTTAAGACGGGCATATATCCAGATACCTGGGGTCCTTAGGAGGTAGCTCTTCCATGCTGTTAGCTCAGGGTGTTTGTGTGAGGCAGCGTTGTATGTCCCGTAGCCTGGCCATTACCAGCCTGTGACTTTCCGTCAGTCAGTCTGGCCTAACCCCGTTTATTTTCGTTTCCGAGATGGGCGGGTGCTTAGCTTGAGGTTTAAAATCATTGGAGTTCCCTTAACCAATCAGCAACGTTTGGTAAGCATTCGGTAGATTAAACTCTTCCCAAAGCCAGTTGGGAGAAGGGCTACGACGTCCTTTCCAATCATAAAACTTACAAGACAATACTCTTGTTTTTCTTTTAATTTTCTGATGTTCTCGAGAGTTGAGACAACTTTCCCGATAGCTTTTCGTGTCTCTTCCTCCAAGGTGAGTTTTGCGTCACAGCTCTGAACTGTTCGCTGATTGGTGCGGTTGGATTTTGAGTCCTGGAGACGATTGTCAACGGGGTTGGGCCAGACTGAGTATGAGCTTGAAATCAATTCAGGCGGAAATACGTAGGCTGGTGTCACCAGGCTATATGTCCCGTGCCTCTTTGTGAGTTTAGGAGGCCAACGCAGACGTGACCGTGGATTATGGTCCCAATGGACGCTCTGATCAGAGGTGATCTAGTCAGACCGCATGAATATTACGAAAGTATGTGGAACCATGCCGATGGTTTAGTTTGCACCTCCACAATTTCTGTCCTTGCGGCACCGTATGTTTTAACTAAAGGGATAGATTCAATGTATCATGTTTATTTATTACATCATAATGGGAGTTGTGCAATATATTGTATGATTATTTATTAAAGCATAATGTGATGAGTGCAAAGGTGTCTTATGGAAGGCGAACATTTTACTGTGTTTGTTTGTTTGTTTTTAGACTGACGCAGCTTCACGGTGTGCTAGCTGCCGTCTTTTTGAGAGTGTTTGTATTCGTGTGTGTGTAAGCTTGCTACTCCGAGTGATTCTGTTTGATTTTCCCTCTAGACTGGGGACTGTTTGTATGCCCTGGTGAACGTGTTGTGAGTCCCAGGTTAGAGGGGTTTTTCTTTCTTTCGTGTTGTCCCTTGTCTTCCCCATAGTCAGCCCCGGTACAGGTCAAGTCATGAACGCCATATAGACCTAGGGAAGCCGGTCTCCGAGTGTGCAACTTCACGTGTTGTAGTGCTGTGTTTTCCTACACTTATCTGAGTGGTTCATCAGAACGTAAGTTTGAAGTGTGTTGCCGAAAGGGTTGTGTACACCTAATCACGTGCAGGGGCGGACTGGCCATCGGGGGTACCGGGGAATCCCCGGTGGGCCGATGGCCCAAAACACCAGCCCACCGCCGTTATCAACCGGCCCACCGCCATCCGGTCCACTCCCAGCGCATGTTGGTACAATTTTTTTCAGGCCGTTGTCGGCAACATAAGTCTCGTTTTCTCTAAGAACTACAACTATAGGAAAGCACTGACTGACTTTTATACTCCTACTCGCGATCTTCTTGAATGTGTTTTACGGACTTCGGAAGTTCAACGTAAGAAAATATCTCCACCTTATTAATGAACACCTGAAAATTGGTTCTTACACAGCCGAAGTGTTCTCAGCTGTGCCGATTGAGGTATAGGATACTTAAAATTGAATTTGCATACATACACGCAACACGCCCCGCCAGGGCAGCAACCGTAGTGACGTGTGCAGTCAGCCCTGGCTAGCCCTTCTAACACGGATGAGGCACAGCCCGTCGCTGCCTCTGTCTATCTCTTCCGTCAGTCTAATTTTTTTGTAGGTGTTATTAAATGTCAATTACTCTAGCCTACATTTTATTTGGAAAACCACCGACTGGTGACAGTGATAAGGTAAGATGTGGCGTTGTTGACCTTGCCAAATGTTAGCTTGCTATTCACAGTTGAGGTAACGTTCCCTACAGCTAGCCTACCTAAATTGATATCGTTATGATCTGGTAAAATAAGCAAGCTGGAGCTGTTGTCAACATCGAGATTATCTATTTTAACATGTTAGCCGTAGGTAGTCACTTGCTTACAATCGATGAGCAAGCTATCCATGGTGGTAGTTGTAAATAGGCCAATCTTATTAGTTAGTAGTCCCTTTTATGTATTTATTGACCACACTGTACAACCTCCTTCATGGACTTTAAATAAAGAATACTATTTTCTAAAAATTCTATTTTTCTAAAACGTCTGTGTCTGTACTGTACAATCATTGGGGCAGAGTTCCCCTTACTCTGACACTATCATAAATTAGCTTTAGGGGTGGCGTAGTCAGCTGTACTGAAGGGGGCGCTACAATTGTATTGACATTTTCCACTGCCAAATAATCTCTGTTTCTCTCTCCTTATCCCTCCACCCATCCTCCGTCTCTCTCTCTCTCTCTCTCTCTCTCTCTCTCTCTCTCTCTCTCTCCCTCTCACTCTCTGGTCCTTATCTCCTGCGGGGGAGGGGAGTAGGTGAGATGAAAGATGACGCCTCTGTTACAGCTGCTGCTGCAGCTGCTCTGGAAGTCTCCCTATTCTCTGCTGACATATTCAGGCCGGCACTCAACACCTCGGGTCAAAAGTACTTTTTTAAAGAATCATACTGCTCGAAATCACTTTCAGCTGATGATTCCTGATTCCGATACTTCAGGCTTTAGGCTCTTTAGTCCAGGCATGGAGCAAGTCCTTCAATAAGGCATGAATGCATCCCTGGCTTTTGATAAGTTGCATCATGTATGGGCTTTCTACACAGCATCTCGCCTGAGCTTCTATTAAGATGATTGTGCTTCTGCAGATCCACTCACTCCCACTCCCTGTGAACATGTTCTCCCTATGTGTATGCAATTTATGTATGTATGTCTGTGAGTTGCACAAGTGCATAAGTGTATAAGCTACTATGGATGACCTAAATTTACCTCGGGATTAATAAAGTATCCATCTATCTATCTATCTCTGAGTTTTTTCTGATCATATAAGAAACTAGGAAATAGGATGATGTGGATCAATACTATGATGAAGCAGCCCATATGAACAGAGACAGACACATCCCGTACACAACAAGATCCCAGGAGGGCCATTTATTACAGTAATGCCACTATTGTGCCCAATACATCACACGACCACTAGAATGCCAAAGAACCACACACAGATTCAGTAAAACACCATGATGTGGACAGATACACGAACACAGATAGAGCTAAACTAAGGCTTTAACTACATCCCAATAACAACCACGGACAAAATGATAACAGTAATACACACCTACATATCTGAGACAAAAAGGCTGCACCTAATGTTGAGAAAGTAAGAAATCTTCAGGCAAACATGAATAAAAAGCAGAAGACAGTGTTATCTGTGTGTCAGGGGGATACATGAAATTTCAGGTTTTTTCCCTTTCTAGTTGACTAACAAGTTCAAATTCGTCCTCAACTTTGGAATATTGCAGGTGAATTTGGTTGGTAATGTATATATTTTTAATATATTATTTTTTCACAAACATAATGTTGATAAATAGATGGACAATGTAACCAGAGCCGCAAACATAACTTACGACCACTTAGTCAAAAATACCTTGTCACTTTTCATTTTATGTGACACAAACTGAACATAAGCTGGAATGGAACTACTTACAGTAGTTACATTCCACTTACAGTGGTTAGATTCCAGCACTTTTTTATTTCTTATGTAAAGTAGTTTTTATTAAAATATCTGATAAACAGCCAGATATGCAAACATTACCCTGACATCAGTTACTAGGTTACCAGCTACGTCAGCTACCACCGACAGAAATTCATTAATGGCGTGGTATAATCGAGTCAGGAAACCATGGTTTAAATGGTTAGGGAACATCTTTCCAAAGCAGGCATAAGCTGCGCTCTAAGATCTCCATGCTCTAGACCCTGACGTTGGGTGAAATACAGAGGGGCCATGATGGTAGACGGTGGGCAGATACACTAACAACAGTGGGGCTAAGCTCAGGTATTAACAACAGCATAACACACCGACGAATATATTTCAACAGCATAACACACACCGACGAATATATTTCAACAGCAAAACACACACCGACGAATGTATTTCAACAGCATAAAACACATGGATTAATTTATTTCATCAGCATAACACACACAGATGAATATATTTCAACTGCATAACACAAACGGAGGGACACATTTCAACAGCATAAAACACAGAGATAGATACAGTCATGGACGAAAATGTTGGGCACCCCTGCACTTCTGTCAGATAATGCACCACTACTCCCAGAAAAGTGTTGCAATTACAAATGTTTTTGTATTCACATGTTTATTTACTTAGTTTGCATTGGAAAAACACAAAAAATCTGAGAAATAATGCCAAATCTGACTTTATTCCACCTAAAACTCAAAAAAGGGCCGGACAAAATTATTGGCACCCTCAACTTTATAATAAGTAGAACACCCTTAAAAATAAAGAAATACAAATATCTGAAATCAATTGCTTCCTGTAACCATTAATGAGGTGTCTTACACCTCTCTACTGGAATTTCGGACCACTCTTCTTTTGCCAACTGCTCCAGGTCTCTCACATTTGAAGGGTGCCCTCTCCCAACTACTGATTTGAGATCATGCCCCAGTTGTGCTATGGGATTAAGATCTGGACTCATATTGGACTCTCCAGTGCTTTTTCTTAACCATTTCTGGGTACTTTTTGAAGTGTGCTATGGGTCATTGTCCTGCTGGAAGACCCATGTCCTCTGACGGAGACCCAGCTTTCTGACACTGGGCCCTACATTGCGCCCAAAAATGATTTGGTAGTCCTCAGATTTCCTGATGCTATGCACACAGTCAAGGCATCAGGTTCCAGAAGCAGCAAAGCAACCCCAAAATATCGGTCCAGCTCCACCATATTAGCCTGTAGGGACCGTGTTTTCTTTGAAGGCCTCATCTGTTGTCTGTAAACTGCTTTACCAAAAAGCTCTACTTTGGTCTCATCTATCTACAGGACGTTCTCCCAGAATGATTTTGGCTTCCCCAAGAAAGTTTTGTCAAACTCAAGTCTGGCTTTTTTACGTCTCTGTGTCAGCAGTGGGGACCTCTGGGTCTCCTACCATAGCATCCCATTTCATTCAAATGGTGACGGATAGTGCAAGCTGACACCGTTGTACCCTTTGTCTGCAGGGTAGCTTGAATTTATTTGGAAGTTGTTCTAGGTTATTTATCCACCATTCAAACAATCTTTTGTTGCATTCTGTCATAAATTTTTCTCTTCCTTCCACATCCAGGGAGGTTATCGACAATGCCATGGGCTGTAAACTTGTTGATGACACTGCGCACAGTGGACACAGGAACATTAAGATCTCTGGAGATGGACTTGTAGCCTTGAGATTGTCCATGCTTTTCTACAATTTTGGTTCTCAAGTCCTCAGACAATTCTTTGCTCTTCTTTCTTTTCCCCATGCTCAGCGCGGTATACACAGACACACAACACAAAGGTTGAGTCAACTTTGCTCCATTTTAACTGGTTGCAAATGTGATTTCTATATTACCAGCATCTGTGGCTCGCCACAGGTGAGTTTAAATAAAGATTAAAGGAGCATTACATGCTTCAAATACAATTATTTCGTAAGGGTGCCAATAATTTTGTCCGGCCCATTTTTGAGTTTTATGTGTAATAAAGTCAGATTTGGCATTATTTGTCAGATTTTTTGTGTTTTTCCGATGCAAACTAAGTAAATAAACATGTGAATGTACATTTCAACAGCGTAACACACACCGATGACTATATTTCAACAGCATAACACACACCGATTAATATGTTTTAACAGCATAACACACACCGATGAATATATTTTAACAGCATAACACACACAGATGAATATATTTCATCAGCATAACACACAGAGATGAAAACATTTTCAACAGCATAAAACACAAGGATGGACATATTTCAACAGGATAACACATACGGATAGACATATTTCAACAGCATAACACACGCCGATGAATATATTTCAACAGCATAACACACACAGATGGACACATTTCAACAGCAAAACACAGATGGATGGACATATTTGACTCAAAAAGTAGGCACATCAACATTTAAAAACAACAAAACTTTAAGCACTGAATTTACACAAACGTTACTTACAGTCGTCATTCACATCAGCGCTGCAACACCGTTGCACACTACAAGAAGAATCTGCCAAAAGTGTGATGAGAATGAACAGAGAGTGGAGGGCAGCCCAGTGTGTGTTTGTAGACATGATGTTATGGTCCAGACTTCTCCCAGACAAAACATCAGCCTGGTGTGTGTTTATAAACATGATTTTATGGTCCAAACTTCAACCAGACAAAACATCAGCCTGGGGTGGGGGCTTTACAACCAACTTCATCGTTCAATGACAATTACGCGTTTGGGAAATATACCCCTGGTCTGCTAGATCTGTGACATCGGCTAAATGACTAAATGTAAATGTAAATCATGAATGATTTGCATTACAAGTCAGTTAAAAAGGCTGTATGATTCCATTTAGATGCATTATAAAGCATGTCCAAAACAGGTCATTAAATGGTAGACTTGCAGAAGACAAGCCTTTTCTCCATTCCCCCCTCAGGTTCACCGGATGACAAGACTTTATTTTCTACCATTTTCCGTTGTAAAATTAATTGTTATCACCTGTGGACGAGACCAGAGGAGAGAGAGGGGACAGAAGCCTTGACATAATTCTAATACCCCCCAATTCACTCTGAGGTAAAATGGCAATGAACACAAGGGGAAGGGGAGCAGAGCATATGGGTTGAGACCAGGACTGGTTATTATCTCTGGGGAACAGAAGGCAGGCTGTCTTTGACACACACACGCACACACACACACACACACTCTCTTGCTTATACAAACACTCACACACACACACACAAACATGTAGGCACCGAGACAAACACACACAGACACATTGGCGCACAGACACAGTCAAACACACAAACACACACACACAGAGACACACACAGACACAGTCACACAACTACACACACACACAGGCACACCATGCACACACACGCACTCGCACACGCACACGCACACGCACACGCACACGCACACGCACACACACACGCACACGCACACGCACACGCACACACACACACAGGCACACACACACACACACACACAAACAAACACACATACACGTGTGACATTCGTTAACACAGACAAGCTGTGTGGCTGAGCTGGTAACAGGTGTGAATGACCTCCCTCTCTCTTTCCCTCCCGCTCTCTTTCCCTCCCTGTCTGCATGTTTGTCTGTATCTCATCACTCTCTCTCTCCTTGTCCTCTGTGACTATATATTCCTCTCTACCCACTCAAAGACTGTCTGTCCTCTCTTTCTCTCTCTCTCTCTCTCTCTCTATCGACCTTTCCCACCTGTGTTGTGAAGCTGTTCTTAAGTACCTTGGATGAGGCTGAAGGCTGGTGTTTTTTTTCAGGGAGACGCCGTGCTTTGAGGTGTTATTTCAGTCTGCCGCAGGGGGATTAGGCCAGTCAATGAGGATGGCAGCACAGCCAAACGAGACCAGACTGGAGGCATATTTAAAAATACTTATTCCTGCCATTTAATGAGTCATGCTTGGCAAAGTTTACAGAGGAGACACTGTACCAAGATGTGAAGGACATTTTTGGGGAATTAACTATGTTGGGTGATGTCCAGTGAGTCCTCAACTGAGCTTGCTGTGTCTCCAGACGACTTGTTATGACTATTCATTCAAGAGGATGTCTGTCTGAAGTGGAACTTAAGGCTCTTCGAGAACAGCAGATCTAAATACAAATTTGTGCAAAACATACGTACATATACAGTATGTATTGGGCATAACTTCCTGTCATGATGATGTCAGTTGGTGCTTTCTATTTTTCTTTGCATCAAAATGCTGAGTCGTACAATCACTACTCGATAATAAACCATGACGATTTCACTTCTCTTCAATTCTCACTGACCAATTACCATTTTTATTACTGACCTCAGAAGAAGAGTCAGACCAATTTAATGTGGAACATGGTTTTGCAACAGCACATGGGATGTATAGAACACAATGATGTCTGGTTATATAATCCTGTGTTCTTTCCAGTCATGAAAAAAGAACAAAATGACCCCCAGTACAGAAATAACTTATTTCACTGCCAAATCATGTTAGATAGAGGGGTAGAACATGCTTTACACACTCAGAGACGAACGAACAACTATACACCCCACACACATATATAAGTATGCAATAGTCTTAAAGTGAAGACTTATGTAACATGCATGTCTCACACTGAAAGGAATTAGGTGGGGGAGATGCCTCAGTTATTGGATTTCCAGTGCAGACAGCAAGTCTATGAGTCTTCCCTTACTGTTTGCCTACGTTAGGTAGGTTTTGGCACAAACTGTATTTCTATGGATCGATGGACAGGGAGTTGGGACACATTTAGTAAACAGCTATCAACGGGTTTGCAGATCATAGTTCTTCTTAAATCCTGTCTTTGGAGATTTAACAAGGGGGTGATTTGATTAATGCGGGGATGATTGATCCATGAGGAGGTGATTTGATCAACAAACGAATTGGTGAGTAATAATCAGATAGACACCAGGTTTATTAGTCACTTTTTATTTAGAAAGAGTCCCAAAAATAAAACAAGTTGGCACACATTCATTTACAAAATGTCTGAATATGCTGTCCAGAAATGCAGTGGCATTGGAAACCTAACACAAAAAACCTCACTGTCGCCGAGAAAAACTGATGAACAAATGCAGAGAAACATCAGCACATCTGTGTTTGTGTGTGTGTGTGTGTGTGTGTGTGTGTGTGTGTGTGTGTATGTGTGTGTGTAGAGAGAAAGAGAGAGAGGTGATACAAAATAAGTTGCATTCTCTAAACAATGCTGCTGTTTGAACAGGGGGTGTGTGCCAAGGCTTTGGGGCATGTGAAACAAGGGCTAAAAAACATCTAAATTCTAGCTGCATGGGGACTTTTAATATACATACTCACAATTTCTAAATTATGTGAGAGTCGATTTATTTGTAACATATGTATATATGTATATATATATACTGTATATTAGACATGTCATTACAATTGTAAACTGATTAAATTGCAATTACAAGCAAATACAGCTTAATGACACTGTCAATGCAAATAATACAAAGAAGAAAAAAAAAGTTTTAAAAAAGGGCACAGTAAGTGTTCAAAACAGGAACTGCTGTTTGGCATTGAGATGTTGATAAGAAAATTAAGACCGTTAACTGATTGTAGCTTATTTCAATGTACATAGATAAGTTTCAATGCAAATTAAATGACAAGATGTGACATGCAGCAAACATTATCTTGAACTGGGATCAGATTTAAAAGTAACAGAAAGCCTGTCAGTAAAAAACACTGCACTAGCCATCAAACTGTACACTTAGTTATAAAACTTACAGAATGCATCCACTACATTCACATTGATGACAGTGGCTGGCTACAATTAGGACTATACTCGTGTCTTTTGTTAGCACGCCCCATTATTTGGCAATTTTGTTGATGTGTACGCTCCATCTACAGCAAAGCATATGCAGTAATGTCAGATCTTGCATTTGCATTCATAGTGTGTAAACTGCTTTTCGAAAGTCTGAAAAAGTTAAACGGCTACCCTGGCCCTTGGCAAAGAAAATACAAACAGCAGAGGTGCCTCATACAAACACAGAAGTAAAACAAAGAGCTGTCTGCGGCAACAACATAAAGATACACGGCGTACAAAAATAAGATATAATTTCAAATGTCAAGCATTGCTAATTAGCTTTTTCATATTACCACTGAATGTTAAAACAGAGAAAACACAGAGAAGAGAGCCATAATTTACATGACCTAAATGTTTTACCCCAATTATTAACATATTTGGCTTTAAAAATATCATACTAGTAGCTAGGCCATTCTTGATTTTTATGTAATTTTGTTTTTTTTTATTAAGTATTAATATTTTTTAAATGTTTCCAAATATATGTATATATATTTATATATTAAGACACATATATTCAACGTATGTAAGCATTATTTAAAAGCCATCTGTTTGTGAAAATACATAAAAATATTTTTTGTTTAGTTTTTTATTATAATTTTATTTATAAAAGAAGAAAACATTTTCACATCCTGACACAGATGAAGTCATATGTGCTTGAGTTAAAATGGATTCGTAATCTTGTGGCGGTAGCTACGGAAACAGATGTGTCGTCTTGACAATGAGACCCCAACCATTCCAATCTCCTAGTTCCTAGTGCAGTTCCCTCCAAAGCAGCTGTACAAGTCAGTCAAACTGCATCTCTAGCTCATCACAACAAAAACAAAAATAATAACAAAGCAAACATTTATAAGGGACTGGAATGATGTCCTTGGTGCACAAAGACAGCGCATCCTTTGTATCCATAGACCCTAATGCCAATAAGAGAAGAGGGCCTAGGAGAGAAAATGTCTCTGTGATCAACTGAAAGCCATTCAACCAAACTGAATAGGTAAAGAGAGAGTGAAAGAGAGAGAAAAACAACACAAGAAAATACGAGATGGAATCAGAGATGCAAGATATAGAGAACAAAGAGAGAGAGAGAGAGAGAGATGGAGAGAGAGACATGAAAATAAAGGGATGTGGAATAAAGAAAGGCAGAAGAAAAGAGAAAGTGAGAGCGAGAGAGACAGAGGGATGGCATCTTATGAAATAAAGAAGGGCAGAGGAAAAGAGAGAGAGAGAGAGAGATAGGGAGAGAGACTGCTGTGGAGTATAAGGCACTGGATGTGTAGTGGTCCGTTAGGAGAGATCGGAGAGGCTGACGTTCATGCCCATGCCTCCAGGGCCGGCGTAGGGCACTGCATGCACTGCTTTGGGAAACTCAGGAGTCATCACTCGCCCATTCTCCCCCGTACTGCCAGTGATAGACAACCGCGCTTTACTCCGCATCGCGTCCGAGAAGGTCATCTACACACACACACACACATACACACACATACACACACACACACACACACACACACACACACACACACACACACACACACACACACATACACAAATACACATACACATACACACACGCACACACACAAAAGATAGCCACAGGTTAGAAGAATCACTTCACTCACCTTGTGAGCTGAAATTTGAGTATGACTTCACAGTACAGTATACACATGGTGATGCAGATGTACAATGAGAAGGAAGCAAAGGAGACAAACAGGTAAAAAAAATCCATCTAAAGGTGGGCAGGCAAAACTACAGCAAAATAGAGAAGACTAACCACACAGACATGTGGAGATACAGACACAAGACGATGAATGAGAAAGAGAAGGTTAAACGATAAAGATAACGGAAGATAACCAATGGGGAGAAATCAATGTCTAGCACAGATTACCATATCTATACATCTACAACATATAGCTAAGGGGGGTGGGAGAGCAGTGGAGTAGGGGTCTTAAATCATAACACTGTTACATACAGTACAAGAGACTCATCTGAGCTCTCCAATCAGTACACTGAAGAATGGGTAGGGGGATGGAGAAGAGAAGCGTGCACGGGGGGTTGACTTAATGACGACCGTTTTTTCCTACCCCCATTAAATTTTAACACTTTCGATCCCATACACGTTGTACCCTTCCTTATAAGTGGCAAAATTCTGTGAATTCTGCGAGGAAGGGGGGTTAATATTCTGTGTATTCTTTGCCACCTTCATGCGCTTGGCTTCGGCGCGCGACTTGTAACAGAACTCAATCAGGGCCACCAGCATGGCCAGGCCGAGACCGCCCACCAGGATGTAGAAGACGCCAGCCACGTTGCTCAGACTGAGCGCACTGGTCTTCTCCTGCGGAACGCACACGAGACACTCGTCAGGGCCTCCATGGCAGGGACCACGGCCCAGAGGGGCCGAAAGGTCAAAAGGTCAAACAGCAAGCAGAACTTAACATCACATCATCACATTACATGAGTGCTTACAGTTACAGTTTAGACTTAAATTAGCATTTTCATTTAAATACAATTATTTGTATTTAAGCATAATTAGTGCGCTGTTAACAGTGTGTGGCTGCTTGTTTTGTATGGGTTGGAACTGGTAAAGCAATGGTGCCAATCAGGGGTGTTAGAAGCAGTGTAATCTGCGGCATGAACTCATAGCTACTGGGCTGCTAGCTGATGCAACAGGAACAAGCTGCTGTGTCTGTCTGTGTGTCTGGAGTCAGCTAGCGGTGTTCGGCTAACATAGCAGTGTTCTGGCTGCAGCTGACTGGATGGGCCACTGTGAATGGTATACTCCTAGATGGCCAAGTATAGGGATGACCAAGAGAGTGGGCTCTGGGGGAGGGGTTGGAGGGAGGAAGGGGCAGCATTAAGAGACAGCGACAGGAAGGGAGGTGGAGCGTTTCCGGGGGGAGACAGAGAGGCACGTTCACACAGACATATGGGTCAGTCGCACAGGGCCTAGGGTGTACACCCATCTCTTCTGTGAGTGTTACAGAAACCTCAGCAGAGGGCACATGTCATTTATTCCCCTCAATGCCAAGAGAGAATAAATCAACAATTAATCTAGCATGCTCTGCCTCTATTCTAATTCTGTAAATTACAGATTAAGTTTTCCTTCCTTATCACCAGATGGAACTCCAAATCTAGCACTGCTCTTAAGCCTTTGTCTTTTTTTCCTGTGATTTCAAGCTCAACATCAATTTTTTAGATCTCCCAAATGTATAAATGCTAGACTCTTTCTGCTTGATGTCTGGAATATGGTATTGCCCCACTAGGATTATCTATTAGTTTAAATAATGGCTCTTTCAGTTTTCTGTTTTGTATCTATGGCACTATTTCCCTCTGCCCTCTTTTCTTGGGAATTATAATTTAGTTAATTTAGTTTTATAATTAGATAGTTTTGATTCCATGGGCATAAACATATTTTACACATTGACACTGAAATATAAGCAATCACAAACACAAACACAAATACAAACACAGAGACTGAAACGCACTCACAGAAACTATTACTAGCACAGATACACAAACACTACTACCAAACAGATACACAAACACTATTACAAGCAAACACACCCACATACATACACACATTGAGAAACAGACACTGACACTAAAAACATCTTGGACACCCTTATAGATGGTCTAGGCTTAACCAGGTGACAAACGGAAAATCGAATCAGTAAGCTAGCCGGTCTCTTGTCTGTCTGGCTGTGACCTACAGTATGTCTCATGTGTCTTTGCAGCTTGGCTCCGTTTAGCTTTAGTCTGTGCGAGCTGAAAGGAAGGTGTGTTACACAGTATGTGTGAGAGGTAAGGTTAGGGGGTGCACATGTCAGGGCTGGCTCAGCATGCATTACATGGCTGCAGTCTTCAGGTGCAGTCGCCAGCATTATTTACAGTCTGCAGGCATTAGTTTAACATCTCTCCAGTGCTTCTCATGCTTTAACTTAACAAATAGGCTTTGTGCATTTGGCTTTAAGACTGTGTGTTTGTCATTACTAAGCACATGGGGTCATTCTCTTAAGACGAGTGTGTTTGATCACAAAGACTCTGCAGAGACTGACCTTACTTCCCGAGTCCTTGGCTCCACATTCACCCTTATCGTACCACCATTTGTTTTTCAGCTTGTCTAAGACGCCTTGCTCACTGAGTTTCAATACTGCAAGGTTTACTGGGATTCTTCACGTGGGGAATAACATAAATAACATTATCAATGTTATTTTATGTTATTATTAACAATACACTGATTCAACTTCCTCTTAGACTCTTTTTTTTTCCTGTTCTTTTTTTGGTTGTTCTTTTCCTTTCGTATCACCATGGCGATCAGGACGTTGATGCGCCATTTGGCCTAAGCAAAAGAGACTTTAGCAGAGCCAGATGTGCATTAACGTATCGCCCGGAGTAAGCAGCAGAAACAGCAGTGCGGCGTACACACAGACGCCAGGCCAATCAGAGGGAGTGAGCAGTGAGTGGTCCTCACTGCAGGCAATGTGTAGGCCTGTCTGCCTCTACTCTTACACTTCTGCCATGAGATGGCAGCCATTTTGAAAATGGCGGCCGTCAGTGTTGGCACTGTCGGGGTTAGAGTTAGTGGTTACTGATTTTTGTTCTCCGTGCCGGTCTGCTGCTTACTGTTGGATTTGCAGTGAATTACCCATCATGCTCTCTGGGGCTGACCTTGGAATCACCTCCCCCGCTGCCGCACTCTCCTTTGTCGTACCACCATTTGTTTTTCAATTTGTCCAACAGGCCTTGTTCATTCAGTTTTAGAACTGCGAGGTTAACCGCATTTCTTGAAACGATAAAACATACTTGTAAGACAGGGTGAGCCATTTCTCAATTGTTTTCCTTTCTGTTATCTTTGCACATTCCTATGTGCATTTAACTAACTAATGTAGAAATAAATAATAATTAAAAAAAGATCTCCCCAGTGTGGAAGTTACCCCACACCATTGGCACTCTGCAGCAGAGAAAGTTAGAGTAAGATACCTAGTCTGTGCCTGTGGTATACATCATTAAGGCAAACACTGACAGATCTTAGCTTCAAAAGAGGAAAAACAGACAGAGTGAAAGTTACGGGTGGGGAGATCACTAAAGTGATGCACTCTTTGTCTTCTACCTGCCAGTGAGACTACAATAGAAACAGCAGAAGGACAGCTGCAGCTAGTGGACAGATCTTAAAGAGAGAAAGAGAGAGAGAGATGCATGCAACATTACACCCACCCACCCCTACTAACGGCTGTGCTCAGGTCAATATCACTAAATGCTGGAGAGAATTAGCCAATTAGGTAGGGTAAAAGGTTCTTGCCCAATTAAAGAGAGTAGAGGTTTCTGCCAATTAGAAAGGATGGAGACTGTTTCAGAGTTGCCCGGGTACCATAAGCATTTAACCAGACAAGTCAGCACATTTGTACCAAGAGCATAAGAAAACATCAGCATATGACAGAATAATGGAAACCCCAGCCATGTCACCTCTTAGATAGACTAAATTTGGTGTTTTAATGGCCGAATTTAACTTCAAAAGCAGATATCAGGTTTATTTTTTTAACAAACATGTGCATGGCAGGGGTTTGAGTAAAATATTTCAAAACATTTCACTCTAATGAAGCAGATAAACATAAGAAACATAACATTTCACTCTTATGAAGCAGATAAACATAAGAAACATAACATTTCACTCTTATGAAGCAGATAAACATAAGAAACACAAGATAACGGGGGGGGGGGGGGTATGGGGTGAGAAGGAGGTTAAACACAACTTCAAAACATTCAAAGATTCAAACAGAGATATAAGGACATAACTGGACAATAACACACTTCCCAAATACACCACCCGTCTCAGCCTAGATAAATAGTATATGGCTTTGTTGCTACTAAGCATGTCAACCATTTGCAACTGATATTCAGATGTATAAAATACCAAATTGATTGATAATTTTAAATTAGTTCCCACTCTGGCATATTACATGTATGGTTATGTCTTCAATGAGATTTTTTGCATGTCATTCATGCCTTTATCAATTTGCAATTCATTATTAATTTTACAATAAATTGCAATCTCATTTTCTTTTATGAAGGAGGTGGGTAGTTTGACTCCACCATCTCCTCATACAAACCAGAGGACTTTAAGCAAAGCTACATCAGGGTAGGTGGGATACTATAACAACATTGGACACATTGTTATACTATTCCACCCACCTTAATGAGGATCCTTTGGGCGTGGCGATGCCGTATCCTTTGGAGTCCAGGTTCCCCCCGACCTTCATGGTGTCGCAGGGCTTCCGCTGCTCGATGTACTCGTTCATGGTGGACTCCAGCAGGTAGGCGTACTTGCCCTTGGACTTGCGCACACGCATCACCCCCTCGGCCGTCGTTTTGACAAACACAGAGGGCTCAGCGCTGCGCATGTACGTCCACATTTTATCAAAAAGGGCAATTTTGGAGCGCTGGTGTTGGGGAAAGAGAGAAAGAAGTACCTCAGTAAACATGTAGCTGTCAGATGCTAATCACAATTAACTATTAAGAAGTGATACAACTAAGTCATTGAGTATGCATAATGATATAATGAAACATCAGTCCTCTAGATGCTTGTATGTGACTTGTCCTGTACATATGAATTTGTATGGTCACATGACTCACACAACAGCTATGTGAAGTATGCTAGCATAAAGGGCTAATCCAGCGAAGAATCTTACCCTGAAGAACTCTTTGGTTGATCCGGAGTCTAGAGTGCCATAGGCTATATCACTCTGTTTGGCTAGGTCCTCTGCGCTCTCTATGGGCGACACCATTCTCTCCACTGTCAGGAAGGCAGCCAGGTTGGCAGTGTAGGACGAGATTATGATCAAGGTGAAGAACCACCACACGCCACCAACAATCCGTCCAGACAGGGACCTAAAGGGTCAAACACACACAAGAGAGAGACAAACACATTCAAACGCATCAAAGACTCCTTCTGGGTTCTTCCTTTTATGTACTCAAACTTAAACTTTCTTGAGGCCTGCAGAAACTGTCATGTCAACGCAGTTTAGAGCATCGTCCAAATGATCAGGGACTCGCTAATGGATGTTACTATAAGTGTTAGCAAGAACTGTTTTGGGGCAATCTGTGGTAGCCCACATTTGATTCATCTTTTAGGGGGATCAAATAATAATGAGGTCTTTAATTTGTAATTATTAAAATTTCACTTTGGTTTCATGCATTATTAGTGGCAGCAAGCTATGTGATTGCAAAAACATTTTGGATGCACTCTCCCTCAGACATGTCCGTGTCCCTTACTAAGTGTCACACCGGATGCCATCTGCTAACACTAAGGGATTACTGTTACAAAAACAATGGGTGGCACACTGCAGTTTCACTAGCTTGGTTCAGTGTTTAGAGTTCATTGGCCCCATCATGTTGTATAGAATCAGTATACGGCAGAGCCATACTCTACTTTTCAGCAGTTCACCAATGAAGCTGGAGGTGGGAGTGTCAACAATATCACAAGACCTAATTGTGTGACACCACAAAATTAACATTAGGGGTGTTGTACACTTTCATGACCACAATAAGCGCTAGGCTGGGATATGAGTTTCAACAAACAAAAATAAAATGGATAGCAGTATAGCTGATGGCTGAATCTTGGTCCACAAACCTGGGTGAGATGTCACACCCCTGCCTCATGAAGGCGCCCAGGGAAAACCAGAGGCTGTTGAATATCCCAAACTCGTTGGTCGACTCGCTGGTCTGGATCTGTCCGTCCTCGTACTCCTCTGTGTGCCACTCGTAGGGGCTGAATCGGCTGACCAAGAAGAGCACCACGCTCACGCCGATGTATGCAAACACGATGCACATCCAGATCTCGTAGGCCAGCGGGTCAAGAAAGGAAAAGACGCCCGGCTTGGACTTCTGGGGTTTCTTGATCATGATGGAGATGCCCAGACTCATGAAGGGTTTGGAGAAGTCAATCACTTCCTCTCGGACCAGGGTTATAGTCAGAGGTGCGATCGCCACATCGGCTTTCTGCCAAGGAGTTTCAAGAAACAATCAGCTTAACAGCACAGCAACATACACTTCACTTCAATTTAGGCTTTCCCAGTATAACATTGGCAGTTCATCAGAGAGTACTGTATACTGGGATGGAATGCTTTAGAAGTTGAAGCATTAGTACTGAGTAGCGTCAACACAGCAGCAATTAGCTAAAAGGATGATTTTTACATATTTTTGCTAACAAGGTACATCTGTAATCTGCTGTAATTGATGAACTATGATAAGAGGCATTGGAGTAGGCTGCAAAACACTTCAATCTGCTAAAAATGTGTTTTGATCCGCTCGCATCCTAGAATGTTAATTATTCATATTATGAGAACAGAACACAGCCAAGCATCTGTATACACCAGTGAAGTAAACACAGACGGTTGTCTTTACCCCATAAACTAATTCTCCGACCATTCCGTTCCAGATTTTAGTCTCGGCATCGCGAGCGCCGTACTTCCCATCTGACACTATCTTGAGCTGGTACTTGAAGCCGCAGTGCTTGGCGATCTCAGCTGCTAGGTCTACACAGTAGCCCTCATAGCGCTCATTATCCACAAACAGGTCTGCATTCTTCTTCAGCATTACATATGGAGCTTCCTATAGAGAGAGAGACAGAGAGAGGGAGAGAGAGAGAGGGAAAGAGACAGGGAGAGGGAGAGAGAGAGAGAGAGGGAGAGAGAGTAATGAGAGAGAGAGAGACAGAGAGAGGGAGAGAGGGGGAGAGAGAGAGAGAGAGAGACAGGGATAGGGAGAGAGAGGTATGAGACAGATAGAGACAGAGAGAGAGAGAGAGAGAGAGAGAGAGACAGGGATAGGGAGAGAGAGGAATGAGACAGATAGAGACAGAGAGAGGGAGAGAGAGAGAAGGAGAGAGAGACGTTAGATGCTGTGGAGGGACACGTCTGTCCCGGCATTCATGACAGCTGCTGAAACTGCACAATGCGTGACAGCTTTTTTTGTCATAGGAATTCTACTTGGTGGTATTGTGTCCATAAGTCTATGAGAAATGTGGCACTCCAATATATTTGGACACACATTCTTTCCATCGCTTTTCAAATATAAAACATCTTTCACTGTTACACACTACCTGTCTACTCTGCGTCATTCATTTGTTGTTCTATTTGAACAGCCAATCACAAGGAAAAAATTATTTGGGGGAAGAATGATCCATACTTAAACCATAAAACTGACAACTGAGAACAGCCTATAGAAATATAATATAATTATGAAACAGAGGAGAATTTACCAGAATTGTTGTCACTATCACAGTCTTGTTTTCCAAACCCAAGGTGTCATTGGGAAACACATCTGATTTTGTAACCGCCATTTTGTCAACCTCATTCCAGTATCCAATCTGCATTGAGACAAAATGACACATTCAGTTGAAGCGAATGTGTTACATATTCATTTGAACCAGATCTCCATCATGTCACGGATCCTGAAAAGAGAACCTGGGCTTTGAACCTCCAAAGAGGATGAAACAGCCACTTCAAATCACAAAACGCACGCGCACCCAAACACATGCACACACACAGACAAGCACACACTCCCATTTTGACATCTCCAAGCAGAAGTTTTCTGCATAACCATCTAATTATTGTCAAGTCCCGTCCTGTGAGATAGTTTATGTTTCCCCTGTGTTGTCATTATCTATGTTCTGTGTCGTGCGTTTGGCTCCACAAGGTCAACTGAACCCCTTACGGTACGAACTGGCCAAGATGGATCCAGCCGACACGGAGGCGGTGCGCCTGGCTCTGCAAGCCCAGGGCAAAAGAATCGTCCAGACCGAAGAGGTTCTACATGCCGTGAGTACCGAGGTGTCCGGGATCTCTGCCACAGTTCTTTCCGACGGAACGCGCTCGGGTAGCGTATATCATCTTCTTTCTTACTGGCCGAGCTGCGAAGTGGGCGACTGCTGAGTGGGCTAGAGGCACAACGATCTGTGCCTCAGTGCAGCTGTTCACAGAGAGTTTAGGCAAAATATTTGATCACACTGCTCATGGTAGAGAGGCAGCACGATCATTGATGGATCTAACGCAGGGTAATCGTAGTGTTAGTGCATATGCTATGGAATTTCGTTCTCTGGCCACAGATAGTGGTTGGAATGAGGAGTCACTTTTCGACGCTTTCATGCGTGGATTGGCTGATCATATTAGGGATCGAGCTGCCAACGGATGTCGATTCTCTCATCGCTCTAGTGAATCTGATTGAGAACCGTATGAAGCTATGAGAGAGAGCCAAGCCGCACGTCAACCCTCCGTTCCTAAGTGGACCAGCGACTGATTCTCGTCAACATTCCTGGCGATCTGCTCGGTTCAGTCCAGCGGCTGCCTCACCAGCGCCTCCCGTGGATGTGGAGGAGCCAATGCAGTTCCCCTGCCTAAACTGCCCTCTGCCAAAGAGACTGCAGAGGCAGTTCTGTCCCATGTTTTTCGCATACATGGTTTTCCTAGGGATGTGGTGTCAGATCGGGGACCACAGTTTATTTCTCAATTCTGGAAGGCTTTTTGTTCTCTCCTCGGTGCCACGGTCAGCCTCTCTTCAGGTTACCATCCCCAGTCTAATGGCCAAGTGGAGATGTTGAACCAGGAACTGGAGATCGGATTACGCTGTCTAGTCTCCCAGAGTCCAACCACGTGGAGTAAACATCTCATGTGGGTGGAGTATGCGCACAACACGCTACCCAGTGCTTCTACTGGCTTGTCTCCGTTTCAGTGTGCTTACGGTTACCAGCCACCCCTGTTCCCCGACCTTGAGGCGGAAGTTAGCATCCCCTCTGCCCAGAGCTTCATCCACCGATGTCGTCGTGTTTGGAAGGGAGCCCGAGATATGCTCATGAGGAGTGCAACCCAGTCGAAGAGGATGGCGGATCGACGACGGACTCCTGCTCCTAATTACCAGCCTGGACATAAGGTTTGGTTGTCCACACGTGACCTTCCCTTGCGTGTGGAGTCCCGCAAGTTGGCTCCCCGGTTTGTGGGGCCATTCCCAGTATCTAGAGTCATTAACCCTGTTGCTGTTCGTCTCAAACTTCCCAGGTCTATGAGGGTTCACCCCACCTTCCACGTTTCCCGGGTCAAACCAGTTAAGGAGAGCCCTTTGGTTCCCCCCGCTAAGCCTCCACCTCCTCCTAGGTTTGTCGATGGGGGTCCTGTCTTCACTGTCAAACTCCTTCTGTCAGTTCGACGTCGTGGCCGTGGAAGGCAGTATCTGGTGGATTGGGAGGGTTATGGTCCTGAGGAGAGGTCATGGGTTTCCACGAGTAACATCATGGATCCCTCCCTCATCCAGGATTTTCATCGCCTCCACCCTGATCTACCTGGGGCGTCAGGTGCCGTCCCTATGGGGGGGGTACTGTAAAGTCCCGTCCTGTGAGATAGTTTATGTTTCCCCTGTGTTGTCATTATCTTTGTTCTGTGTCGTGCGTTTGGCTCCACAAGTTCAACTGAAACCCTTACAATTATTTGACCTGACAAACTCACATGCCAATCTTTTGTTTCTCACATGATGATTAGTGGTGTCCTGTATTACCTTGACTGGGCCATTATTCTTCAGCTCCATGATATTCACTGAGTAGTTCACTCGTTTCCCATGCTGATCAAACTGGATGTTTCCTGTGAGGCCTTCAACTTTCACCTAATTCATTGAAAGTGAGCACAGCAAAAACAAACAACACGTAATCACGTAAACAATCGATTTGTGCTTTAGCCATCATAGTCAAGATGTAGAAGATGCAAAACAATATTTTGGATGTTTTATTACTCCGCCTGCCTCTATTAGAAGTGTATCATATACGGTGCACTATATGCAATGATCACTTACCAGTATGTTCAGTCAAACAAATGAAGGTACCAGTAAGCACCAAGGGCATGTAATGTAGCAGGTGAATCTGGTCTTTTTGGGTAAATCTCTGCAGTACTTCTAACAGGTTTCATATGTGGAGAGCCCCCCCCCCCCCCCCCCACTGGCCCAAGAAGGTTTATCATTAGCATAGCTGTGTGAGTCACCTGTTTGGTAGGTCTAGCATTAGCATGGCAGTGTGCGTCACCTGTTTGAGGGCACGCTCGATCTCCACGCCCTGGGACCAAGGCACGGCCGGGTTGGCCAGGCAGTCTCCCGTGCCGGTGCCCTTGCGGGAGATGTCGATGCCCTGCTTGTGCAGGTAGCGGAACGCCTCCATCATCACATGCACTGCATCATATGTCAGCGCAGAGGTGTACTGTAGACACACACACACACACACACACACACAGAAATGCAAACACACGCACAAACCATAGACAATAAGTCCAATAGGTTTTTAACATATAACCCATGCCAATAAATTAGATTTCTTTTTTACTTTAAACCTTTAAACAGCACCTTTGTCTCAGAATCTTTCTGACATAACAGCTCTACTCCCTGTCCCCATATCTTCCCAAAAGCATTTTTGGAATGATGTCCTCTCATGGTAAATTCAGTGCTATGATGGTGTTGCCCCACAGCTTTATTGGCTATTTATTTTGAGAGGCAAATCTTATTGGATAACAACTATCTTATTGCGTGTTGCACAACAATGCCATGTTTATCGGACAAAAACAATGAGTGCTTGTTGAAATTACCTAGGGCCCATCCCAAGAAAAAAAAAAACGGAAATGGTTGAACATAAGGAGTCAAGACAACTGCGAAGAATGCGATCTGGCCCTGCGTTTAGCAGCTTTTCAACCCTCAGGTTAGTATGAGATTGTTACCTAAAGCCCTGAAAAGCATTTCACTGTAGCACTGGGTCCAGCTCACCCTAATTTTGCTGTCGGCTCCTGGATATTCCTTCTCCTCCAGTGTGTCCCACATCTGGTCAAACTTAGACACCATGGGGTCGTCAAAGTCAACGATCTGGAACCCAGACACGTTTGCACCTCCATACTGGATCTTTGACAGATCTCCATCCATAAAGCCCTAAGCATGGAAAGAGAGACACATGCACACCTGAGTATGGACTACAGCACTGAAACCCTAAACATGAGAGGATGGCAGAGAGAAAATATACATAGATAAAAATTAGTTTGTAGCTACAATCTGGAATGGCAAATTAAAATCCTGCAAAACAATCATTCAAACCTACAATTAATTAACTAAGAAACAAATAAATAAACAATTAATTAAAAAATAAACTATAAGGGCCCTCAGAGAGCATAGACCTCTGCCAAGGCTAAATGCCCTATCCTGCAATGCAAATGAAAGTGAAACTAAATTTGCGGATCCGCTCCAAAAATGTCTTCTTTGTTCTTCTTTAGACGATGTTACACCCTTCCACCAATTTTCATGAAACTAAAATGATAAACTCCTTGGTAAAGGTCATACAATTACTTTTCCGCCGGCAACTGACTCCTGCCTATAATTAAATGTTTTGTACAGAAGAACAGTGACTCACCAAATTTGCGATGATGTAATGATATCCCTTCACATGTCGACCAATTGTGATGACCTGGAGGGGACAATAGATTTAAAAATAACTGTAAAATAGTCCACTGTCAACAAATGAGCATTATACAAGCACATCTTATCTGGACATCTATAAGAAGACTACATACCATCAGAACACATGAGCCGAACATAACTTGCACATTTCAAAGTATTAGAGCAGTCTTGTGAAATGTCTCTGTGACCATCCCTATCTGGACTGTGGTCTTTCAGTATTGTTGACAGCAGCATGAATGGAAATGTATTGTTTGATATACATGGCTATTGAGTGTGATTTCTGTGGCTGGGAGAGTTATATGGGGCTTATAAAGCTGTTATACAACTGTATGCTAAACTGTTAAACGGTATGTATGTTCTTACATGCTATTAAAATATGCTATTACACAGTTCTATCTCTGTTCTTGCGTCTTATTTTGGAGAACTGAATGTAACTGATGTAATACGATCACTAATAATGATGTAACATTGACAAGGCATAACGACGTCACTGACATGATATCAAGCATAATTACCGGTGAACACCTTCATTGTGTTAGAAAGCACGTTTGAAAGATCAAACACATTGAGTGATGAAACACGAGCAGGAATATTAATTGGGGATGTTTCTAGAGAGTGGCTGTGTAATGCGTGACCCAGGAGGATTCTGTACACTGCCGTGTTTGTAGATAAAGGGGTAAGGGCATTGACTGCCCTATCAGTCCTGTGTGAAAGACTTCTGCAAGCTTTAAATACATACCAACAAACTCCACCCTTGGGGCTTTGGCAGTGTAGATAAATAAGCCGGTTTGGGGGGGAAACACTGTGGCCTTTACCTCCAGTTATGCTGTGTAATCTCAACTAATGATCTAACATAGTGCCGCCTGGAGCTCAGCACAAAACACACCGATTATTCTGTCTTTCCTGTGTTTTTTTCACCAACAGGATCACAACATCACCGGAATGGAGGAACACATGATGACAACAACAAGAAAAACAAAACTAATCAAAGACCAAAATCCCAAAAACATTTTCCGTCTTTACATAACAAATGGAGCAGATCGCATTCGAAAATATCTGCTGTCTAACCTAATAACAATTTACCATGTGAAATGATGAATACATTTACTCTAGTATACGGTTCAGTAAAACCAAAGCATCTAGGGTCTACCATTTGACTTTACTTTAATGTACCTGTTCCATGATGTCTTTGACCTTGTCCTGCTCGCAGTCTAAGATGACCCTCTTCTCCTGCTTGGTTTCCAGGTCCTGGAAGAGGGAGCGATACGCCTCGTCTTTGCGCTCGTCCTTCATGTTCCCCACATTGATGGCCGTCACATGCCACTTCCTCTCTGCTGCGGTGTCCAGGACCACCTGGAGCGTGGTCAGGCCTGCCACACACACACGCCAGAGAGGGATGGAAATATGTGCTTTTTAGAAGTTGCTTTTGAAGAGGTTCAAGACACACAAAAAAAACGCTGAATAATGGGTACAGGGAGAACAATGGGTAAACAGAGAGTTGGTTTGCAACACTAGCAAAAAATGAATCCTTCAAACACCAAACCTGTTTACCTGAAACTTACAGTATGTCAGTATATTTGTCATCAATAATGTGACAGGGAGAAATATGTGCACACACTCTGTGACTTTCTTCAGCTTTGGTGATGCTCGACCAGGACATATATTTATTCCAAACAGACATCACACTTAATTAGCTGCAGTGAAAAGAGCACTATCTCGGTGCACAAGTTGATTCTGTCTTTTGGAAAAACATTTAGTTTTTTTTTAATTTACGTAACATTGTTGAAATTAGTGAGACACTTTCTTTATCAGACATAGTCTGACAAGTCCAAACATCTGACTTCAAAACGTTTCCCATTTTTGAAGCGGAGCCAGTGATAATTATATCTATTTTCTTGACCTTTCAAGATCAAAGCGAGAAATGAGTTTGGCGAGGAGCAAACGTCACTGCCTCCTCCTCAGGCGCTGATAAGGGCTGGGAAGAGCTTTAACTCCACCGATAACAGCTAGCTGCGGGCCAGTTCTGGCCCTAACCTGGCCCCGGTACGGCTGACCCACACCAGGCCCGGGCCAGACCCATCTCTGAGTCTGCTGGGTAGTTTCTCAACCTTGGTCTGGGTCTTTGTTTTTGAAGAGCCAAGGAGGATGATGAAATAGCATAGTTTAAGAGAACGGCGTAGATAATGGATCTGTCCATAAATTCTAGCCATGAGCTCGGCTCTCCAACTAGGCTTGGGAGAACAGATACAACATTTGTACTTTAGGCTGTATCTGTGTCTGTTTCGTGTCTATGTCTGTGTCTGTGTCTGTGTGTGTGTGTGTGTGTCTCTGTGTGTGTGTGTGTGTGTGTGTGTGTGTGTGTGTGTGTGTGTGTGTGTATGTGTGCAAACGTACTTTATGCTTTATGTCATACTCAAAGTGCTGATCAGGACACTACATATCATGATAATAGCCTTTTGTCTTTGTTCTTTTGTCATGATGGGAGATGGTTAGAAGTTGCTCAGATAATTGATTCAGCCGTGTAAGTGCAGGGTGGCATCTCTCTCTTTCTCTCTCTCTCTCTCTCTCTTTCTCTCTAAAAGGAAATGTGTGGGCGAAAGAGGTCCTTGCAGTGACAGTATGTGGGTGGGTTTGTGTGTGACATGTTTCATACAGCACACACACACACACACACATACATACACACCGCTGAGAGACACACACTGCACTCACATACACATTCTTCACAGTCATCAGTCATGCCTATTTGCTGTGGAAGATATTTCTCTAGTTTGTGTGTGTGTGTGAGTGTGTGTGTGTGTGTGTGTTTTAAAGAGAGAGCGAGAGATAAAGCAAGAGAGAAAGGGACAGAGAGAGAGAGAGTGAGCCATGTCCTTGATGATGAAGGTTTGTGCTAGTTCCATAATAATTTTTAGGACACTTTACATTGTGCATCTCTGTATGTGTGTGTGTGTGTGTGTGTGTGTGTGTGTGTGGGGGGGGGGGTGTGTGTGTGTGTATGTGTGTGTGTGTGTGTGTGTGTGTGTGAGAGAGAGAAAGTGAGAGTGAGACTGAAGGAACTGAGGCACTTAAGAAATACTCAGATGAATGGAGGTGACATAATTTTCAGGAGTCACACCCCCAATTGAGATCGAAAGCCCTGTGTGTATTCCTGAGGGTTTCATGGGCTGCACACCTACTTACATATTCAATAAACTACATTTTTTATTTTGTACAAATACCTATTAAATCCCAAAAAATTTGAAACATGAAGACACGAATATATATTCTATTTTATTTAATTCTATTCTATAACCCTTGAATTCCAGGGCAATGTCTGCCAGAGCGTCCCCATGATGTTTAGCTTTTATAGTTGTTTTTTCCCCTCCATCTTGCCAGAGGGGTTGTTACACTAACATCTCTAACATCTCCCCCGATTCCTCCGGTCGTGATGCATACATTTCCCAGATCACATCAGCCCCAGAAACAAATCAGGTCATGATCCAGTCCTGATCTGGCGAGCCAGATAAAATATGCAGACATGTCTGTACAATATACATATAGAGTAATATCCCCCATGATGCTTTGCATGTTAAGATTTGCAAGGCATTACAGGACCCCTCAGGCACACACATTGACGCCCACAGAACGCATTCCCACATATGTTCAGAACAGACAGTGACAGGGCAAACATTCAATTGGTTCACCATATTTCCTCCAATGTTGTGCATTATTATTATACATTAGTCGGATTCCAGGGTACCCTATTTCCCAAGATTCTGTGGCATATTGCATGTCTTGAATGTCTATGAGAAGCATGCAATAGATGCCACACAATCTCATCATTGGGACTGCAATTGCATGCAACCCAGCAGAGAAACCAAACAAACACAAATCAGGTGCTGAAGGACTCAACAAATAGATCTGCAGGTCATCCTCTCATCACCACACCCATCAAGCTTCCATCCTACCACTAACACACACACACACACACACACACACACACACACACACACACACACACACACACACACACACACACACACACACACACACACACTCCCTCCCCCCCACACACACACACACAAACATACACTTACTCAAACTTACACACGCAGGTGCGCACACACATAAATGCACACACACATGCACACTTACACAAATGTACACTCACAAACGCACACAGCCGTTAAGCGGGCATGACAGTGAGCAGTGATCAAGGCAGTGACATAGCCACAGATGAACCAACCACATACTGTTACACACTCACTTATTGAGCCTCTATTTAGAACCTGTCAAACACACCAACTCCTCAATCTGGACACTTATTGTTTTTGACCATAATCATTTCTACATGGGAAAGGATTGTGGTTGTCAGCATTTGCTGAGCAATTTAGTTGTTTTCAATCTCCTTGCTGTGTTTGAAAAAGTATTATATTTCATCTGAAGTACCACATTAACAGTGGCTGACCAGAGGTCGCTGAGATGCAATTAGAAGAGAACAATCCTAACATCCTGACGAAGCAAGATTCAGACGCTGTCTGATCCTCTTTTAATTGCACAGACAGAAATGTGCTGTAACAACTGTGGGAAAATCTCTTTCTCAGACCACATTACCAGCCTTCCCATTATCTGCTCACTCATTGAATAAATTCTTTACTCGACAGATATCTTCCGAGGAGTTAATCAAAAGAAATGCTGTCTACTGTGAAAGCCTTCTGAACCACATGTATATGCATTGTTATGAACGCATATGGATGACCATGTGAACATACAGTCAGTATAAAAGCATAACATGCAGTCAGTATATACTGCATCAGTATATCTTCCAGAATCAACCTGTTCTTCCAGAATCAACCTGTTCAGGCAGAAGTGTGTTAAAGTCCATCGGTTATCATATATATATATATACAGTGGTGGCCAAAATTATTAGAACACCTGACAGATCTGAGAATAATTGCCATTTTTTTGCCTCCAAAACATGATTTAAATTCATAATGTTCATGAAACATGCAGATGGATGTTCTGAGCACAACAAATATCTGATGAAGTGAGTCCTACTGTTTTTATCCACTTTTAACTTGAATATGTGGTACGTCCACCTTTTGCATCAATTACAGCAGCACATCTCTCTGGCATAGAGTCAATATATTTCTTGAGAACTTCAACAATAATGTTATCCCATGCCTTCTGCAACTCAAGCCAAAGGTTTTCCTTGGAATTTACAATAGATCTGTCGAGTTTATTTTCCAACTTGCCCCGAATTTGCTTGATTGGTTTGAAGTCCGGACTTTGAATGGGCCGGTCCATAATTTTCAATGTTCCAGCAGATTCCTTGTCGCCGGTAGATCCGGCAAAAGTTAAAATAATGTTTAGGGTCATTGTCCTCTTGGAAAATAAATCCAGGCCCAATACGACGTCTCCAAGAAGGAACTCCGTGCCTCACCAGAATGTTGTGGTATGCTTTTGTATCCATGATGCCATTAATTTAGCCAAAGTCACCTGTTCCTGAGGCTTAAATTACACCCCACACTATGATACTACCCCCTCCTTGTTTAACTGTTGGCAAGAGACATTAATCTCTCCCCCTCACTTCGTGGAACATACACGCTTTGCTTCTTGCCAAACTATTCAAACCTGGACTCATCAGTACACAACACTTAAACCAATCTTTCTTTGTCCGTTTCTTGTATTCTTTTACAAATTTCAGGCATTACACTCAATTGTTCTCTTTCAGTAATGTTTCTTTGCTGTTATTCTGCCAAAAAGTCCTTCTTCTCCCAGTTTCTGGCGGACAGTTCTTGATGACACTGTTGCAACATTAGTCATTGTGATGTTTATCTCGTCACACAGTTCTTGTAAAGTCTTTCTTCGGTCCTGAAGAATTTTGAGATGCTTCACTTGTGTGTCTGAGTTCCTTTTTGAAACCTCTCCCCTTTCGGTTCTGGTGCCATGGTGGTCTAAAGTGTACTTTACAGTGCTTGGACTGCATCTCAAGTCCTTGGCTATGGGGCAGTAACTCCAGCCAGCATCAAAAAAAGCCTTTATTCGAACCTGTTGCTCACTCGTTAGCTCCTTCTTCACCTTAGCCATGTTCAAAGAGCAACATGTGCTTCAAGACTGCTTCTAGAGGCTTTGGATCTATACCATTTGGTGGTGTGGCCTCAGTGACAGAACCCTGATGTTACCAATCACTTAATGAGCAGGATAGGCCTTGTACATTCAAAAGAATCGCCGAGCTGTGTCCTAAGACTCTTGCATCACCATCAATTTAACCACAATAACACCTGACAATGATTACACAAGTAATTGGGCTTCTTCTGTGCAGGAACATGATTGTGTGACATTGACAGTGAAATAGGCCTAGCTTGTTTTTGTACGGAAAATGACCTAAATCTCATTATGATGACTCTATTCTATAGTTTTAGAGCATAATGATGACTTTGTAGATATTGAATTAGTTTTTAGGGTATTTTAATGGCAAATTCTACAAAAAACAACTGAAAACTCTTAAAAATGTCTAGTGTTCTAATAATTTTGGCCACCACTGTATATACAGTATATGTCTGTATATCATATATATATGTCTGTATATCATATATATATATATATATATATACTATATATATAAAACATAAAAAAACATGCACTGAACTGTATGAACTGTATGTTTCATAATATACCATGAATAACTTAGGATCTACTAAAACGAGTATCTGCTTTCCTCTTTTCCCATAATATCCAAAATGACAAGTGATATTAACTCCGTAATCCCATAATAGGCCACTACTATGGCTAATGGCTTCGCCCCAGCCCTTTGCCCTTTTCCTGGGCCACGGAAGTAAGCGTTTGTCCCTTAAGTTAGTCAGGAAGGAAAGAACGAGAGGGAGAGAAGGACAGAGAAAGAGAGATAGAGCCCCTTGCTGCGGTAGATAAATAAGCATAAACTCCTATAGTTAGTCAGCCATGGAGAGAGAGAGAGAGAGAGAGAGAAAGAGAGAGAGGGAGAGAGAGAGATAGAGAGAGAGAGAGAGAAAGAGAGACAAAGCCATAGGCTGCTGGTTAGGTTAGTCAATCATGGGAAGGACAGAGAAAGAGAGATAGAGCCCCTTGCTGCGGTAGAGAAATAAGCATAAACTCCTATAGTTAGTCAGTCATGGAGAGAGAGAGAGAGAGAGAGAGAGAGAGGGAGAGAGAGAGAGACAGAGAGAGAGAGAGAGAGAGAGAGACAGAGAGAGAGAGAGAGAGAGGGAGAGAGTGAGAAAGAGAGCCCAAGCCAAGCTGCTGGTGTAAATAGTCAGTTATGGAGTAAGGGTAAGTGTAACTGCATATCCTGTGTAGGATGACAGGGGATGAGTGTCTCTTCCTGTCACTTCCTGGGTCGCCAGTATAAGGAAGCAGTGGATGGTTTTCTCCGGGCAGAGAGAGAAAGACAGAGACAGGGAGGGAGGAAGAGAGAAAGACAGGAAGGGAGGGAGAGAGAGGGATAAAGTGTGAGAGAGAGATAAATGAGAAGAGGGAGGGAGAGAGGGGGATAGAGAGTGTGAGAGAGAGAGAAAGGAGAAGAGGGAGGGAGAGAGAGGGAGGGAGAGTGTGAGAGAGAGGGAAAGCAAGAGAAAGGGAGCTCGGCACAAGCACACGGGTGGGTGTGGGTTTGACACGCCAGTCTCAGTGTGTGAAGGTGAATCATATGCAAAGCCAGCAGCGCTCCTCACTGAGGTTTGAACACACACGCACACAAACACACACACACGACTAACACACATACACAAACACACACACAACTTACACACACTTACATACACACACACACACACGACTTACACACACATTTTCGCATATACTGTATATTCATACAATTGTGCATGTAAGATACAGGCTCACACACAAACCGCATGCAAAGACACAAATGCACTTACTGTTACTAGTATGCAGGCATGCATACACACACATATACACGCACACACATACATGAAAAGGAACATACAAGCACACGTCTATATGCATGCACATACACAATCACACACATATACATGCGCACACACACAATCACACACATATACATGCACGCACACACACACACTCAATCACACACATGAAAACCTGTATTAACACACATAGGCCCGCAAAAACAGTTACAGGCAAGGACACTGATACAAACATAACACGCACAACATGTGCATGCTCACTCTCGCTGTCTCTCTCGATCTCTCTCACACACACACACACCAACTCTCACACACACAAACCCCAAAGTAACCCCTTAATTACATCAACAAGAAAATTGGCCTACATATTATCACATAAACACGCACACACACATCGAGTCCATGAAAAGCAAGCTACTAGGATGCACATCATAAACTCGGTTGCCATGGGAATGAGGTCTATGTGACCTAATTAAAGTGAGCGATGATGAAATATGCACAGTGGCAGAGGTTTGGCACGGCGATGGCAATCTGAACTCTCTCCTCTCTGCCATGGTTCTCCCAGTTACACTGTATGACATGTCTCACATCACACCAGGTTCCTCCCAGCAGCACAGGAAGGACTGTCGGCATGGAAGCTTTTAATAGAAGTCATGGGAGAGAGAGAGCAATACAAAACAGACAGAAGCAATGAAGAGAGAGAGGGAGGAGAGAGAGAGAGAGAGAGAGAGAGAGAAAGAGAGAGACAGAGAGAGAGTGGGGGACAGAGAGAGACAGAGAAAAAAAAAAACAATAAAGACTGGCAATGCCAGAACGCAGAGTCTTCTCTGGAGTAACCTCGATTACCAGCCTGTAGCTTATGAAAGCACAGAGCACTTAGCCTTCATGAAAACAGCCCAGCCTGCACAGTCTCTATCAGCAGCCGCCACACAGCCCACACAGCCTCAGACAGACAAAACAGAGAAGGAAGTGATGAAATGCCACTGAGAAGCTTCAGGCCTGAGAGACAGCAGCGATTCTGGCTGCTTCAGAGCGGCAGGGGCGAGGGTCTCCGCTCGTGTTTGTTCCCTCAGCTCTGAGGGAGGTGATATTGAATATGGCCAGTCAGCCATGAAGCACTGGGCAAAAGGCTACGACCCAACCAGGACAGGGAGAGAGCTACTGGGCCTTTTCATTTTTCTCTTCCCTAAAGAGCGGCTGGAATTGCTTTGGCCTGCCACTCTTGGTCTGGCCCAGTGGGGCGAACCAGCTCAAGGAAGCGGCAACAATGGGAGAAAAAAAATAACTTGAAGTTAAGAGTCTGACCCTAAATAGTAGCAGGATCTGGAACAGATGGGGCCCTGACATAGCCCAGTTCCGTTATTGTAACAAAAATAAACCTCTTTTAAAGATTTATTTTTGGGCTTTTTGGCCTTTAATCGATAGTTATTAGTGAAGAGTGGGACAGGAAATGAGAGGAAAAAGAGGTGGGGAGTGGACAGGAGAAATGACATCAGGCCAGAATCAACCTGTGTCCTCCATGGGCATCAAGCCCAAATGTGGTCGGGGCTACTGGTTGCGCCACAGTGCCCCCTAACAAAAATAACCTTCTGAGGTGATTTGCAAAGCGTCTGCCGGCCAGCTGTCTAATGTTAGCACGTTAGCAAGCTAGCTACCCACAAACCAGAGCCAGGTAGAATCTGTTTGGTTCTGTAACCTGGTAACCACAAGCTAGGAACACCTTTATGCGGAAAGCGACGAAGGGTTTGCCTCCCTCCTGTGTCGCTTGTATACCTCTTTCGCAGTCATACAGGTAAGTGAACTTAGCAGGTTAGCATACCTCTGTCACTGTCGTACAGGTAAGTGAACTTAGCAGGATATCATACCTCTGACGTACAGGTAAGTGAATTTAGTAGGTTAGCATACCTCTGTCGCTGTCGTACAGGTAAGTGAACTTAGCAGGCTAGCGAACTTAGCAGGCTAGCATACCTCTGTCGCTGTTGTACAGGTAAGTGAACTTAGCAGGCTAGCATACCTCTGTCGCTGTCGTACAGGTAAGCGAACTTCTCCCACTTGTAGTACTCGATGAGGCTGAGTAGGGGACCCTTGATGTCGGGCCGCATCTGGATGATGAACTGCTGGGTTCCGTCCAGGGGGAAGCTGGGCGTGATGAAAGACACGTGAAGTGTCCCGCAGAACGATGTTATTGTGTTCACTGACTTCTTGTCGTAGAACCCAAATATGGCATAGACTCCCCTTGAGAACTGTGAACAGACTGGGAGGAGAGAAAAAAAAGAGTAAGTATTGAAATATCCATACACACTTCCAGACACTGTTAGACACACACACACACACACACACACACACACACACACACACACACACGCACACATAGACACTCTAACACACAGACATATATACATACACACACACAAACACAGACATACACACATGGGTGCACATACACACACTCGCACACACACAGACACTCTCACACACAGACATATACAAATACCCACACAAAAACACACATACACACACACACACACACACACATTCTCTCAAACACAGACGTATACACCTACTCATACACAAACACACACATACACACACAAACACACACACACACGCACACACAGACACTCTCACACACAGACATATACACATACGCACACACAATCACACACGTGCACGCACACACACACACACACACGAGCGCACATTAAGTAGTGATACAGATAGCATACACACTATAGTATTTATGCAAAATGGAGTGAATGATGTCATCTTTTTAGTTTAAACAGACCTTAAGCCCTACCAGTAAACCTTTAATGTTGAATATTGAACAGGATCTGGAAAAGAAGCCCTGTTCCGAAGGAGCTGGTGCCTTACCAGCCTGGGTAATCTCCTCTGAGGATTACTCTCAGCAAAATTGGGGAAGCTCTTGAGGATGGACTTGTTGATGTTAAAAGCATTGCACTCCCTTTGACATGGAACCAGTAACGTTTCGTTTTCCCACTAAAAAGCTAATTAATGCATTTCCTGAATCTAATCCTACAAAGCGTTTTTTTTTTTTTTTAACCAGTCTCTCAACACACACATGTGTATTACTAAACCAGGCAGTACTTTTTGTGAGATGAGCCATGCCTCATTTCAAAGAAATCCTAGAAACAATTTGTGTTACTGCCTTTTGGACTGGATGAAGAGGGGTGCGATAAAAGGGTCGTGGATTTCTCTGCATTCTGGTGTGCTCACACACCTCAGCCACGGTAATCTAAATCAGGACCGACTGTATAGAGTACTTCAGATTTACGTGAAACACACTTATTTAGTCCTGCTGACTCTACACACTCCTGTGTGTGCTGTATATATAAATATTGTATAGAAGAGGGTGTATGTGTGTGTGTGTGTGTCTGTGTGTGTGCACATGTGTGCTCGTATGTGTGTGTATGTCATGTAAGTGTGTAACGGGATGTGTAAGTGCATTTGTATGTTTGGGTGTGCATGTGTGTGTGTGTGTGTGTGTGTGCGCACGCTTGCCATTTGAGAGGCCCTGACTGATTGCGGATGTAATCAGCGTTATTGATGGCTGCAGATGCCGACCAGTGTGATTAATGTAATGACTCGTCGTGTGCTGGTGCTGTGAAAGCGTGGGCGATGTGCTGACAGCAGGCATTTAAGGCTGCGGCTCGGCCCCATTACACTGCGCCATCACTGCTCAGATTGTGTGGAACTGGAGCTACAACTAGAGCTACAACTGGAGCTACAACTAGAGCTACAACTGGAGCAGGTGCTAGGGCTGGAACTGGAGCTGGGCCTTTTCTGTCTGCTGTCAGAAAGTTGGGGAGAGAGCTGGAAAAAAATAATCTCTCGGGTGGGTTCTGGACATGATTTGTGTTTGTCTGCGTTTGGATCACATACAACAAAACAATGTCTCTTTCTCTCTTTCTCTCTCTCGCACACACATACACACACACACACACACACACACACAAAGACACACAGACACACATACACACATACACACACACACACAAACAGACACACATACACACACACACACACACACACACACACACACACACACACACACAAACACACACACACACACACATTGAATGACCCTCATCTCATCAATACTATGTTTCCCCTCTATCCAAGTAGACACCCTTTAACTGAAAACATTCCTCAGCTGAGAACCCTTGATAGCCACTCCGAGATTCACCAAATCTGGAACAGAACCAGGTCTGAACCGACCTGCCTATGAACAAAGCAGAATTTGTCCAATAGCTATTTGAACGAGGTGTGTGTACGTGTGTGTGTGTGTGTGTGTGAGTGTGTGTGTGTGTGTGTGATGGAGATTTCACTGCGCTCGTTAAGACATCCCACTTGATTCTGTCAGTATGTGGCAATGCATCTTAGCCCTGCTAAAAGATGGCAGTTGGCATGGAGGGCACCACCGCTCGTCCAGAGACAGGTGGTTCTTCCCCTCCACTCTGCCCAAGGGCATGGCGTTTCCCACACCAGGCCTGGCACAGCCCTCTTGCCCAGCACGATGCCAGCCTCTGCCCACTCACTGCGCACCAATCAGCCAGATGCGACGTCTCTAAACATGATGGTCATTACAGATGCCAGCCAATGCCAAGGCTTCTTAATAGAGGAGGGTTTTACTGATGCTTCGCGTTTGATATACTTAAAGCATTGAATTGTTTGACATCAACATTCCATTAATTCAAAGCTAGAGTGCAGAATGACTGGCAGTTATTTTTAAAATGATGACAGATTTTGAGTGAGGAAAGGGAGTAAATTCCTCTGAGGCCAATCGGCTGTGGGGATATCCTTTACCAAGCCAACTCTCACTCCTGTCATATTGCTTAGCACAGTATCCCCCCTGTGCCCAACTGGCTCACTAAGACCGCTATCTGTATTTAATGGTGAGAGAAGCCAACCGTGTCTGACTGAGAGACTGGAGATCCAAAGAAAACCCATTAAGACCCGGTCACGTATGACTGCTTTCAAATGACTCAAACGTCTTTGGGTTTTAAAACTTCCCTCAGGAGTCAGGGATGGACCCAAATCGGAATACATTACTCGGAAAGGCAAAAATAATGCAATGAAAACAGATATTTCTTTGACACGTAGTAGCTCATTATTATTTGAAAGAAGAACATTTTGCTCCATGATTAAAACATCTGTGGTAGAGCTGTACAAACACATTATTGTCTGTGTCTGTGTCTGTGTCTGTGTCTGTGTCTGTGTCTGTGTCTGTGCCTGTGTCTGTGTCTGTGTCTGTGTCTGTGTCTGTGCCCGTGCCTGTGCCTGTGCCAAAATTGCCAGTCTCTGTATCTGTATAACATTTATTGGCAATGCAATTGCTGTGCCTTCAAAGCATCAAATTGATTTGCTATTGCCATATCATTTATGATGAAATACATTTCCACATCCCCATATAGCACTTTTCATCTATCTCTCTATCTCTTTTTCATTTAAATGTTTACCTAAACTAAACTGAACTGTCTGAACCCCACCACCACTTTTATAAATCGAAAGATAATATTTTGCATTGGAATTAGGAACTATTTACAGTATAGATATATAGAGAAATCAGTTGAAGGGAATAATCTTAAATTCCAATGATGCTACATGTGTGTGATTATTTGTCTACTTCTTTTAAACAGTAGAGTAGGGGGTTAAAATAGGGGCTATCTGGGGCTCAGCCCCAGCACATACACTAATCACTGTTGGGGACGTTCAACCTCACCACATCCATCTTCAGCAATATATTTTTAAACTTGGCAGTCTAAATAATTCAGATAATGACTAAAACACGTTTTCACTCTGACCATTATGTCTAACTCTAGATTAATTGCAGCTCATGGTACATGTAGCAATTTGTGTCAAAAGTTTCACAGGGTTTCCCTTTGTGCTGGGAGTGGGGTTCCCCAAAAGCCACCCGGCAGATTAACCCTGTCTTTCGTCAGACAGACAGTTAAAAGAGGTAGATTGATGGCATGGTAAGGAGGGGAATGAAAAGGAGACCTGATTTAATTAGTCTGATACCTATCCTACCTAAACAACAGGCTACGTGATAATTGTGTTAATTGCTATAGCATTTAAGGAAAGATAGCTAACAACAAGTTGCATTAAATCTTGGCAAGCTAGCTTACTTTAACTTATACTGGCTGGCAAACTAGCTAGCGTGGTTTGAGAAGAATCTCAGTGTAAAAAAAAGTACAGTATATATAAAAAATGTATTTAGAACCTGGATTTCTTTTTAAAACCTCTAACCTATACAT
This sequence comes from Sprattus sprattus, assembly GCF_963457725.1. Taxonomy (NCBI): domain Eukaryota; kingdom Metazoa; phylum Chordata; class Actinopteri; order Clupeiformes; family Clupeidae; genus Sprattus; species Sprattus sprattus. Next base: position 5,074,886 of record NC_137927.1, on the reverse strand, counting down.
CAAACTGAAGTTGAAGGGATATGAATAGACCAGCCTTCTTAAGAATGACAATGACATGGAATTAATATACATTCGGCAGTATTGAAACACACACATGCATTAACTAATGAAGTCATAGCCAGGAAATGAATCAGACTACCTTGCTTTACCATGGTCTAATTTGTTTGACTATAGTCGCGCAGCTTTGAAAGAAATCCAGCTGCCGAACCAGGCTTTTGTCTAGCTCCTATTTAAGATGCCTCCTCCACCTCAATGCAAGAGTTTCCCTGAGTGACAGTCGGGAAGTCAGCTTTCAGCCCGCTGCCTGCTGTGAGCTGACGATCGTTTTAATCTTGTGGCCATCCAAAATGATTTTTGGATTTTAAAGAAACAATGGCTGACACACAGACATGTCATGGAGCTGACTTTTATTTTGGAATAATAACGAGCAACTTCGGGTACAAGCATCATTTGTGCTTTCCCAAATAATGTATTTGAGTGCTGGGGGACATTACAGGTCACTGAAGGACAGTTATGAAGTCTGACTGTTTAGATCATTAAAAAAACAGCCCCAACTACATGACATGGCTTTATAACAATGTAATTAATAAGTATTAAATACGACTGTGTACTTCACATTTAAGAACCGAATGCAAATCCTCGCTAGCCCTAAATTGAACTCTTACCATATCCACATAAATCATAGTGTCACAACGTGTTCTGGTGATAGAAGTACACTGAATGTCCATACTTCCTCAGGGCACTCAATGTAAAGTGTCCTGGAGGCAGTGCTGAATAACCTTCACAAGGGGCCTTGGAGGGCGCTATACCATCAATGGCTCTGGGGGTATATTTAGCTGGCCTCGTTAAGCGTCCTCATTCTCCATCAGTCGACTCTGATAGAGTCCAGCTCAAAGCAGTTAAATATCCAGCAAATGCAATCCAGAGACGTGCAAAGCAGTTAAACATCCAGCGAATGAGATGTGCAAAACAATAGGCATTCAGAAATAATCTTCTATGCATGTAACCTGCATATGTGGCAGCATGTGTGTACGAGGGACCATGTGTACCCTACTTAACTCTTTCTCCGTGTAGAGAGTGATTTCACAAACATGCATCTATTCGCAATTGGCCATTTGCAGTTATCCTCACATGTGTTTAAGCATTATTTACAGTAGACAGAATTGAAAGTGTTTCCCATATATTTCCTGCTCTGGTCCCCTGGCCCGTATGTTCTCAGATCACACACACACCTATTCAAACACATTATGAATGCAGAATAAACACTAGTTCCAGCCGTGTCGTTTCTGTATGAGGTGAGGTATCAGGTTGCGAACAGCTGGACATCTGATTGATGGACATTGCTCAGCATTATCAAGAATCCCAGTCATGCCAGACACAGACACAGAAATAGGAAGACATGAACCTAAATAAACTAAAAGTTTAATCCTATTAGCATATTCACACACAAACGTAGACATACATCCTCTTCTTAAGTACACACACACACACACACACACACACACACACACACACACACACACACACACACACACACAGATGCACACACTCACACACACACACACACACAGAAACAAAATGCTGCATTCCCCTAGTGTCCTGCCTGCTGTCATCACTAATCTAGTTATGTCTCAGTCTCATTAAAGCCTTAATGAGACTTTATCATCAACATTGTGAACCCCCCCCCTTCCAAAGCACACACAAACACACACCCATCAGTCATGATTGCCTCCTGTTCCCATGACGACGTGGACTGATGACAAGACAGCACAAGTGAATCCCCAAACATACTTCACAATGTGCTTTATCAGATAATCTCAGCGCCATTTTGTGTCAACAAATTTCTCTCTCTCTCTCTTTCTATTACTGCTGTGCTCACTCTCTCTCTCACACACATATGCATACACACATGCACACACATTTAGAAAGCAATGCACAAAGGGTGTGACAGGCTTTGGAATAGAACATTTGCCTACGGAAAACATAAGAGAAAAGAAAGGGGGAAAATCAAGAAGAAAAGACAGTAAAAGAAAAGAAGAATTGGTCTGCTTTGGAGAGGAGATGAAACAGGCACAGATGATGTCATTAGAAATTCAGATTTTCTCATTAAAAACACCCACCAATCACAGGGATCCTGTCTCCTGTGTGTGTAGTCTATAGTATACTCGTGTGTGTGTGTGTGTAGTCTATAGTATACTCGTGTGTGTGTGTGTGTGTGTGTTTGTGTGTGTGTAGTCTATACTCTTGTGTGTGTGTGTGTGTGTATGTGTGTGTAGTCTATAGTATACTCTTGTGTGTGTGTGTGTGTGTGTTTGGTCTATAGTACACTCTCTTTGTTTACTTCCGGTGTGCGTTGACCCCTGTCACGAAACCGCCGTGTGCCTCCAGTCAGTTAAACAGACGAGACCGAGACGGGTTTCTGTTTAAGAGGCAAAATGACGGAACAAACGACAAAACTAAAGTTGTATGTAGCATTTTTCAAGCTGAATTTAGCGATCACAGAAGCAGCTCGTCTTTAAGTTATCACCTTAATGCAAAGCACCCGACAGAAAGCAGTCTCAGGTTAGATGGACCCCAACCCACACTCCACGACTTCTCTAGAAAAAAAACTAGACCAGTCTGTGAAAAGGTTACCAACGCTGTAGCAGTTTGGGTTGCCGGTGACTGTCGGCCCGTCAACATAAGATTTAGTCTTTAGAAGAAAAAAGGATGAAAGGCAGCCCGTTACTTTTGTAAGTCGACGGACGTTAGTAAAGATGATATAGTGCAGTTTTTTGTGCGTTATCTATCTGTTATTCTACAAGAGGACATGCTTTTCTGTGGAGAGCTACCAACTCGAACTACTGCGCAGGAATGCTTGGTGCTATTTATGTTAATAATAGATTGCAGCCACAGATTTAAATAATTATTTCAAGTATTTGAATCATTATATTGACCTATTTGAACATTATTTGAACCTATTTGTTTGCATGTCTGAAGCATCACCTATTTTAATCATGCCTAGCTGAGTGGTCTTGTTTGCATGTTTCATCCCTTGTTTTGAGTGCATGCTATCTTTTGGGTCTATTCTGGTTTTATTTCCTTGCTTGTTTGCTGTGCACAAATAGGCCTAGGCCTACTGCAACTAAGTTCTCTGTGTGGTTTTATTTTGTTTTCTGGGGCAATACAATTTTGATGTGGTGCACAATACAATTTTAATGCAATATCTACATTTACATTTTCTTTCTTCTGCTGATGTTGCTTTTTGTGACACATAACAATCGCTTTTAGTTAGAATGAATGGATTATAGATTAAATTAGCCTAATGGAATATAGATTAGCTCAAATAAGATGGGTGTCTGTTGGGCCCGGAGCTGTTACAAATACGAAAAGTTGGGCCTCGGAGTCGAAAAGGTTGGGAACCCCTGGTCTATAGTACATTCTCTTGTGTGTGTGTGTGTGTGTGTAGTCTATAGTACACTCTTGTGTGTGTGTGTGTAGTCTATAGCAGGAGTCCCCAACCTTTTTTGCACCACGGACCGGTTTAATGCAGGCAATATTTTTCACGGACCGGCTTCAAGGTGTGGCAGATAAATACAGCAAAATTAAAATAACACCACCTAAGTGCATGAAAAATACAACTCACCATAACGATGAATCAGTGCTTGGTCTTCATGTGCCGAAGCAGTTTTGAAGGCTTCATTGGCTCGTTTGCTAGCTTGTTGCCACATATTATACAGAGCGGACTTGGTGCTTTAAAATCACCTGTTGCGATAAACCTGCATTTTAAGTATGACTCCTGGTATTGACTGTTAAAAGAAGCTTTCTTTCTTGGAGGTCGTAGGCTCCTGTTCTGGCTCCTCAGTTGGCCTTTTCCGATTTACAAAGAAGCTCTCTAAAGACGTTTGTTTTTTTACTAATTTTCGCTAGTTTGCGGCTTATTTTTTAAGTGACGTATCACGTGAACGAGACAAGCGTCTAGACGTGACAAGAGGCACAGGCAAATGTTACGTCCGGGAAAATCCGGTAGTTTTTCAAAATAAAACACCTTTCAGACTCTAATAGTTAATACAGCGGAAATTATATAAATGATGTATTCTTTCTGTGTGGCCCGGTAACAAATGCCTCACGGACCGGTACTGGGCCGCGGCCCAGTGGTTGGGGACCACTGGTCTATAGTATACTCTTGTGTATGTGTATGTGTGTGTGTGTGTGTGTGTGTGTGTGTGTGTGTGTGTGTGTGTGTGTGTGTGTGTGTGTGTAGAAGAGTCTAGTGAGAGTGTCTAGAGTATGGTCTGGAGAGTGCTTTGGCTGCTGCTGAGGGTTGTGGGTTAGGGGTCAGCTCGTTTTGCCCTTCTTCAACCCCTCCCCCTTCATTAGACACATCTAGTTCATCAGACTACATCTCCCAGGGGGCTCTGCATGAGCCAGTCCCATGTGGCTCCTGCTATTTTTAAGCACACACACACACACACACACACACACACACACACACACACACACACACACACACACACACACACTCACACACACACACTAACACACACACACACACACACACGCACACGCACACGCACACGCACACGCACACGCACACGCACACGCACACACACACACAAACACACACTGCACAGAACCCAACATGGTTTTGGAAGTGTTAGCCACATGTTCACAGGTCTGGATGCAACCAATGTAACCCAGTTTCCTACGCAGCTCTCTGGGCACAAAGGCGCTAGGGAGAGAGATAGGGGGAGGTGAGAGAGAGAGAGATAGGGGAATGTGTAAGAAAGAGAGAGAGAGGGGAAGCTGAGAGAGGGATTTTGAGGAAGGTGAGAGAGAGAGAGACATATAGTGTAATGTGTGAGAGAGATATAGGGGGATGTGTGTGTGTGTGAGAGAGAGAGAGATAGAGGGAGGTTAGAGAGAGAGATATTGAGGAAGGTGAGAGAGAGAGATAGAGATAAAGGGAGGTGAGAGAGAGAGAGATTTAGGGGAATGTGTGTGAGAGAGATAGAGGAAGCTGAGATAAAGAGAGCGATAGAGGAAGCTGAGAGAGAGAGAGATATAGGGGAATGTGTGAGAGATATATAGAGGGTGGTGAGAGAGAGAGAGAGAGAAAGGGGAATGTGTGTGTGTGAGGGGCCGTTTACATGAAGCCTAGTTTGTCAAACTAATACAGATAGCCCTATCATTTAGACGAACACTCTCTATCCGCACACGGTATCCGCAACAATCCGAATCGGTAGAAAGTGAGTAGATTTAACTCAGTACGGGGGCTGGTGTTCGTCTGTATGGATTCACGCAACCTGATGTCATTGCCCCACGTGATCGCTTTGTGATTTCCAACCAATTTATATATCACTTATTCTCCGTTTACATCTCACTCATGGTGGGTCTCGAATTCACTGTCATTAATCCAGCCTACTGATTTTTGTTTAGAAATAGTTCCCATTCATTTCGCTGGCAGTTTGTGCTTGAATTCGTTTCACCTGTGTTCATTTTCCTTGCCCCAATTTATCGTTTTTTGCCTTACCTGAAATGTTTCACCTGTGTATTTCTGTCCCCCCTGCTATAAATTGTTCTGTCCCTCTTTAGTTCACTGTCGGATTGTAATTCTTTTCAATGCGGATCTATGCCCGAATTATGTCTTTTCCCGAGTGGTATCGTATACGATTTTCTGTTTTGCGATCTTCTGTGTTTTGCCCTTGGAATTCTGTTTTTGCCTTTTTGGATATATTGCTTGTGTTCTGTTTTTGGAAGAAAATAAATCCTGAGTTTTTTGCAATCTGGTTTGCGATTGGGTCCTTGCCGTGAGAAAGCCTAACATGTAATGTGTTTAACCGTGTGCTGTTTAGTCTTTTCTTCTACGTTTTTCAAGTTTTTTCAGTTGTATTTAGCAGCGAGAAAGAGATAGATAGGGGGATCGTATGAGAGATATAAGGGATGGTGAGAGAGAGGTAGGGGGAGGTGGGGGTGAGGTGAATTTCTTATTTCTTCTGGTGTGTAGCTGTGTGCACATGTCTGTGTGTGTGTGTCTATGTGTTATGTGTATATAGGCATGTGTGCCTATGACTGAATGTGAGTGGGAGAGAAAAGAGAGGTTCAACACAGTAAAGCCACACTTCCTAACATGATCTCTGGTGACCCAGACCTGAGAGTGTGTGACCCTGCCTGTCTTTCCCAGCTAAGGGGGTGTGGTGGGAGAGAGATGGCTCCCGGAGCCCCTGAAGCTCAATCCTGCTCTTGTGCATGCAGGCCTGGGCTGACTGGCAGAGGGCACTGGGCATTGTGGGATAGCCCTGGGCATGCGGGGAGGACTTCCTGCAGCTGGCCAGAAAAAGCACAGAGAGGCTCAGTGATGGCTGGACACACGCTTTCAGACTGCCGGATGAGAGCACAAAGGGAGATGGGAAGAGCTGTGTGTGTGTGTGTGTGTGTGTGTGTGTGTGTGTGTGTGTGTGTGTGTGTGTGTGTGTGTGTGTGTGTGTGTGTGTGTGTGTGTGTGTGTGTGTGTGTGTGTGTGACAGAGAGAGAGAGAGAGAGAAAGAAAGAGTGTGTAAGTATGTGTGTACAAGACGATTGCTACCATGGAGACAAGCAGAGTGATGTTCACAAAGCCCATGCTAGTGTGTGTTGTGGTTTGGATAGAGTGCTGAACAGCACACACCCCGCCAAAGAGCCAAATGCAGGCTACAGGACCTGCTAAGAAACACACGACCTGCAACCTGCAAGCCCTTTTGAAACACACTTTGCCTGTCCCGGCAGTCTATTAGAGACTGCCTTTTGCAGTAATTATATGTCAAGGACTGTGAGGTTATAACAGATAGCTCCATCTTAGGTAGATGCTGTGACATTTAAAGTTCATGTAAGACGGGGAAGCTTCTGGTATGTCTTAATCATGGAATAATGCAACCAGGCGTTTCTGTAAAATTTCCTCCATCCATAAAACATGGCCATGTCTGAAAGCTTGTTTGTACGTCGGATGCATGCGTGAACTAGCTGGTAAAGTAATTAAGCCTGAATTTTTACCTGAAGATAATTCTTCTAGGACGGACAAAATGCTGACCAAATACATAGACAAAAACAACAGTTGCCACCTTTAACACAAAAAAGACCCTTTTCAAATGACTCTTTCTGAAATGACCCACCTATGTGAAAGCGAATGCCAGACTCTCGCCAGATCAGGGCCAGCACAGGCTCGGATCACTGTTTTCTTGGCAGCAGACTAAAGCTATTCCCACCATCAGAGGTGAAACTCCACCCCCGTACCATAGACCCCATCCCCCTCACTTAACCAGGATACAGCAGCTGGAAGCCCACTTTTCAAATACAGACGGGTACTCTCCCTCACACACACACACATGCACACATAAACACACACACACACACGCAAACAGACGTGTAGTCTCTCTCACACACATACACATACACACAAACAGACATACACGCCCACACTCACACACACACACACACACACAACACAGACACACATATGACACTATGACACGGATAAAGTATCAGTTAAATGAATAAAAAAAATAGATAAAATAAAAAATAAAAAAAACTGTTTGTGTCAACCCACAAAACTATACAGGAATTTGACATTCAGCATACAGTTATGAGTGAGTGCTGAGCCTATTTTCTCTTGGAAAGAGAAGGGTCAGGACAGAGATTACTGTCCGGGTTGTCATCCTCTAACTGCTACCATGGTAACAAGAGAGCTCTGTTTTTGTGTTGTATACAGAGAGAGAGAGAGAGAGAGAGAGATAGAGAGAGAGGGAGAGATAGAGAGCGAGAGAGAAAGACAGCGAGTGAGAGAGAGAGAGATAGAGAGAACGAGGTAGAGCGTAAGAGAGCGAGAGAGAGAGCGAGGTAGAGGGTAAGAGAGAGCGAGGTAGAGAGTAAGAGAGAGAGAGAAAGAGGGAGCGAGGTAGAGAGTAAGAGAGAGAGAGAAAGAGAGAGAGAGAGTTCTAGGCCAGCATTTACTGTAACTGAACGGAAGCCCCTGACAGCCCTTAGAAGGCTGTGTGCGTTTGCGTGATTGTGACCTTATGTATGTATTTCTTATGCCATTGTGTCCTTATGCTCTCGTATCTTATGCTTTTGTGTCCTTATGCTCTCGTATCTTATGCTTTTGTGTCCTTATGCTCTCGTTT
>NC_137927.1:5051751-5061751 GCF_963457725.1 Sprattus sprattus | reverse complement strand
AGGCCCAATTTATCTTTCTTTTCGAGCTTTGTGAAGTGAAAACAATAGAAATATATCTGTTGTAACATTCAAGTGTTTCTGTGAGTAGAGTTCAGCTGACGTTCCCTAATCAGTAACAACGATACAACATCCAGTGAAATACAAACATCTTTCTCCAGCATACTCCACCTGTCCCTCAGGGCACTATTTCTCCAATAGAACACTAGAGTAGGAGAATCAATCCACCGTTTATCTGCCCACTGAGTTCTCTCGCTAACTGCTCTCCTCACCAGCTGTGTAAGGCAAAACAGGATGCTTTGGGCGGCACACTAAGAATTGGTCAAACATGGTCTTGTCTGCAGAAGCATCGGCCCACGCGGCTGCCGCCTCTTGCAGAGATCAGGCCCGGGGCTGGCCCGAGTCTACTAAACCACGGTTCTGCTCTCTGCTGTGTGATAGCCAATAAAAGCACACATCTGTCAGAATGGGCCAACGCGGACAGGTGGATGGATGGGACGACAGCTGGACAAAAAAAATTAAGTGTGTGTGTCCTACATTTATTGATCTCTTGAGTTTTCATAAAACAGAGGACTCCCCCCCCCCCCCCCCCCATTTGTATGATGTAAAAGACCAGCCAGCTGCTCTGAGAGGGACCTGGGGAGGTGCTTTAAGGTCAGAGCAGGAATGCTGAGATGTGCTCCCTGTGAATATCCTCGCCACCAAAGACCCAGGGAGAGCCACTGGTGCCTGACCAAGTCCTCTACTCTTCTTCTAAATCAAGGCATGGTCAGGCCAAGCCTCGGAGAACTGACTGTGCAGTATACTTTATTTATATACAAATCAATAGAACAGGAGCAACACAACCTATTTCAGTTTCCTGGAGAGTCCAGACTAGACAGATTATGCAGGTCGCCGTGTGTCTGAACCTGTGATTGTAAAAGTGTGTGACGCGTTCCCACCCTGCTACTTTGGTGGCATGGCATGGCGTGGCGTGGTGGTGCCGATGAATACACACTCACACTGCGATACATTAACACTCTCCAATCTCCTTCGGCTCGTCCAAAACCAGGAGGACCCCCCGGTGTTACGGTTGACTGCGCTCCTGGACGTAAACTCCACTCAGAAAATGGGTTTAAAAATGTAATTATATGTTAATTATCTTTTTTTTGCAAAAGGTTTTTTTCACGCAAAAGAGCATTTGTTTGTTAGTGCCCTTCCAAGCTGAAGACCCTGAAAGAGTTTCTGTGACGACGAGATCAAAAGGAACTCTTAAGATTCTAGGTCTGTTTTTATCTTAAGCTGTTTTGCCCACTTCACCTCATCTCTTGCAGTCAAGTGGTTCTTAAGAGGGTGACACTGGTGCTGTGGCCAGTGTGTTTGTGTAATGCATTTATCCCTGACTCATCGGCTAACCTTTCAAAAAATGCCTCCAAGAAAATGTACATTTAGTGCGGTGAGTTTGGAAACAAGCATATCTGCTAGACACAGTCCAGATGATGATTGAACTGATTTAACACAAAAAGAAGCCACTTTAAATTATGTTATTGATAGCAATATCAAAAGGTTTCAGGCCTACTATATTTCCAAATGACTAGACAGCGTGTGAATATAATTTTTTCGCATTCTCTAATACCGTTTGATTGATTCTGGTTTAATGGGCATTACAGATAAAATTCCCTCTAAAGTGGTTTTAATGGAGCACGATAAACCTAACACGGCGGACGATTTCATGAGTAGGCTTCTGGAGGTAAGCGCTGCTGATGAACACTGCCCTCTAGGGGAAAACGCTGGAAAAAGGGTTAAAATGGACCCTTTTTTTTCTTTTTATCACAGAGCGCTCGCCTTCTAGCAAGAAACTCTCGGTTGAACTGGGGTTCTTTTGCATAGGTCGAGCGAACAAGCGAACACGGCCTTCCATACATTTATCTTGGAAGTTAAATCTTATTCCAGTAGGCCTACATAATGGGAAAAAACTGATCATAACATTTTAAGAAGAAATCGCATTTGTATTACTAATGTACGTATTATTAGTAGCTCTAGACGACCTGACTACCGAAGCATACGCCAAAAAAATGTGACACGATATTTTTCGTTGAATGTCATATCTGCACTATTCCAGTTCGACCTTTTAGAGTAGAGAGTAGACTAAATAACGGTGAAGAAAGCTAGTTGATCACCGAGAGTTGTTGGTCGTCGCTTCTCTGGAAGCGGGGGCCTGTGAAAGCTTGTTGCGCTGCCATTTTCAGACACCGCTCACTTGATGACCGCTGTGTGTGTGCACCAGGTAGACCATGTATCGAGAAAGCAACACCGTTGATGCATTTCTCCTAAAAGCAGAGAAGTGTCGAGACATTGTGCGTGCGCGCGCGCGCGCGTCGATGACACACACCTGTGAGACACTCAGCCTTGAAGCTTTTCACACAGTTATTGCTTAGCAACCGTGGTTGCCTCAAATTGCTGTGAATAGGATCAAGTTGCGCTGTACAACGTAATTCAATTTACGGAATAGATTAGAGTAGAAAAAAGAACAGACAAGCAAATAGCCAATTTCAGCAAGCAAGATAGTTGTATGCCTTCGCTTATCACCAATGACTATTAGTCCACCATGATTTAAGCCTAGTTAATTGTCGCCTACGTTTTTCACATTTAAACAATCAATAATTTCTAATAGGTCCATGCATTCTACGGGGAGCATATCCAAACGTATTTTTTTTTGCGCCGTGTCGACTGTGCGCCTCGAAAAGAGGAGCGTTCACATGTTGGCACTCAATGTCTGACATCGAGCTAGGTCACGTCCTGTCACTCAAATGCATTTCACTGCATATGTGTGAATGAAACGGGTCATATATGATGGGTAGTATTCTAAAAAAAAGCAGATGTCTTCAATGAATCCGAACTTTGTTTCCTGTGTGAATACAGTATGTGGTCTTTAAAACGTGTGGAAATATTTCCACTCATCTTGAAAACCTATTTAAATAGATGAAAAGTGTATGTGTTTTAAAAGTGATAACTCACAACAATTGGTGACGGCGAAACTGTTTGCTACTTCCAGATTGTCAATGTGGGGCGTCAGTCTGAATTCGGTGGTAACATACTGAACCATTCCTATCCGAAAAGCACTGTACTCCTGATCCGCGCCCCTTGGGAAAAGACCGCCTGGCACAAAAAAAGAAAGAAAAAAAACTTAATCACATTCATGTTGATTAACTGACAAATATTCTCTGTAAATATTCACACATTTCTCATTTTAAATTATTGTGTGAACTATGCATATATGTAAATGTGTATACGATTTCCACAAAGCTTTTCCCTGTGCAATAAGGACCATACGTACCTATCTGCACACTTGGGGACCCTCCGGCCGTCAAGCCCCAGAAGAGAGGCAGAAACAAAGAAGGAAAACTCATAATCGTGTGCATCTCCACAAATAGAAAGCACCTGGCCACATCCACTGAATCGGGAGAATATTCCTAGTCCGCTTTGAGCAACAGTCAATATTAGATCCGACACATGTTGGAGACGGGCGGTACTGGGGAGGAGGGGAAGCGCGTTTTCTGCAGGTGGTTACTTGGAGGAAAGCTCCGAGTCCCGGTGCCAGCCGCTGGGTCGGATGTCGATTTATCTTCTTGTCCCCCCACCTCCTTCGACCTCCAATGAGTTGCTACCTTTGTGAACGCTCGAGAGCACTAGACGTCTCCTCACCGCTCGCACTACATACCCCCCTACCCAGCCCCGAGCCAATGATGAGTTGAGCCGGAAAGGCACGAGTGGACCCGAGCCGCGCCTCAATGAAATTCACATCACACGAGTAGATTTGCGAGTGGGTTTGCGAGTAGATTCTTCACAAAGAGAGAAATCAATGCGTTTTTTAAAAAAGTAACACTTTTTGTCCCCATATTCATCCTCAGGTTTTCAAATGTATGTACTAAGTATATTTTTCATGTGAATCAGAACCACACCACAAGTTAGGCTTCATGTGTTGATTAGACCTACATATTATTATTATTTCTATTATTATTCATTTCCCAGAGGTTCAGATGGAGAGGGCTTACATTCCCTTCAAGCTGGAAACGTCAGTAATGAAAGCTTCATTTTTTGGCTTCATAACATTTTAAATACAAGATAATATTCGCAAACAAATCAGCTTACACGTTGCATGGCAACTAGACAGGCGGTACCTTTCAAATGAAAATCAACGTGCCGGGCATTCAAGCATTACTGATTGCAGCTCTATTAAACTGTAGCTTACTTGCTATTACTGTAATAAATGAAAACCATACTAGTATACTCATCCTGCAATGCTTAAATCAGAGTCCATATAGACTGTATTTTGTTTAGCTATATGAGCCATGGCTATATGCCATCTATAAATTGTGCCCTTTCATAGACAGAATGCATTCCTATTGAATTCCTCTCAGATTTGACACTAGCATAGTTCCTTGCTGGCCACAAACCACAGCAGAATCACATATGTAAAACGTGTAGTTTTACACAGTGTGAAGGGAAAGGACATCATTCACGCTGACAATTACATTAAACCTATACAGGAATGAAACAGCATAACACAGAGAAGTCATGGTAACAAGCACATACACTCCTACTAAATATTCAAAAAAGGAACACACAACCTGAACGATAAGTACACAGACACAACACCCAATGCATGCAACCAGTGCCTCGTTCTAGGCGAGCAGAGCACATGTGCCCTCCCTGGAGACCCCAACACCACCCCCACCCCCCGTCTCAACATAGGCTTTGAATGCACTCCTGCATTGTAGTGCTGAAGGTGGGGTACCCATGCTTATCCCTGACGTCAGCAGCAAAGATCTGGTGGCCGAACCGGAGCTGCAGCGCCCCCTGAAAGGCCGACCAGCTGGACCACTCTGCCTACTGGTGGGCACTGAGAACCTGCAAGACCTTTCCCTCCAGGGCGAGGGCGACCTAGACCACCGTCTCTCCTGTGGACCACGCATTGAATTGGGCCTCCAGCTGTACCTGAATGAGGTACGTCGCGGGTGGCCCCTCCCCATGGTAGCGAGACAGCTTCATCGCTCTGTGCCGAGCAGCCCTGATGCTGCAGGGTCAGTTCCTAGGTGAGCCGCAGGGAAGCCATCGGCTGGACCCAAGGTCCCCATCATGACTGGGTTTATCCACATGATGAGAAGCACTCTCAGTGCACGTCTCCTTTTCTGTGTTTGAAACAAAGTGCTGTCTTGAAAAAACGTTTTGGTCATATAAATGTAATTGAATGATGTAGTTGAAAGTTGAAAGGCTTAATATGAAAGCTTTTTTATTTGTTGTGGACTTAGTGTTTCTTTGGTTTCATCAGAAACTCACCCCCTCAAATGGGCCTACAGCAGTCAACAGTGACTTATGCGAGTTAAATGACAGTATACATTGTGTAGCCTACAGCTTTTAATATTTACAAGCCAGCAGCCAAGCACAGCTAAATAGGGCTGCAATAATGTATGTAGTGATGTGTGAATGAGCTTTGTAGACCTCCAGCAGGTTAAGAGAGAGATGTTATTTCATACGGCATCAGGTGATGGGGATCAACACTGAGCCCCAGTGTAAGGCCAGGCAGGCTCAGGACCATGGACAGGGCCCAATTACTGCTCACTGCTCCAAATGGACAATGCTGTGTTTGTCATTTTCCAGGTCAAAAGTAGGTTGTTTGTTGAGGGGGTCTGGGGGGTCTTCTTACACAACTGTTTCTTTTCATGGGTTTATTTGCATTTTGAGCATGGCTGTGCTTTAGTGCGCATTAAAAGCCTTGTAGAGGGAGATGCTTTCTGCATTTTTATGAACAGAATACCCACGGGAGTTCAGACTGCATGTGGTATTTGCCAAGTATTATACGAGTTTGCATCTTATTGCTCATATCTATCACACCCAATAACAGACCAAGCTTTTTCACTGTGGCTCACAAACAGCACAGTTATGGTTCACCAGTTGTGAGTCCCATTCCAAACACTACTACCCTTACCTGAAGCCAAGTTCATACAGTGCCAGAGAATAAAGGTTTACCTTATTGATATTTATGAGTATTCACACGTGCGAGAGCCAGGGAGGGCCGGAGGGATTCATCTTTTGTTTTCCTATAAGTGGGTACAGCCCGGCGGAGAAGAGGAGAGCAGAAGAGAGGGTTTCTCAGACGGGAGCATGGGGCATGGTTCTCAGTGCCGACCTCTCTCCTCCACAGTCATACCCACAATGCTTTGCTCCAGGGGGGAGAGAGGGAAGCATAGCGTGGCTGGGCCCTAAGACTCTTCTCAGTAAGTAACAGTGGTAGACCGCAGGGGTGTGTGCGTGTGTGCGTGTGTGCGTGTGTGTGTGTGTGTGTGTGTGTGTGTGTGTGTGTGTGTGTGTCAGAAGGATTGCATGTGCGTCTGTGCACCTCTTCTGTGGTGTAATTTGCTGTGGTGAATGACAGGATTGCATAATTCAACTGCATCTCATCTCTGCATCTTACAGGATGAGAGTGTGTGTGTGTGTGTGTGTGTCTGTGTGTGTGTCTGTGTGTGTGTGTGTGTGTGTGTGTGTGTGTGTGTGTGTGTGTGTGTGAGTGTGTGTGTGTGGGTGGGTGTGTGCGTGCCATATTTTACTCCAACGATTGTGTGCCTGATGACTTGTTTAATTCCTCTGTTTCGACACATCTACTTTCTGAATATTCATCACTTAGACTTGCCCTAATGGTGCATTTGCCACCCATATCCGTGACTTTGCAGCCCCATTCTGCATGCATTACTGGTGTGTGTGTGTGTGTGTGTGTGTTTCAGAGAAGGCCCTGGGTGTCACACACACACCTCATGCCAACAGAAAGCCTTTGCACTGCAAGGTTGATGATATCAGAATGTGAAAACTCCAGAAGAAGATACAGTTCAGGAACACAGATGTTTGGGATACTCTTACTTACGCTTGAGGGGAGTCATGTTAGCCTGTGTGCATGTGTGCTTAAGTGGTGTGGCAGGCTAAGTTAGTCTGCTTGTAAATGACTTCGGTATCCGGACTAAGTCTGTGTTGCAAACGGAGTTGGATATTTCATCCTTTATGAAGCAGAGGACAGCGTTGTTTGTCAGGGAGAGGAGGCTCCTCTGCAGAGAGATGGGGGCAAGAGATGTGGGCAGAACGACTCAGCCCTGAAGTGTAGTATTTCAGGAGTCGGGGGAGGAAAGCTAGGTGACAGTAAAAACCCAAGAGAGAGCTGTAGCAGGTACTGTAAACGGAAATGTTATTTATTTATCTATTTATATATATATATTCAATTATTTATTTATAACCCACAAATAGAGACTGCTGTCTTTGAGCACCAATGAGAGTGTGGAGAAATACTGATGAACATGTTCTAGCCTACACCGGCCTCGAGTTATTGGTGAAGATTGATCTGAGGTTGCCTAAGGAGAATTAGAAACAAGACATTTTGTTCGTACATCCCATTTTTCTCAGGTGAAATTCTATCTTTCTGCCCAGGGTAGGCACTGAACCGAAGCCTTACAAACGTTTATATTGATGAGTGTCTACATTAAGAAATACCTGAGAGAAACTACTTGAGAGAAAAAGAAATAAAAACAATGAGAAGGCTGTATTCACTCAATATTTCTCTAATGGTGGCAAACAAAAGATTATTGAAGGAATACTGAAAAGCTTTTGAAAAGGAATTGTTCCACATCATTGTACATAGATCACCAAAGCAATTAATTTGAAATGTGACTTTTTCACATCATTGTAAGTGGATCACCTAAGTATATATTTGAAAAGTGACTTTTCCACATCTTTGTAAATGGATTACCTAAGTGTTTATTTGTGTCTCATGGTTTGTGTTCAGTCCTGTTTTGTGGTCTCCATTTCTCACATCAGAGTCGTGATGCTGGTTCTAGCCTGTCCCCTGACAATAGGCCCCAGACGAAGACATGCTTATGGGGCCACATTGTTTGGGGCCTACACTGCATCATACACGCTTGATGCTCTTCCAGAGTTGTCTGGTGCCCTCTAATACAATCTAGCCTAGAGTCTCCTAGAGTGTGTCCAAGGTCCATCTTTCTGTTTTCATCTCACCTTCCATCTCTCTCCCTCTCTCCCTCTCTCCCTGCTTCCTCTCTCCCTCCCTCCCTCACCCTCTCTCCCTACATCCATCTCTCTCTCTCTCTCTCTCCCTGCTTCCTCTCTCTCTCCCTCCCTCCCTCACCCTCTCTCCCTACATCCATCTCTCTCCCTCTCCCCCCCCCCCCCCCCCCCGTCTCCCTCCCCTTTCCCCCCTGTCTTTCTCCCACTCTGTCAGTCGGTACCCATGGATCAGTGGTAAGGTCAGTCGGTGGCCAGCATTATTGGTGCAGGTCCTTGGGATTGGCTGGCAGGCTCCCAAGTCCTGTGGGAGTTTGAGCCTCTCAGCATGATAAGAACTACGCGCCAACCCCCCCCCCCCCACACACACACACACACACACACGCAGACACATACACAAACACACACACACACTTACACACACACACACACACACACACACACACACACACACACACACACACACACACACACACACACACATATATATACATAAACCCATACTCACTTACACACTTACTCACTTACACACACATACATACATACACACACACACACACACACACACACACACACACACACTTACACACACACACACACACACACACACACACACACACACACACTGAGATGGAACAGTGTATGCACATGGGTCTGACACACACACACACATATAAACATACATACATACACACAACACACACACATACACTCAACACTCAGCGTACATCGAAACATACATCCATAACATGGGTTGTTCCTCTGGCTACTGTTTTATTTAAGTAAAACAGCCATGCCACTGTATGTAATCGTGGTATTTTTGTTCTTCAGTAAGAACAGAGTAATTTAAGTAATTTGACAGAATTGAGGAATATGAGCTTTAATGAATAATTGTCATGAATACTATGGCTTCAGTGAGATCACAATCCCTCCTCTTCTTAACTGCTGTTTCCAACGGTGATGTGATAACAATCCTAGCAGTGTAGAAAAACAAAGCATACAAATACATGTAGAACCTTTAGGATTTTTATTGATGTTGTTCTCTGTTCTCATGATTCCCCCTGAAATCCAGGAGCTGTATTAACAGCTGGGGTGTGAACCACACACCTCTTGTCACCGATGGCCGCTTCCAAATGAGCAGTTCTGAAAACTGGAGCCTTTGGCCAATGGGCCGTCACTTCCAGGACAAGCAAGGGTCATTAGTGTGACTGTGTGTGACTGCGTGTCCAATGTGTCTCTCTCTGTCTTCAGCACTGCATGGATTTGCTGTTGCTCCTGAGAGAAGGTGGCTGCGGGGTGGATGCCTTCCTCCAGGGAGTGGAGGAGCAGTTTAGTTCCAGCGCATGCATAAATAAACAAAGAGTTAACAATACAGAGATGTCTCTTTGAGGTATGAGGGTGAACATACCTGATGGCATCCCCTATCCATCATCACCCTCTCTGGCTCGGATTGGTGGATTCACTTGTATAGGTCCCGCCTTCAGTTTGGCGCCATGTGATTGGATTGGTCCTGGTCTTGAGTGGAAAAACTGTGCTGGTCATGCCTGTCATCCATACCTACTTCCTCCTCACTCCTTCCTCTCTGCAGCTGCAGGTGGGGGAAAGGAGAGGGCTTATGGCCCACAGCATTCCCAAAAGTAGCCGTGACATTCCAGAAGTTTCCCAGCGTGCAATGACTTTATAACTGGCTCGCTTTGGGTTGCCGAGGTGACCTCGTAAACCCATTAGGCTCCTCTGCATGGCTCGCTGTGAAGTGCAAATGAGAAGTAAATTTGGGGTGAAATGACTCTCAACGTCTCTGCCCAAACCCACAGCCAATTGGAGCCCTGAGTCTGGCTCCGCTGTCACTGAATGAGCAGTGCTGCCTTCCACCTCTCTGCCAACCTCGTGCCTGACATTTCACCCAGCGGTCAGTTCCGTCTTCCCCCTGTGAACGCTCAGCTTCCATTAGTGTCTGGCC
>NC_137927.1:5044251-5046751 GCF_963457725.1 Sprattus sprattus | reverse complement strand
AGAGAAAGAGAGGGAAAGAGAGAGAGAGAGAGAGAGATAGAGAGAGAGAGTGTGTGAAGGAGACATAGTGGGTTTTGGCCACTGGTTCTGGAGCTCTCCCAGACCCTTGTGTCACTCTATTTTGTATGATATTTGGCTATTTATACATAATCTTCCTATTACATTGTTTTGTTGATTGGAAGCACTTTTGTTAACTTGATTTTTAGAGCTCCTCTCCAATTGCCTTTATTTTTGATGTGAACAATTTATTTGTGTTGACATTGTTCAGGATGAGCCCTGGGTCGGTCCCATTGTTCAGGATGAGCCCTGGGTCGGTCCCAGAAAGCAGAAGATGTTCTGGAGGGGATCTCGGTACCAAAAATGCCTCGACAGCCCCTGCGAGAGCAGAGGTGGGGAGAAGCAGCATACCTCTTCTCTCTCTGTCTCTCCCTCTCTCTCTCCTTCTCTCTCCCTCTCTCTCTCTCTCTCTCTTTCACCATCTGTCTTTTACTAAGTGCCTGCTCCTTTTGGTCTCTATATTATTCTTCAATCTTTTTTCTGAGGGTCTGCCTTCCCCTCTTTCTGAGTCTTCTCTCTCTCTTCTTTATCTGTGTCCCCCCTCCTCTCTCTCACTCACTGCCTACCTTACTCTTCTCTTCTCTCTCTTTCTCTTCTTTATCTGTGTCCCCCCTCCTCTCTCTCACTCACTGCCTACCTTACTCTTCTCTTCTCTCTCTTTCTCTTCCTTATGTGTGCCCTTCCTCTCCCTCTCTCACTCTGACTCTTCTCTTCTCTCTCTTCTTTATCTGCGCCCCTCCTCTCTATCCCTCACTCTGACTACTGCCCTCTTATTGTGTTATGGGCCCAGAGGCTGTGAGCAGAGGAGTGGAAGAGGGGCAATTACATCGATTTCATCGCTTAGCCCCGGCAGACAGGGACATCCTGGTGGGGGCCACCGACCTGCGCTGCATGCTCACCACCCCCCACACACACACACACATCCCAGAGGAAACAGAGGAGCACTCCTGCTCAGAACGGTGGCTTTTTTCTCAAGTGACTCAGACATGCAGAGAGAGTCCAGTCACAGAGACACAGAAAATCATTGAGACAGAGGGGAAGATAGAGTATAGCATCTGTTGTCTCTCTCTCTCTCTCTCTCTCTCTCTCTTGTCCCTACGAGTCTATCTCTCTGGCTTCATCTGTCCATCTCTCTCTTTCTCCCCCTTAAACTCCCTAATTTTCTCTCATCTCTTGAGACACCTCTATGAGCTGAGAACTCATGACTTCTGCCTGACTAACTGTTGTGTAATGGATGTGTGTGTGTGGGCAGTGGAGGTATGTCTGTGTGTGTGTGTGTGTGTGTGTGTGTGTGTGTGTGTGTGTGTGTGTGTGTGTGTGTGTGTGTGTGTTGCTAAGCCAGTCTGCTCCATTTGATTCAGACTCAGATGTATCTGAGCATACTATTATGAACTATGCATCTCTCTGCTCTGCTGCTCTGCTGCTCTGCTCCGCTGACCAAAGACTAGCAGACTAAAATGTGTGATTTGTAAGGGCATGTGATCCACACCTCACAGCTCTAACCCCCTGGCTTCGGTCACAGTCCGGGGTCACTGTGGGGGCAGAGTTAAAAAAGGTCATCCTGCCCTTCACCCAGCACCCAGGCTCTCAAGAGGGCCCTTCGCCAGGGTCAAAGGTCAGATTGCCTGTGTCCTATGCCGGCATCATTAGACAAAGCACTCACTGGGTCCTCCTCACCACTCCATCACTATGCCTCTCAGGGTTCATGGTGCTTTTATTTAAAAGTGTGATCCACAAGGGGTAGTAGTAAAATGTGTGTACCCTGTAACCCTCCTGTTGTGCTCACATAGAGAGAGAGAGAGAGAGAGAGAGAGAGAGAGAGAGAGAGAGAGAGGGAAACCTGAGGCATGACACTGTTCTGTTTGAATGCCTGGCCATTGCTCCATAACTGTCCATATAGACCCATCTGCAGTGCCTACTAAAGAGCATGTCCTCTGGCCTCACACGCAGCTGAGGTTGAGGGCTGCCTGTTCATGTGGACATGGGTGTATCTGACTGAGGTACTTTGTGTACCAAAACCTGTTATCATCAATGTATGATACCAGTACCAAATACCGATAACAGTGGAGCAGAAATCCACAGTTTATCATTGCAGCTCTGCTTCAGCACCGCCTCTGGTGTCCATGACAACTGTGTCTGTGCCACTTCAGGGATGTCTCGTCTCTGCTTTGACATCCAGTCTGTTCATTCCATGGCAAGACAGCAAGCAGGAGATGTGTAAGGGAGAGTCGTCCTTTCCGAAACAGAGGGTCACACAAGCCATCAGACCAGAGGCCTCGGCAACCACAGCTCACACTACGTAGAGCTCTGGACCCGGGAAGAGCCAGCCATCCCATGCAAACCAGCCATCACAAGAAAGCTAGCCATCACAATAAAGCCATCTTTTTATTGAAAGCTAGCCATTACAAGAAAGCCATCTTTCTCATGAAAGCTAGCCATCACA
>NC_137927.1:5031751-5039251 GCF_963457725.1 Sprattus sprattus | reverse complement strand
TTTAGAACGCTTGCAATTCATGGAGCTTTTAAATGTGGACAAATTTGAGTCTTTCAAGACAGATTTCCCCACGCAATCACTTTGAAATTTGCTCGAGACATACGGCCAATTCTTTGATCAGGACAAGTTGAAAGTAGAACTGCTGCATTTCTATCGTAATCCAGACATTAATTGTTCACGAAAGCTCTGCGAGGCCATTGGCTTCATGAAATCAAGTGGTCTTGATGGGGCAATGCCACAGCTGTACAAACTAATGTGTCTGATTGCAACCATTGGTGCTACTTCTGCAGGGGTTGAGCGAAGTTTTTCGTGCTTGAAACGAATCAAAAGTTACACACGGAACACAATGGGGCAGGAGAGATTGAAACATTTGGCCATGATTTCTATTGAAAAGAAAATTCTGAAGTCTCTTCAAAAAAATCCTGACTGGTATGATCAAATCACAGACATTTTTGCGACTCAAACAGCGAGGAAGATCGACTTGATCTTCAAGTGAACGCATATTTAATTGGCTAACAGTCTGCAGCTATTGAAAACATCAGCATTTCTGAAACATTCACAAACATCCATCTTGATTTTTTTTGTTAAATAATGTCGATACGTTTTGTTTAAGTTCATAGGCCTTTTGTTAGTCTGACTGTTCTTGTTCAGCTGACATTCTGAATGTAAATTGTTAATGAATGTTTCAGAACGCGATGTGTTTCGTATCTATTCTAATTAAGTTGTCACTTGGGGGTTGGCATCATATAAGGCTACTTAGTGAAGGATTCAGAGCCTGATGCATTTTAAATGGCATCACCTTTGGTCTTGTGTCTTAATTTTCCTTAAAACAATTGCAGCTGAAAATAAAATGAGTCAAATAATAACCAATAGCTTCAGTAATTGAGGGGGGAAATAGGCCCAGAATTTTGTATTTAGTTTTTCAAATCAAGAGTAGGCCTGATTTGACTAATTGGCTTTGCATCCTTTCCTTCTGGCCTTGTCTAGTCCAAAGACATGGTGTCCACCAGCTTTCAAAGTACAATGGTGCCACGGCTTTGTATCAATTGTATCCCTGCCTGCAATTTTTGTACCGTAGTTCACAAACACCCTGAAACACTTTGTATCTTACATACTTATGCCACCAACAGAATAATCAGACCAATGGCAACCAAGCGCGCAGTCCTTCCTCCGTCACTTTAAAAACCAAAAACCGCCACTGATATATATATATATATATATATATATATAGACTTTAAATTGGCTGAGCTCCATCTGTACAGGCTGTACAGCTGACAGCATTGACAAGTAGTCTTGCTGCTCGGAGATGTGTTTTAAATATATATATATATATATATATACAGTATATGTATACATTTTATATAGATATTTATTTAAAGATATATACTGTATATATAATCAATACTGGCAGGCAGTGAGTGTCTATACAATCTATTCTCTCCCTGGCCTTCTCTACTCCAGCAGTACAACAAGCACAGTTATAGTTCTATCATCAATACTGGCAGACTGACGGGGAACAGGGTGTAAGTGTGTGTGTTTGTGTGTGTGTGTGTGTGTGTGTGTGTGTGTGTGTGTGTGTGTGTGTGTGTTGTGTGTCTGTGTGTGTGTGTGTGTCTACTCCAGCAGTACAACAAACACAGTTATAGTTCTGTCATCAATACTGACAGACTGACGGGGAACAGGATGAAGTGTCTACACTATGTATTTTTTATCTGGCCATCTCCTATGGCACTAGAAAACAAGACTGCTCGTCAGTGGCGTCATTGTTATATACAGCCACACACACACACACAAACACACACAGTGGATGCAGTCAGTAGGCCCTTATACATGTGTCAATTTAACCCACCTAAATCGCGTTTAATCCACTGAAAGCTCGTAATTCGCTTATAATTGCCTCATGTAGCTCACGCCTAAATGTAACCCGGTCATTTTTCCGACGCTGAGCCTTTCGAGAGAGGTGGTCTACCCCGATCGGTAAGCTCAAAAAAGGGCGGGTAAAATAAGGCCGATGTGACATGGGGATGGCGGTGACAGGCAATCCACTCATAGGGAGTGTTATGCGCATGCGTGCCTGCGTGGAGATGACCCAGCCTCTTATAGAGAGTGCCAGGGCAGGGCTCACTCACAGCGAGTGATCTCAGGGGAGTCATGGTCTCATGTGCAGGACATATGTTATGTGAATAATGGTTATCTACACGACTTTTTATACCTCTATATATGCTACACGAATGCCGTGAGGTCAAACGGAATAGTGTAGGTCTTAACTGGAGCTCAACTCAACTATAACAGCTAGCTTGCCGCTAACACTAACTGAAAACACATTGGAACACATAGTGGCTAGGTAGCTAGCTGCTAATAAGTAACATATTAGCAGTGTTGGGGGTAACGAGTTACAAAGTAACGGACGTTAGTAACGACTGTCGCTGCCAAATGTGAGTCCCTGCCTGATGTGAGTCCGCATGTGTCACTTTGCGACACTTTTGTAGTACAACGAGCCAGGTAATGCTGGTGTTGTACAGCATGAAGTGGAATGACAAGCGCATTTGTTTACGTTTGAAATCCACCCAGGTTTATGATGTTAAGCTTCATGTTTACTGAATTATTAGTGAAGCAGTGCATTCATTACTAGTAACAGTAATACAACATAGCCCCATATGTTGACGTTGAGCCTTATGCTGTTAACCGTTTACAACACAATTAAATATAACATTAAATGTACCGGTATTATGCGTTAAAACCAGCCCCATATGTTGACGTTGAGCCTTAGCTGTTCACCGTTTACAACACAATTAAATATACCAGTAAATATACCCACATTATGCGTGAACGTGAAGACTAGCCCCATATGTCGATGTTAGGCCTCATGCTGTAACCGTTGACAAAATTATAAAACACTACGTTAAATAAACCTACATTATGCGTTATGAGAAGCCAGATACGTTGATATTGAACCATGTATGAGCATGCGCGTCTTGGATAGTTTGCTCCTGAGCCTTCTGCCGTAAACCGTTTGTGTTTGCGCATGCGGACTCACATCAGGCAGGGACTCACATTTGGCCGCGACAACGACGCTACTATTATTGGTAACGGAGTACAATAACGCATTACTCTCAAAATATTGGTAACGTCACTACTTTACTAGACCTCAGTGACGAGCTTTCCTGCGTTACCCAAGCCATTTTTTGCCAGTCCGAAAAGTTCTCTTTCAGTGGCGCGCGCATGCTTCCTGTCTGTGTGCTTGTTTTGGCACCGTTGCCACAGAGACCGATTTGAGTGACGTGGCTGCTGGTGCGGAGAAGGAGAGAAGCAGGGAAATGGATGAGACGGAGACAGGAGGGTTCAGCCAGTAGCGATATTCTCATTACTTTAACTTTGTTGCTCGAAAGTACAAAAATTTGCGTGTTAAATGCACTATGTGTCCGATTGAACAACATAAACACTCATACAGATAAATTAACAAGGATAGCAAAACCGATGTATAAGCATAGAATCAGAACGGTAGAAAGGCAGGAGGTCAGATCACAGTGACAGGCTGTTTTTTCTCATTAAACGTGAAGGTTGAGATATTCATAACATTTAATTCAGTCTTGGCTTCAAACCTTCTAACTTCAAACTATGAACAATATATTAACTTTGAACTGTTTACAGTATACTTAAATAAATACAAAACACACTCTGTACCAGCACTTCACACTTCAGTAATTCTTTTGCAGAAATATGAGCATATTTGCCTTCAGAGTTTGCATTTATTTAAGTTTCGTGAATGTGTACTGCCCCTTTAAGAGTTTAGGTTCAGGCAGGGCTGCTGGCATTTCCGTTTAGTCTTCAAACTGCGATTTCTGCCTTTGCCTCTTGCCTTCTCTCCCACCTTTACACGCAATTTTGTTGTTGCATATGCTGCACGTTGCGTTGTTTGAATCTTTTTGTGCGAAATACAGCCACACTTTTGATCGTTTACCTTTCGGCATTTTCTCTGTTATATTGATGGCTAGCTCTGTTTGTGCTTGCTCTGTGCAAGGCTGCCTGCTCTTCGCTGTCATTAGACTGTTGCAATGTTATTGTAGCGTCCGAGTTAGTGCTCTCTTAAGAACTCACACTGAGAAGGAATATCTTTGGATGAGACGGTAGCTCTCCGTTTAATAAAGCGTATCCAACTTCTGCTTAGAACAACCACACTTATCTTGAAATCGAAACCACACACAAGTCAACCCATTACCATGGCAACTCCTCAACACAAATCCCGTTTCCACTAGTCCCACATGGAATGCTACATTATCACCAATGAGCGTGAGCGACACAGGCGAGAGTCTACATTGGGAGATGGAGCAGTTTTATATGTGCCCCATGAAATCTGGTAGCAACCCAAAAAAGTATACAGATCGTACTCAGAAAGATCTACGCCACTGACGTTACTTCTCGTTAGCTCTCGCTAGTTTTGTTAAATTATTAATTTTTTAATAAAAAAAAAGAAGAAAAAAATCGGCTCAGGCACCGAAAGGAAGCACCGAAATCTGCGTTGCATTTCAGTCCGGGTAGGTACCGGTTGTATGGAACCGGTGCCGTATTGGTACCGGTTCTCGGTACCCAACCCCACCTGTCTCACTACGTGATTAGCATTACATCGCATTACAACGTTTCTGGATAACAGCTGTTGCCATTTCCACCAGACAAACATTTGAATGATGTCAAAGTAAAAGTCCAATACTATACTGTGTTCGTTTCCATAACAACAATACAACCAATATACATTTGCAGACCTGAATAAGCAGAGGGAAGAACAGCCAAGGGTGCCAATAATTGTGGAGGGCACTGTATTTGGAAATTCACAGTTTATGTTGAGTGACTTTGAGTATGAGCTTTTCTCTTAAATGGGAGAGCTCCGTTTGCATGAAATGATAGCTAGTTATCTAGCTGATGTTATAGTCTTCTCGACTTAACTAATGCATTTATAATGGGAAAAGGTAGAAACCCTCAGCGTGCATGTGCAACTTCGTTTGAACAAGTTCATATTCATGAGTTCAAAGTCACACGTGTCAGCACAAGTTTAGCAGCTGCCAACTGTAAGTACCTTACCTATGTGTGTGTAAAGAAAACAACCAGTAGTCAATGTGCAAGCTCTCTCTCTCTATCTGAGTTGGGGCAGTCTGTACTTCAGTTGAGGTCGAGGCATGACGCTCTCTCGCTACAAGTTTACCTGTTCGTGTTGGCTTAACAAATGTTTGCAGAGGTAGCTTGTGGAGTCAAGTGCAGTCCAGAGGCGCTTGTTTCCACGGCACAGCTTACACGTAACTGTTATATTTTTCTCTTTTGACGGATACAAATAGAAAATAAGGGGAGTATTTCCATCGAAACATCAGTAGTCACTCTTGTTGCCTGCCATCATGTTTATTAGCCTTTTACTCGCTGTAAGTTGATTGGCCATTTTATAAGTCCCATACCTACGACAATGGGATTTTAACATCTTCCCTGTATATGTCCTTAATAGATTATATTAAATTAGTATATGTTAAAAAATGTTTCTTTTTTTACCTGAAGCAAATGTTATCTTTCCCCATTATTTTCTTCTTGGAGTATACCAGAATGCTTAATTTACATGTTAAAATCACACAAAAAATCGGATACCCCCAGACCCCCCTAGAGGGGATTGGTTTGTCACCTTTTTTAGCCATTCTGAGTTTGCAGGTATGTATATTACGTAATGGTAATGTTAATTGGGTACATACATGCAATACGTAAGGGATAACGGCCGACAAGCTGTACAGTTCTACAAAGATAATGGACGATGCGGGGCAAAGAACTCCACGACGCGCAGCGGAGTCCATTATCTTTGTAGAACTGTACAGCTCGAAGGCCGTTATCCCGCTTATCTCCCGTTTACAACAACCAAAAATGTTTTTATTATTATTATTATTATTATTTAGAATTCCCTTTATCTTTGGGAAACTTAATATGTATATTAACCTGATGAATTCTTGATTTGAAGCCTAGTGCTCCCGTTAGAGAAAGTAGTGAGAAAGTAGTGCCTGGAACAGGCTGTTTAAAAAAAAAAAAAAAACGTTACGTTGGTTGTCAATGGTAACCTGTGAGAAGGTGAAATGTTCTTCCCCTTCTCACTGTCTAATGAGGAGTTTGGCACTGGTGTGGGGACACACAATGGTTCGATCCGGGCTCCCCCACCATAGTGGCTGGACCCATGAGGCCAAATTGCTTCAATTGACTTCAGCTGGCCCCTATTTAAAGGGCGCCTCATGTTCATGGAGAGAGACTTTTCTGGAGATGGCCATGAGAGAACTTTGCAGAGAGCTTTTGAACAGAAAACATTGACAAGGCATTTGTGAGAAACCCATACCTCTTGTGAGGTGGAAGGGAAACTGTGTCTAGCTGTGTGGACACCTTGTGCCTTGTTTTGTTTGCTCTGCTGATCTGTGTTAAGTAAGAATTGTGCTTAGTGAGAATTTAGACTAGAGTTAACCTATGCATAGTGAATTGTGCCTAGTGTGAGTCTGCATAGTGAATTGTGAATTGTGCCTTGTGTGAGTCTGCATAGTGAATTGTGCCTCATTTAAGTCTGTGTAGTGAATTGTACCTAGTATTGGTCTGCATAGTGAATTGTGCCTAGTTTAAGTCTACATAGTGAATTGTGCCTTGTTAAGTCTGCGTGGTTAATTGTGCAATAGTCTATTTCTGCTAAGTGAAATTTGCCTAACTTTGATTCTGCAAATGAACATTCTGCCTAGATAAATGTAGCACTGTGAGTGCGTTTTGTATGTGATTTATGTTTGTTTATTTTGTGTGCAATGGTTTGGGGTTAATGTAGATAATTCCCCCAGTGAATAAAACAGAAATATATTTTTATATGAAAGCCACCATCTCCTGCACCCTTCTTCCCAACTACACCACCCAGTCCAGTCGCGACCTCCCAAAACAACGTGGGGTGACCGCCCGGTCCCTCACATAACCATTCAAGAGCATTGATATGGAACGGCGATATAACTTTTCTACTGGGACTACGTCCAAGGTGTCCGTCTATACAAACTTAATGTACACCCCATTAGCCAATCAGAAAACAGTATTTCGTTCCAGAGGGAGATACATTTAAATATAATGGGGCATGGCCTAACATGAAACTCTGGTTTTGGCCCTCGGCCCTCCACTCCGATTAATATTTGGCCCCTGACAAGAAAGAATTTGGGCACCCCTGTTCTATTCTATCAGAACAGCCAAAACATACCTGTGCCTGGATAGAACTTGGTACAGTTGCCGTACACAATGTCCTCTTGCTTGAGGTCAAACTGAGGGAGGGCAATCTCCTCCATCTGCACAGGGTCCCCAGACTGCCATGTGAAGCGCAGGTCATCCGTGGTGTAGCCAACTGCACAAACACACACACACACACACACACATACATACATACATACACACACACAAACATCAGATAAGATAAGGCAGGACAAAATGGAGAGATAAATGATGAAAGAGAGAAAAAGGGTGGCATCT
>NC_137927.1:5011751-5026751 GCF_963457725.1 Sprattus sprattus | reverse complement strand
TGTTAGCGCCAGTGAGATCCTTGCTTGCATGATATCGTCACTCATCAACCTGAATGCTAAACACAGCATGGCTGTCACCACCCTGACAGCTGACCTCCCCAGGCCTGAGGACAACATCGCACAGGTAAGGTGTGTGTGTGTGTGTGTGTGTGTATGTGTGGGGTGAGCTTTTTCTCACAACATCTGTGGCTTGTTTTCACTGACGTATCTTTGGATAAAGTGGCTTCACGTCAGCATAGGATCAGAGGTCATGCAGCTGCAACGCCATGGCAACACCCTATTTACATTTCACACATCAACACCAAAGAGACGTGACGGCATCAGAGACCTACCCAGGGGCTAATACACTTATACATGTCATGAGCATCTCTGTTTGTGTGTGTGTGTGTGTGTGTGTGTGTGTGTGTGTGTGTGTGTGTGAGCAGGGTACGTGTGTGACAAACAAATAGAGGTGGTGGTCGTTGGAAAGAACGCTGTGTAGTCTCCAAGCATTCATTAGCTTCTTGTGAAGAAGTCCACATTGACCCACTTTGATGACTGTGATGATTCCCACAGTGTGTTTGTGTGTGTGTGTGTGTGTGTGTGTGTGTGTGTGTGTGTGTGTGTGTGTGTGTGTGTGTGTGTGTGTGTTAACAGGCGATGACAGCTCATGTGAACTGTAGGTTTATGAGATTGGACAGAGGAAAGGACCTGAGGATGGATGATATGCCAAATGAATGGCACATGCTCCAGCTGTGGCTCCTGTGTGTGTGTGTGTGTGTGTGTGTGTGTGTGTGTGTGTGTGTAGGTGTGGTTTGTTGGTATGTGTGTGTGTGTATGGGGCATCCTGATATTGGAAAAGCTTTTTAGGAGTGGTGCCTTCAGACCGCTGTTTCACCATGATCAGACCCTTCAGTATTCTGGCGGTCTGCAATGAGAGTTCTGTCCTCAGGCTGGGTCCTCTCCTGAGTCACACACATCATCTGGGTCGCTTGGCGCGTGTGTGTTCCTGCTGTTGCCACGGTTTCACTGCTGGATGCGAGGCTCGCTCGGCTGATCGACGCCCGGCTGAGAGTCCACCGGACACTCCCAGTCTGACAAAACTGACAACGATCGGTGCATATGACCCAGCACAGCGTGAGATGGCACAAACACGGAACCGGAGAAAAACCACACCTGCGCGCCTCATGTCTGTATCTGACGTCTGTGTCTCGTGAGCCTTTGGGTTCTCGATGTGACAGCTGTGTCTTGAGTCTCGTGTCTGTGCTTTGTGTGTGTGTGTGTTGGTCTATGTCTTGTGTCTGTGTCTGGCGTAGCAGCGCACTAATGAGAGACAGAGACGAGTTTTAAATCCCAGGCAGTGCTGCCTGCCGCCTGTAATCTGACATCTATCTTATGTCTGATGTTTTTTTACATAGTTTCAGCCCTTTGAAGTGTTATTGATGTTTTTTTTCCCCCTTCTTTTTCTTTGTGGACGGGGAGAGAAGACGTGACAGAAAATTGAGGGAAAGTTGCTGGGCTTATTGTCTGATTCACAGCCATTCACATTCCACAGGGTTGTTAAGGAAGATGGATGTCACAGCCAAAACCCACCAGCCTGTTTCAATTTTAATTCTGCAGAGCGGTCCTGTAGTGAAGGGGAACAGAAGCATGCCCTGTAGTGCCTGGCTATGAAGGGGATAAATCGCCATCAATATTCATGGCTCCTTAGGCAATTACATTACATTTCTACTAATCAAAAATCTTTTGAATCATTGATAGAGGAAAATGCCAGGTTTTGATCGATAGGTACTTTTTACCATCTTTTTCACCGAACTTCACCAAGAAAGGAGAAAGTGGCCGCGTCTTTAAAACCTGTTACCAAAGAGACGGCACAACCTTAGATTTTATTCCCCCAGCATTCTCCTTCCGTGGGCTTTGACGGAAGCAATTAAGAGATCCACTCCCATCCTTCAGAAAGAGTCACTCTAGATTAGGCAGTGATAACACACTATGCTAATATCTAAGGTATGAATCTGATCGACTAGAGTATGAAGACCTCTACTCTATGATCCCAGCTGTTCAAGGCAAATTAATGGAGAAGACACTGGATAGGGAAAAGAGATGGGGTCTCACCATGGTAGTTTCCTGAATGGACCCAAAGCTGTTGATGAAGATGTTGACTTTGTCCTCCACTGGGATTCCTGCAGGGTTAAAGGAAAAACATGCAGATATTCACTTCAGATCATTTCACTAGAGATCATTTCCAATGAAAATATGCAACACCCTTGTGTGTATCAATCACCTTTTCCTGGTGATCTGCTAGTACCATGACTTTAGTTCTCCCTACATTCCTGCATTTAATATGCATTTACAAAATTGCCCAAAAATGAGGGGCCAATGTTTGGTAGTAGGAGCTGATGTAATTGCATGTATGACTTCACACTTTGTGTTTAAAACCTGGATATTAACGCAATGCTCAGTAAACCGCTTGGCAGAAACTCTCCTCTCTGTCCCATATTCCACTAACAACGACCTAAACCATCCCACTTCATCGGACCACGGATGAAAAATGGAGTCTGCAGTAGCATGTTGCTTGTTATGAGTAGCGGTGGAGCCCATAAAACCCTAGGCTGGAGCTCAGCTCTGGAGATTAGAGTTGGCTGGCTGGCTGGCTACTGTAATGGAAGCCTTCAGCTCTCATCTGACTACAGTGAGTGTAGGGGAACAGATGGAGCCTATGGGAAGCAAAAACACACACACACACACACACACACACACACACACACACACAAGAAAACACACAAACATATAGGTAGGGGCACAGATGGAGCTTATGGGGAGCAATAACACACAGGCACACCGCAAGTGTTAAGCATCATACAGCCAGATACACACGTACATACAGATTTTACATGCATGCAGGAAAACACACCCATGCACATACACACACACACACACACACACACACACACACACACACACACACACACACAACACACACACACAAGAAACAAGAAATACACAAACATACAGTATATGTAGGGCACATATACTGTGTTTGTAGTCCATGCCCATGTTCACACACATCTGCAGTCACACACACATACACACACACACACTCACACGGAACATGTAGATTAATGTCCTTCTTCAGCTGTTACATTGATAGCTTCACTTTATCAACTTTTTTTTGTGTGTGTTTAATGTTTCATTGCTCTGGATGTTGACTTTAATGTCTTGTAGGATCACTGTATAGCGTGCAGCACATTCCGTCCATCTGTATGGGGTTTGAGTCTGGGTCTGAGCACATGCCCCCCCCCACCCCCCCACCCCAGACGAGACAGTTTACAGAAACGTGATCTGGAAGGGCACCTGTCCTGTGGGTAGGGCCGCCCGGGGAAAGAATCTGGGCACCAGTTGGCACCCTTTCATCATTCGTACCGCTCACGTCTTTTATTTCATGATCAAAAAGCAGCCTGCTCACCGCGGCTTTAAGGGGAAAATGCCAGACATGAAATGGTATGTATAGGAAGATATTTGCCTGCCAGCTATACGTTGAATCACAAATCAGACCCAGTACCTGGGCCAAGAGCACACATGCACTGGGCTTTGGAGGGGGGAGGAGGGCCAGGGCTTGGGATTGTAAGACAGGCCATCATGCCACCATGCCCACATAATCAATGGGGGAAAGAGAGATGAGAGATAGTGTATGTGTGTGTGTGTGTGTGTGTGTGTGTGTGTGTGTGTGTATGTGTGTGTGTGTGTATGAATGTTTAAGATTGTGAGATGGGGGTGAAGACAGGGGTGGGGTAAGGATGTTTAAGGTTCTGACAGATGAAGAAGGGAGGCATGATGGCGGCTGAAGAGCAAACCCTTACCTTTGAAGTTGGGCCTGATGCGAGGGTCGTAGGTCATCAGTAACTTGTTCAAGACGTTGCTGGTTGTGTTAGGAGGGACGCGAGCCAGGTCCGCCTCTGTGAGTTGCCTGCAGGTACCAGAGACAGGAGAGCAGAGATGAGGAGCTGAAAACATCCGGACATCAACATCTGCCTCATCAAACCATCCCAAAACGTCACTGCACACATGGGTGTGGGTCTGCAGAGAGACGACCTATGTTTCTGATTAGGTGCTTTTTTAAACACAGCGTCAATGTGTTGGGAGACGGAGGAGTGTGTGTGTGTGTGGGGGTAGGTGGGTGGATGTATGCATGCATGAGCGAGTGTGTGTGCGTGCGTCTGGGAACAGCCTCTTCTGGCAGGATTCTTAACTTTATTAACTTCAGGCCATCTGAGCTTTGTTTAGAACCACATCCCCCTGGGAACCCTTTCTATAGTGTTACTTAAACACACACAAACTATAGGAGGGATTAGTAACTCAAAACTAAAGTGAAATTTTATTCTTAAATCAAAGAGTCTTTCAAAAGACTCTCTCTCTCTCCCTCCATGTCTCCTTTTACATTTAGTCATTTAGCAGACACTTTTGTCCAAAGCGACGTACAAGGGAGAGAACTGTCAAGCTACAAGCAATACAGACCTAATGTAACAATAAATACTATTTTACATAAGAAAAGAAAAAAAGTGCACGAATGTAACTGCTGTAAGTGCAAGTTAAGTCCTTCAGTCTCTCTCTATCCCTCCCTGTTTCTTTCAGTCTCTCTCTCCCTCTCTCCTTTTTTCTTTCTCCCCCTCTCTCGCTCTCCCTCTATCTCTGTCTCTCTCACTCCCTCTCTCTGTATCTGGGTGCAAACACATAAAAGCAGAGTCGAGACATGCTTTGCGTCTGAGTCTGGGTTATATTCGTGTCCGTCTGGCACAGCAGTGAGGAGATGACAGGTGAATCTAGCCTGAAGTTAGACACCCACTGGGACACGTTTGAAACGCCTTTTACTATTTTCTGCCTGCATCTCCGGAGATGTGAAGTCTCTGTGATAGTCTCTGTGATAAATGCATGTACCAGACTCTACATGCATTCAGTTCAATATGTACCAGTAGGGGCGGACCAATAGGCCAAAGCAGCCTTAGACTCAGAATATATGACCTCCACCACTTTAGATCACATGGCCACTATGCCAGATCACATGACCTATGGGCAAGGTCATATGACCACGTATCAAGCTTATATCACGATGACCACTAGACTGGATGATATGACGGGCCATATGGAGACTTATTCGCTAAAATGCTGTGGGTGATGTCATCTTTTGCTAACTTCCACCAGACTGACCCACTTCAAGTCCTCTCCCTCCACTTACAATAATGTAAGTAATTGGCAGGCACAGGATGACGTCTCAGTCAAAGCTTCTTTATTGACTGAAAGAGCTGGATGGTACCAACTCTCTAGTTCCTGATTACAGACACCAAGAGAATGATGAAGCATCATCTTCCATAACAACTTCCAAACAGGATCAGGTACAGCAGGACCACCTATTGTAGCTCTGACAGGGCATTAGATGTTCTCAGGAGGATGTACAGTATGTATGTTTTATATAAGGGGTTGTCTGGCATGAGAGCAGTGACAAAACCACCATGGCTCTCTATTCACAAACATCAAAACACTAAGCTTCAATGCTTTGCAAATACATCTGTAACTGAGTCCTGGAGCATGATCAGAGCTCAAGTCCCATTTGATAAACACTCCTTCCTTAAAAATAGAGTGTCTCGTGTCCATAGAGTAGAGGATCAGTCTTTGAACTAAAGTAGCAACAACAGAAATGGTGATATAATTTATTTATTTTACTGAGGAAAAGAATCTCTCAAGAAATGAAAAGTCTGCAAATTGAGAATGTGATGTATTAAGCTACTGCAACCTTCAGGAGATCCAACCCGTGACCGGTACTGTGTCTGGAGATGTTCAGCTGCTGATGATGATGATGATGATGATGATGATGTGATGACGAGAGATGATGACGCTCAGAAACATAGCGTATATATTCACTCTGCTGAGTACACAATTGAATTGTGAATGTGTGACCCGTCTTATGAGACCCGTCCTCTGATTGCCATTACTTACGATGGGCAGTAGACCTGCGGCCCTTTCTTGCCCTTCTTCGAGCCTTTTTCTTTGGCGGAGCCTTCATCAATCCCAACACACAACAGCAGCAGCACCAAAGCCAGCTTCAGCATCAGCTTCATCCTGCAGGGTCGCAGGCGCAGTGTCTACGGCAAACAAACAAACAAACAAACAAACAAGCAAACGAACACATCAAATCTAGTGTCCACACAGAGTGGCAATGGTCCCAAAATAGAGCTGGGTTTTGAGCAGATTGCGACAGCACAGATTAGCATTGCATGCCTGAATGCACAGAATGGACTAGCATTGCATTAAATGGAGCAGAGGGTGATGGGCAGAGAATCAGAATGTAAGAGAATAGTGAAGAGTACAATTGCATTGAGAAGAGAATTCACCAGAGAAGCACTGGACCCAAACTAGTCCTGTCGTTTACCCAGTCCCTCCAGGATCATTTTGTGATCTTCTGTTTTCACAAATTCACACATTTTCATATTAACCCTCCCCCTTCTCCAACATAACTTCCATTTTTAAGAATTCCTGCAGAAAATTCAGTTACTGGCAGCAACAATTTGGCATGCATATTGATGAAAATGTACACGTGACCTATATAGTGTACATCATTTGGACAATGGTGTCTTTTTAACAGATGAATGTACAGTAAAATAATAATTACAATTTATGGCCTAGTCCTGATTCTGGACGCTTTCACAAGCAGCCAGACAGCCCTAGGCCTCAACTGACCTAATCCTCATTTCCAAGACAACACTTCCCTTTTTCAACCTCCATGAAAGATATATTTCCATACTAAATTTAGTGAAACGTGAGGTCTGGAGA
Source organism: Sprattus sprattus (assembly GCF_963457725.1). Taxonomy (NCBI): domain Eukaryota; kingdom Metazoa; phylum Chordata; class Actinopteri; order Clupeiformes; family Clupeidae; genus Sprattus; species Sprattus sprattus. The sequence goes on along the minus strand of NC_137927.1, from coordinate 5,019,947 downwards.
CGTTTCTGAGGAACCCTGAGCTACGCTGATGATGAGGTGACGTTGTCGGAGGAGCACTCCAGGGGTGTCCAGGACTCGCAGCAGCGAGCAGATTGATGTGATTCCGATACAGAACCCCCGATTTACTGGGAGGATTCCCCTCCGTGGGGCGCTGCCAGGTCCCTGTCTAGACGGCTCTAAAGTGTGCCTCCGTAATTCTCCTTGGCCGCCACCTCTGGCTGGCTGTTCATCGTCTGGAGCAGAAATGGGCTGCCGGCCACACACACACACACACACACACACACACACACACAAGGACGGGCCTGGCTTGGGGAAGCCAGACTGCTTTGTTATTGATTTAGCAGATTCTGCAAGCTAATGACTAACAACCTTTAACACAACCTGCAGAAGAGATACTAAGATTGAAAGGGGCAAAGAGAAGGAGGACACACACACACACATAGTAAGGGGAAGAGAGAAAGAGATATGCACACACAGCGTATAGGACAGAGAGAAAAAGGGAGACAGATAACAAAAAAAGAGAGCACAAAAAAATTGAAGAAAATGTAATAACAATATTGAAAGAGAAAGAAAGATTCCTCCTCTTTCTATTTCTTGGATGGATGCCCCCCTTACACTCCCTTCTCCTGGCGCAGGCCTACTGCTTGAGATCTTAAAAGTCTCCATTTAAACATCAGCAACCAGAAATACTACCCTGCGGCTCCTCTGCCAAAGACCATCGCCATGTGACAGTCCCAATGACACCTTTAAGGCCAAAGTTCCACTCACAGCAAAGCATACATCCTCAGACATTTGCAGATGTAATGCGTTTGCTTAAATGTTTGTCACGTCAGATTAAAAAGGTATTCACTTTTAAATGGGCTAAGATTGATTCGATAACTGATAAGTTAAGACATCGCTGCATGAGATGGAGACGTAGAAGCCTCCTGAGGACGTGCTGTCACCAGCAGCGCATTGCAAGTATCTGACCAGCGCGGAGTAATGTTTTGCAAAAACCCCCTCCCACAGCACCGCACGTAAAACCGTAGCTATGGCATCACTACCTGTGGATGCAACGAGCATCAAGTGAGTTCAGCTGTCAAAAGGGCAGACGGAAACCCGGGAGAACGGGACGTCTCTATGCCCCCGGAGCAGAAACATCAGCGGCAGGTCTGACGGCAGATGGGGAAACGGAGCAACAGCGACCACCATGATGAGAGGGGGGTTGGGTCGAAGCAATGGGAAATAACATCGCATGACAGCGTATGCCCAGCGTATACACATCGCGCGCAACGTTTCGCGGGGAAAAAAGCGTATTTTTTTTTTATTAAAGAAAAGGGATGATTTTTACTCACCATTCTTTGCCGTTAAACCGATGACTGAACACAACACCGATCGGAGACAGCTGACGGTGCAAAGAGTCGTTAGAAAGCCTTCATGACCAAACGCGGTCTGTATCGCCTCCTTCTCCACCTTTTACTCAGTCAGAGCTGATGTAAACAACATGCCGTTTTTCCATCGTCGCCAGTTTTACTGCTATTCCTACACTATAGAGGGGGTTTTAATCGTTTTTTGGCAGAATGCATGGATGTCCAATTGTCTTGACTAAGGATGCTCAAGATGGAGTCTTGCGTGTGTGCACCTGTCATGCAACATGCGCAGTAGCGGTCTTCATGGAACTCAATTCAGCGCAACTCCTCACTTGCTGAACCACTAGCGCCTTGGTGGTTATGTAAGTGCAATTGGCTCACGCCACAGTTTGTGTCCACAAGGCCTCCAGTATCACGTCCTACAGCTTTTTTTTTTCTCTCAAAATACTCACAGATTAAAGGGGACCAATGAAATCAGTGCAAAACACGAATGCAGCCGCCGGAATAACACTGAAACGAGTGTCACGCTGTATCACTGATGTACGCTCCTGGTAGTCTTGGGACATCATCAGCAATTCCCCCTTTTAATACATTCTCTCCTTACAGATGGGTGTGTTTCAGAACAGAACCAGGCCTGTTCTGCCACGATTCAGTAGTTCCCATAGCAAGACTTTAACTCCTCCTGCCAGATTCCTACTTCTTCCTGTTTCATTTGCATCCCGTTTTCGTCCCTGTCATTTCTCATCTGAGATAAGTGTGTGTGCTGTGTAACCGTTTATTTTGTTGCACAGCTCTGCATTACAGGGCCAAGGATTTAATTAGAGCACTATAAAAAAGACAACTCACTGGGTTTTTTGACAATTAATATAATATATAATATAATTTTTTGTGGATTTCTGCTAACACTACTGATCTGTGACTCTGTTTAGACGTGTATGTGCGTGTGTGTGTGTGTGTGTGTGTGTGTACATTGCGGTGAGTACATGAGAGGATGTTTGTTCTTTGCAGCGTGTGTGTATGTGTGTGTGTGTGTGTGTATGCTTGCGGGTGGGATTCAGAATCTTTAAATTCTGGCTTTTGAGGGGTTGGTTGTGCGAACTGTGTCATCTTCAGTGTGCATACAACGGACCTACTCATAAAATTAAATCAAGCTCACCAAAATGAGAAGAAGGAAAGATGGAAGAAGAAAGTAAAAGAGATGAAGATTGAGATAAAGAGAGAGTGAAAGAAAGAGATTATTCATTTTGTATTTTTCAGATATTGTTTTATACTTTTTTTTCGTATTGTTTTGTACATAAACTTAATCTATTTATTGCACTGGCAATGTTTTATGGCCATGGTAATTTTAATTTTAATTTGAACGAGAGAGACAGAAGGAGAGAGAAAGAACGAGAGAAAAAAAGATAGAGTCAAATACCAGACAGAAATGTCATGACAGAATCCATCATCATGTGTTTATGCATTCCCAAAGACAAAGATCTGTGGGGTCGGCGTGCTGTGCAGTGCAGTGAGGTTCATCTGGGCTCTATATGAAGGGAATGTGCAGCCCCTTAAAGGACCATGAAAATGCCGACTTCTCATAATCACCACAGTCCACCCTGGTATGCAGCCTTGGCCTATTGACTCAGGCATTGTTCACTAGCGACATCCAATACCAGCCCGCATTCTGGCAGAAACTTGGCTCCAGGATTGCCCTCCATCCTGCTACAGGAATGACGGCTAAGGAACACACACACACACATACAAACACACACACACACACACACACATACTGAGAACATACATACAGTAAATTCAATTAAAGCCATGCAGCTGAATCGTGTTTGACAATTGCGTGTCCAAGCACGCCACTACAATGCTTACAATCAATCAGTGACCCGGCTGTGACAAAGCATGCCTTGTTCTCAGGTTAATGTTCAATGTCTGGCTTGTGGCCCTCGCTCTGACTGACAACGCCGGGGCGAATCCAAAAATATGCCACGGGGGCTTCAGCAGATTCAGTCTGGTATTGTGTTTGGCATCCGCCGGTCGTGCTCTCTCTCCTTCTCTCTCAGTCCGAGCAAACAGTGTTGACACACTCCTCGCTTGAGCGCACTGAGAGGTGGTGGTGACAGAGCGGGAGGAACCACTTTGCTGCCCTGAAAAGAGAGCTTAGCTCTCCCCTGAGGGGGACCGTTGGCTTTCAATGGGCAATCAGCTGTTTTTTTTATCTGTTACGAGAAGCGATAGGCAGAGATCAGCACAGGCGAAAGCCCCGGGGATGCAGCCAGGAGATGAGATAATATGATTTAGCGCTTTGGGCTTAGCGTCACAACTTTAATACTGGCCCACGTTATAAGTTTCAGAATGGCACATAACCAAACACTCACACAAACCCACTCATTCCCCCCCACCCCCCACCCCCACACACACACACATAGACATACACGTCCACACAAACCCACAGTTATACATACATATACGTTACACATACGCATACACAAACACACACACAGACACACACACACACAGACACACACACACAGACAAACACACACCCACACAGACACACACACACATACACAAACAGACACACACATGTAAAATGTACACACACACTCACATTTCAAACACACACACAAACACAATTAGGAGGTCGTGGTACATGACAGATAGCTAAATGTAGGGTCAAGGTGTACCACCAGGTGTCTCTAGTCTCAAGGCAGAATGCCATGTTAAGTCACCGCCCTTCAAATGCACTGCTGTATCTGAATTACTTACTGTGGTTCCTGATATCACATGAGCAACGAAATGATTGATTTTCCAAAACATTTCTTTTTGTTGTCTTGTATTAAATGACTCAACAGTTTTATGTTTCATAGTAGCTCCAGTATCATGCCATATTAAGGCGTGCATAGTACAGTGTTTAAATTGTGTAAATCTAAATTGTTCCCATGCAGTTGTGATTGTGTGATTGGGAGAGAAAGGGAAATTATACAATGTTTTACTTCTTACTTACTACAGTATGATATCTGACAAGGCAGCTTGAACATCTTGGGTGTCTGAGTTTTGATTTCCTTTCCAACGCACAGGATGAAAGAAGGGGAGGGAGGGAGTTTGTAAACCGGAAACCCCCTCAGGATGGTCTTTCTATTGAGACATAAAAATACACTCATCATTTCTTAAAGGAAGGATGTAAGTAAGACGACATCAGTAGAAGAATAAGAGTGAAAGCGTTTTGAAGGTTCAATGTGACATGAAGATTGCGGTTATGAGATCTTACAGTATAATGCATGCCTAATTGGATGAGAGAATTAAAGAGTTGAGTCTGGGACCCATACCATACCACTGCATAGAATGGTCCTTCGTGAACTTTGAGGGACCCCCTGTAAAAGAGTGTGAGGGATTGTGAAGGAGCGTCTGTGTTTGTCTGTCAGTCTGATTCCCTGAGAATGTGGTGGTTTCTCTGGCACTTGTGAAATGCCTGTTGGACACGTTCCACTCTCTCCTCGGCTCTGATTTCATGACATGGTAAGCCCCCCACTCAGAGAGCCCCCCCTCCCCCCATCCCCCCCACCCATCACACACACACTCAATTTCCTCAGTTTATTGTGCTTCTTCTCTTAAATCAAAGTCTGAGTGATTCACAATACCACCGTGGATGCTGTCCGAGGCATACCACACTGTCAGAAGCAGAGAGCAGACAGAGGAAAGGGGGAGGAGAGTCATAAAGACCACAGAAAACGGAGTGAGAGGGAAAGAAGGAGAGAAAGAAGGACAGTGACAGACACATATACCCAGAGAAGGAGGGGGAGAGAGGGGGAGTGACGGACACATAGAGAAGGAGATAGAGAATGAAAGAAAGTAGGAGATGCCTACAAAAGCAGTGACAGAGAAATTGAGAGAGAGAGAGAGAGAGAGAGAGAGAGAGAGAGAGAGATTCCACTGCACTGGTTAACGTGCTGACATCTGTGGTAAGCTTGTGGGGGTGGAATGTGATACTCCCTCTAGCACAAAGGAGCTGGCCCTCGTTGGCCCCTGCAGGCCCCTCGCTGCCCTGCCACCCTGCACATGAGCTCCTCTTCATGGGCCGCTGGCTCAGGGTCCCAGTGGACACGGGATGTGGACAGGTAATTACAGGGACAGCATCTGTCACTGTACAGAGACCCTCAGTCACAATTCTGGACTGCTGATGCCAAAGGATTGAGAGCGTGTACACGCCCACAAACACACACATACACACAAGTAGAACTGAACACACACATACACATACACATACACACACACACACACGTACACACACATACACACACATGTACAACTACACACACACACGCACACACACATGTACAAGAACACAAACACACACACACACACACACACACACACATACACACACACACAAATACAAGTACAGCCAAAGACCAACAAACTTTTCGTGTGTTATTTTTTTTGGTTCTTGTTTAAAGTCTCTCAGAAAAGAGTTGCTGAGGTGTTGCATCATGTCTTGTTGAATCATATCTGTGTGCATAGAGAGAGAGAGAGAGAGAGAGAGAGAGAGAGAAAGAGAGTATGTATGTGTGTGTGTGTGTGTGTGTGTGTGTGTGTGTGTTCAGTTCTACTTGTTTTGTCTGTCTTGGCTTAGCGAGGGGAAACACTGTAGGAATCCAATGACAAGGAGGAGATGAGAGTGCCCACATGAAACGGCTGCCAGAAGGTGCCGTGCAGAGCTGGGGCACGGAAATTAGTTCCAGCAGGCGGGCTATGACTGCACTGTCTACCACTTTGATATAACAAATTGAGACGTTCTCCAACATTCCTCTACAATTGTATTAGTAACTGTTCTCATTTCAGAATGGTGAAACAAATGAGCGACAGGATGATGAAAAGACCGAGCGGCATAGCAAAGCAAACTTGGGAAAGCGAATGGAGGAAAAATGTGTGCCAAGTGGCAGGCTCGGTCCTCCGCCAAGCTCGTAAACATTTCACGTCCAGATGATTAAACGGTAATTTGCCATAAGGGGACCGTTACAATGTGTAAATTGTGACTCATTAAGAGGACGGGAATAAAACAGGCTCTTGACTAATGGCACACTGATGTAGTGAAAAGAAATATAATGACAAAGTATATACGGAAAACAGTTTCCTTTAAATCATTCTGACTATAACATCTAAAAGCATAGCTATTAATGTGTGTGAAATAACTGTTAGTCTACTTTTTCCTCTGATGCGTATCCAGGCTTTCAAAAACAACTCAAGCAGGAAGACAGCGGCAAAAGGGGTGCTTGTAGTGAACTAACGGGGACACACACACTCGTGGAAATGAGAGAAAAATAGTCTTTTATTGAATTACAGCCGCAGCCACTGCATGGTCCCCGCCCCTGTGGGGAGTTCCCTCCGATGGGGAGTTCGACTTTATGTATAGCACCTGTTGTGTCGTCACTAATCTGCACTCTCCGAGGCTCCCGACCCTCCGTCTCAGTCCATTCTGAAAGTGAAGTGTGCACCGAGCGGCTGAAAAGGAATTCTCCTCGCTTGCCCACATCACTTCAACACTTCCCAGCTGCCTCTGCATTCCAACTCTTTTTGTGCTTTTTTGGAGGAACTTTATTGTGACTCCTCTGAATATCATGGACAACTCGTCTTTGGAGCGCAGAATGCAAAAAAAACGAACCCTTTCGGATTTTTAAAATTGAGTCACTACTTTGGTGACGCATTTCACACTGCACACGTACAGTTACTTCTGTCTATCTTTAAAATACTCAATGGCACAGACGGATTGTGCACCTCTGAATTAAAACAGCTCCCGCTGCCCCTCTAAAACTTTTCTGAACCTCGGCAACAGGTGCGTCTTATGCTGGCTCTCCTGCGTAAAGTTGGTTCTGGGAGGGTTGGATGGAGAGGTTGAATTCAACTCTTTTTTGACGATTTCATCATCAGGATTGGCTTAATTGGCAGTCGCTGAACAGGACTATGAGGATACTACTCTGCAGCTATCGCCCACAGATGTTTCCAAAATCGGACTGGGGTCTTTTAAGCGCGATTTCTGCGTGGTGATAGAGACTCCGCATCACAGTACTTTATCGTAGCTGTCCACACAGAATCCAAATGATCCAGTTATTACTTGTGCTTCTAGCATCTTCTCTCCAACAGCATGGTGTGGAAGCGGAATCGAGTCACATCAGTAAACTTCACCACTCCGCAGCTAAGGAACAGAACGGTAAGTGAAGCTGCCTCGTTCCTATAACATTGAGCCCGTGTTTGTGCAAGTCTGGAGCGCTTTGAACCGGTCACATAGTTACTTTCTCACTCACCACTTTGCTTCCGCCCCTGAACGGCCCGCAGGCCAACACTGTCGCCTCACAACATCTTGCTTGAGTTTAAATGTCAATGAATGACCGCGTTTTATTCAGTTCAAACAGCATTATCCTGGATAGGAAGTGGAAATTACCTTGGGCTTTCATGTGTGCCGGTGTGTGTATGTTTAAAGGGGGGAATTGGGGAGAGGGGTCCCCTGGAACCTGTGTACCACAAGAAGCGATTACTCTGTGTTGGTAGAAAGGGCCCATTCATTCAGCGCGAGTAGCCCGCGGCTGTGTAATTTTCTTAGCCTCTGAACCTTGCCGATTTGCTGAGAGGGCTTGTAGAAAAAAACTGCCTTTCGTCAACGATTCTATTTAACATACTCTTAAAATTCAAATAAACTAGAGTGGGGGCCAAGGCTGCGTGACAGGCTTTCTGGACACATATGTCCAACACTAGCCATTTACAAATGATGGCTGTTTGTTGACATATAGGGGTTGCGTGTACCCTTTAACGCCAATTACAAGGACTGCTTGTGAGGTCAGTAAAATAGCCTATTTTTTCT
>NC_137927.1:5001751-5006751 GCF_963457725.1 Sprattus sprattus | reverse complement strand
GCAGATCAGGGGCAGATCAGGACTAGATCAGGGTAGATCAGGACTACATCAGGGTAGATCAGGACTAGATCAGGGGCAGATCAGGGCCAGATCAGGACTAGATCAGGGCTAGATCAGGACTAGATCAGGACTAGATCAGGGGCAGATCAGGGTAGATCAGGGGCAGATCAGTGTAGATCAGGGGTAGATCAGGGTAGATCAGGACTAGATCAGGGGCAGATCAGGGGCAAATCAGAATTAGATCAGGGGTAGATCAGCGTCGATCAGGGGCAGATAAGGACGAGATCAGGGGCAGATCAGGACTAGATCAGGTCCAGACTGGGGGAAGACAAAGTCCAGATCCATCTTAGACAGCAACTCTTCATTATTCTCATTAGTGTGCTTGCCCGAAGGGAAGCACACTATTGTTCTTCATAAATTTTCTTTATTCCGCCCGTTTTTCTTGCATCGAATCAGGCCTCGCTCGTTCGAGGTACAGACGCCGTTCAAACACCGAAACGTCCGGTGCAACCTGCTATATCTTTTCGTGGCGGTTCTCCTTGCCACTCCTTTTTTATTCCTCTTTTTCATCACCTTTTTCTCTCATAGACTAACATGGGGGAATCTTGAGCCATTGTAACGTCACCCACTCTAGGACAAGAGACTTTATTTCTGTAACACGGCGGTGGCATCAACATAAATAAATGACTAGCTGGGCTGAGAGTTTCAACCTCCTCTTACACAGACAGTAAGAGACAGGGTTAACACAACGCACACAGCCATGGAAATGTAAAAAGCAAGTGGAAGTATACAAGACAGCTTGATCAACAACTCATTCGCGAACACCATTGCTACACTATGCGAAGCAACTAGCCTAGCCCCATAGTAAAACAATATAAGCAGCTAGCTAGCCTTCAGACAATAAAACCAACCGACACCAAAGAATTTTAAATGTTGTACACATTCTGTTCCAAAGACAACCATACTCATGAGCTGCCTGTATTCCAGACAAAGGTTTGCCTTTGCAAGAAGTAGGCAATCTATCTGGCCAAAAATCGACAATTTTAACAATCCCAACCATCATTGAGCCAAATACACCTCTAGGCTACATCAATTAAAAACAGCTGTGTAGACCACAGCGATTTTTCAATGTAATTCACGTCTGTCTGTAGCTAGATTTAGAACAGTGCATCGCACATCGCACTAAATTCTACTTCGGTGTGCGTCGTCCTACAAATTATCCATATGATCGCGTTTACATACCTGTTTTCCGTATGAACAAGCCACCGCATTAATTCCCATATTATTGCAGAGATGTTTCCTTTTACCTAGATCATAATTTCTTACGAAGTGTATCAACACTAAGCTCAGTAAGTCAGTATAACTAAACTCTGGAACTATTATCACCATGACAGCTGAAATGTTTGTGCATAGTAAATATGCAAATTTGAAGCACAGACAAGATTTATTGCAGCCGCAACACACACAATTAAAACAAGCAGATTAAAACTCAGCAAATACCGCACAATTCAGGTGCACTCATGGATTAACACGACCTTTGGAGGTAAATTACACATACACAATAAGACAAATGTCACTTGGAGCCTATTTTAAGACTTCTCCAAGCTAAATGTAACACACTAGACCCTTTCACAATAAGCAAGCAAACAAAAACAGAACAACAAAGACACCGTCATATGTCTAGACGTCAGTGGAGCCAAAATATAATGGTTGAGCTTGGTTGCCATGTCTGATCTTTTGTGTGATGTTATGGCTGCAACGTCAAAGGTCATGGCCGCAACAGAGCAAGCACACTCTCGCAGTTCGTTCACGAAACGCATTATAGTTGATCTTGCATTGCAACTTACCTTTGTGACTGCGTTTTAGCACTTTGGTTCAGTATTGTTTACCAAACTGGTATCAGAATGTAGCAACCTATGTGGTAACCAGCAAGTGTGTTCTGCTAGAACAACATTTCAAAGGTCACCAATATACAATGTTTGCAACTAACGAATAAGGAGTAAGGAAATAAGGAAAATTTCAATATAGTTAAAGATTTCCCATCTTACAGAATTTTTCCTTCAGATGTAATAATGTACTTGTATTGGTAGGGATGTTTTCAGTAAACATAACACTTTTAGTAATAACAAGCTGCCTTGCATAGCTGGACTGCGGGTCACGCTTGAAGGCTTTGGATGAGAAGTTAATCATTCGGCAGTTTATGTGTGCGGTGAGGCTGCAGTAGCACCAGTCAGTGCATGTAAGCACCACAAGTAGGCATTACAAGTAAGGGTAAATTAAGCAATCTTGGGGAAATTGTTGAATTGTTGCCAAATATAAAAGCCTTTATTATCGACTGAAGATAGAGGGTATTGGATTTCAGTGGGGTTTTCCTCCACTAAGGATCTCTGCACAAAGGTCCTTAGAGTATGGAGCAGAATTTTGTTCAACTGATTATGTTTCCATGAAAGTGCACTTCAAAGAGCTCACTTCTGGCAAAGAGAGCTAGTCCTCCATATGTGTCCATCATTCAGAAGGGAAGCTCCAGGAAGATCACACTTATCCTCCTTGACCCCTGCAGGCCGGTTAAGTAGAGACTTTAAAAGGTTTAAAAGAGTGATAGCCTTCACTGTCTGGTCACTGGCCAGTTGGAGAGAGGAACGAGGCAGAAATGCTCAAAATCCACTTGGCTTATCTCCGATCTTATCTCTGATCGAAACCAGCCGATACACTCAGCCATCTCTCCATTCAGCCGCTTAAACGAGCATGCAGTCTTAAGAGCAGCTGCTTCCTCTTGTCTTGCTTTAGGGAGATTTTGTGCTGATGTGGGAGCTTGACACGCCTAGTTGTGCACAAAAGCACCACTGTGGTTCCGTGACCAGCCGTTTATCCTTAGACTGCAGGGCAAACATGCACAAGACGGTACAAGGGCAGGTGATCAAAGGCTTTCAAGGGGAGCGTAGTTTTTCACCTGACCACAACCTCCGTCGTGTTCAGAGGAGGTAACTCCCCAGAGTAGGGCAAGGTCTTTTGTTTAGTGGCTTCCATGTTGGTTTTGTATCACATTGATATGATTTAGAAACATAGACAGGTTTTTTTTCTGCGATAGGGGTAGTTGCACTTGAACAACCTGCAGTCTTTGAAGTGAAGCGGCAGTTAATATCCTAGATGAATGGAGTCTTTATCTTACAAAAGGAGTCATTCTGGGCCAGATCAGGGCCATGTCAGGGCCAGATCAGTTTCAGCTAGCCAGGGCACAGTGAGCAGTGTGCCGTCACTGCTGTTGAGCATGTATTCAGAACTGCCATAGCAATGTGCTTTCTGACTCTGTTTCTCCCTTTTGCTAGAGTGGCCTTGAAGATAGATGCAGGGGTGTTGGGCACAGGGTCAGGCAGGGCAAACTCGGGGCACAGTACAGAAACGACACAACACCGGGAAGCAGAGGAGTCCGGCCGTGCCAGCTCCGAGCCTTAAATAGCCCTGCGCTAACGCTAACATTGACTGAGACTCGGAGGGATGGTTTATGTTCTCTTTTGTGGTGAACTGTCTGGGTCTGTCTAGACTGGTAGTGAGGAGCAGGCTCGCCTTGCCCAAAGCTGAGATTACCTGTCGGCATAAATACCTGTCAGTCAGAGGGCTGACACCAGCGCTTCCTCGGTTCACACCTGTCATCGTGTCTCAGGGGTTCAACCCCACTAACCTCTTTTACTCCCTCATTAGGATGACATGGCCACTTCCTCTGGCAGCTTTGTTGAGACACACACACTTTCTTGAACGTTTTCGAACCAAACCTGATAATGAGGAAACCTCTACAATAGCCAGTCTGTGAGATTACGTTTTTTGGTTCTGAGGAGAAATAAAGCACATTCTTTCTGACTGTGACGCCATTGTTGGGATGTCAGGACAGCGCTAATATTTAGATGCCAGTCTCAGCCTGGTACTGGGAGCGTCTGTGCTTGCGCTGGGAAGGAAATGAACAGCTCACCTCCGGGACAGTTAAGTCAGGACACTTAGGCATAATCTGTATGTGGATATTGCCTGTTTTCAGAGTAAACTGAATTCTTCTGGCCTCGCGGTTGCTGGCAGTAGGCAGAGGTGATGTGTTGACCTTGGTAACCTTGGTTACTGTCTCTAGAGGGCATGTCTGCATACCTTGGCAGATTTCATCACTCGCTGTCAGTGAAGCATTTTGAAGACCCCCCCCTCAACCCCCCCACTCTACCTCCATACCCCCTCACCTCATTTCACTCAGCCATTCCTTCTCTCTTCCTGTCTCTCAGACCCAAAGCCTTGTTTCTATGCGTGTAGATGACTGACACTTTACCTGACCCCTGAAACATTTAGCTAAAAATGACAAAAGACGTGACTGCCGGGCTAGGTCTGAGGGAATGTCATAAATAAACATCTCAGATCCGGCCTTTAGGTCTTGTGTGTTTTGGAAAGACATTTCCCAGAAAGCAGTTCCATTCATTCAAGTTCTCTGAGAAAATAAAATGTAGCAGTAGTAAGTCCAAATCCACTGAATATTTCTGTGGCTATAAAACATTTTTTTCTTTTCTGTCTGTCTGGAAGCCACTGCTGGGTCTGGATTGTAGCCACTGGTTTCAGTCTCAACTCTAGTCATTTTGCTTCATGAGATGTAGCTGAAGCCACCAGATTGTAAACTCCAACCATTCAAATGTATGAATTTTGTGTGGGTTTACCTGTAGAGCCCTATAGCTTAAATCAGTTGCACCTTGGAGAGATATTTTAATGATGTCTAGAATGTAATTATAGAGCACAGATGTGTTTGACTATTTTGCTATGTTGTCAACAAAACGTTTTTGTTTTTGCATGCCTGTATTGTGGCAAGTATTGGCAGATGTGTGAAACAGAGTAGCATGATATGTTGCAGTGGTTTAAGGGTGAAGTAGAGAGAGAGAGAGAGAGAGAGAGAGAGAGAGAGAGAGATTTTCTGTTAAACAGAGTAGCATGATATGTTGCAGTGGTTTAAGGGTGAAGTAGAGAGAGAGAGAGAGAGA
>NC_137927.1:4984251-4989251 GCF_963457725.1 Sprattus sprattus | reverse complement strand
TCATGAGCAGCCACAGACGCCAGGACCTCTCACTGAGAATCAATAGTGCAACAGAGGTTATGCCTTAAAGGCTCAGTCCTTGATTCTGGCGAAAGGTTGTTGATATTTGAGCTCTACAGCAAATTAAAGGACACCCCTCCCTTCCGTGCCCTGAAGCTAAATTGTTGATTGTCTGGCGTAGTGTAACCTACTGCTTAGTCCAAGCCACTTGATTTCCCGTTTACAGCCAGAACTTTGTATGAACCAGGGTTTTCTTTTTCTTTTTACTGCACACACTGAACCGACACTTAGAGGACCATGAGGAGAATTTTGATGAATTTGACTAAAAGTGTAGTGGATTTTAATCAAGGACAGTACCTTTAAGATCCATTAGCTATTGTCACAGTGAGCCTTTGTCCACTGTGTGTGTGTGTGCCTTTGTGTAAACTCTGTGTTTGCGTGTGTGTATGTGTGTTTGTGTGTGTGTGTGTCGGTGTGTGTGTGTGTGTGTGTGTGTTTGTGTGTGTGTGTGTGGGTGTGGGTCTGTTTGTGTGTGTGTGTGTGTGTGTGTGTGTGTGAGTATGGTTGATATTTTTACTAGAGAATGAGTTACAGTAAGAGATGCTGATTAGGGAACACAGTATGCGTCACTGAGCTCCATCAGGGCATCATTAGTCAATGTCATGTATTGATCTCTGTCTTCACTGAAACCTTGACACTGGAACTGTGTGTGTGCGTGTGTATGCGTGCGTGTGTGTGTGTGTGTGTGTGTGTGTGTGTGTGTGTGTGTGTGTGTGTGTGTGAGCAGGGAAGGGAGCGCAGTGAAATCACTCCAGGGAGAGATTCTATCAGAAATGAGAAGGAAGGTTTTGGTTTGCTGAACTGATCTGTTGATTTGCATTGTTACACAGACCAGAAAGAGACACACAGACACACACGCACACACGAACACGAACACGAACACGCACACACACACACACACACACACACACACACACACACACACACACACCCACATTATCTCTGAGACAACTTCAATCTGCTTTACTGTCAGGCTCTACTGAGCTGGCATTCATAGCTGCCTCTCGGCCTCCAAGACAAGAGCTGAGTCTGAGGTGGCAGACCTGGGGCAAATCAGGGCCAAATCAGGGCCATATCAGTTCCAAATCAGTGCCAATTCAGGGCCATATCAGTTCCAAATCAGGGCCAAATCAGAACCAAATCAGGGCCAAATCAGGACCAAATCAGGGCCAAATCAGGACCAGACCAGGGCCAGACCAGGGCCACATCAAGGGTAGATCCGTCCAGTAGTCATCTTCATCAGCAGCTGCTGCTCTCACACTCCCTTCCCCAACAACAGCATCTGTCTCCCAGACCAGTCCCTAACCACGAGGCCAAATTAGTTTTTAATGGCATGAGAGGTTCCCATGCTGCACTGATACACTTCTTTCTCTTTCTCTCTCTCTGTCTCCCGGCCAAACTGTAAACTGAAAGGCAACAAATTTACAGCACCTGTAGTTACCACGGTGAACCGCGTAATGTACAGCAGATGTTGTCGCCATGGCGCAGGCTTAGGAACCGGAGAAACTTTAGCTCGGGCTCCAGTTTCATCACCTGGACGCGGTGGCTTTAACTCAACGCAGCCAAGAACCATGGGACCACGGAACCGTGGAACCGGTGGACACTTCAGAGTTTTTTCTCCTCTAGGGTTTGCTAACATATATCAGCCACCATTATTAGCAGAACACAAGCACGCCTATGCTCTCATCCAGTGCCAGGTCTGTGTGTGTATGTTACTCTTTGCTGTGTGACACCAAACCAGTGAAAACCATAGAAATGCCTTGTGTGTACGCTTGTTTATAAATATATGGCCATATATATTTAGAAATCTATGGCCAGGGACAGCTTCTCTGTGAGGGCTGTATTTTAGTGGGGGTGCAGTGGAAAGGCAGTAATTGCCCCGTCCAGAGATGCAGTTCCACATGCTTCTGGTAGCAATTCACCCATAATTTCAGCCCACAACCAATCAGAGCCTAATCTGCATCTAATCAAGGCGGGACGTTACATCTACTCTCATTTTCATGAAGGATAGTCTAGAAAAAAACTATTATTTTCTTTTCATCTGTCTGTTTTAGGAAAGCATAGGAAGGCTGGTGTCCGAATGAATGAGGATATCAAAGCCTGGCCCCAGCTCTGGAAGCACGGGGGGGGGGGGGGGGGGGGGGGGGTGGAGTTGAACAAAACTCCAAAGAAATATTACCTCACGGCTGTGTTATAGAGGAGCACTCTGGCTGTTTTTGATATCAGGGCATATTCATGGCACCATAATAACAATACCAAAGTGCGTTCTCATATCATGCTACACTGATGAGAAATACTCATGTGCTTTTGGATAGGCAGAAACACTACACCCTTACACTTATAGTACCTCCAACATTAGATGTGTACCGTAGTGTGAAAATGTGCGTGTTTGTGTTTGTGGATAGGTGTGAAAATCAGTCAGTGACAGTGTAATCTTGTGGGTGTGTGTCTGTGTGTGTGTCTGTGTGTGTGTGTGTGTGTCTATGTGTGTGTGTGTGCGTGTGCGTGTGCGTGTGTGTGTGTGCGCGTGTGTACGTGCATGCGTGTGAATCTTTCCTTCTGCCTGTATGTGAAGGTGCCCTCCCACCTGTGTTTGAACCTTTCCTTTCCCCAGTCTCAGGTTAATATTTAAAGCACTGCTCCCCCACGCAGACCCCCCCCCCCCACACACACACACACAACCCGCCCCACAGCCCCCACTCTGTAAAGTGTGAACAAAGCACAAAGGCAGCTCTGTCCAGGTCTATTTATCCTGCAGCCGCTTCCTGGCCCAATCACGCTCACCTCTGCTGAAGAGAGGCGCAGAGCTGAGCTACGCAGGGCAGGGAAGTGGGTTGGGGGGAGGGGGGGGGAGCCTTTGAGGTAATGCAGCCAGGAGACAATACTCCAACGGTGGGGAGACACTGGGTCCCTGCCCCTGCTGAGGTCAGGGCAGTGGAAAGGTTGGGGATCCCCCAGAAATGGAGCTGAGGCGCAATGGAGCGTAACACACACACACACACACACACACACACACACACAGACACACACAAACACACGCAAACACACACACACACACACACACACACACACACACACACACACACACACACACCACCCCAGTCTGGTGATTAATGGCGAAGAGAAGAAGCACACTGACAGAGTGAGGGAGAGAGAGAGATGGAGAGATAGATACAGGGAGATGGAGAGATGGAGAAAGACAGATGGAGATATGGAAAAAGAGAGTTTGGTTAAGGAATAAGGGGGGAGCGGGATGTGGCATGCTTTGGGGCAGAGAAAGAGTAGGGGAATGTATTTGTGAGTTCTGAGAACGCAGTAGTCATTTTACATTTAGTTACATCTTACATTTAGTTACATTTTACATTTAATAGTTAATTGCTAGGCTGCGTCACACCCAGTATCTCGCCATGCCGGGTCTCCCTTTTAACACAGACCTCGGCTACATGAAAGAAGGGAGAGTTTGATGCTTCTTCTCACACCATAGGTGATAATGCACCACGCTAATGAGCTTCACTGATTTGTACAAGATGTATATGTCAGCCGTGGTGAGCCAACTACAATTCAACTTCGTAATCGGATTAGATTCACTTTATTTGTCATTCTTCAGTACTTCCATCAGCATAAACATATTGGAAGAAAGGGGATGGTAGTTTTTAGACAAAATGCAGCATTTCCATGTGTTATGTGTACAGTGAGATGGCTTTGGGGGCTGTGCGCTGAGCTCATGTCGGGGGGAGTGTGTGAAGTGTGTGAAACTCGCAAGGGAAGCAGGCCGACAGTCTCTCTCTCTGCGGGAAACTTTCCAGTGTACCACTGACAGGCGGTCCTTTTAAACACAAACATCCCATTTCAGCTTCCTACCTCTCCTTCCTCAACAGCTCCCTTGTCCTCTACACTCTTTCCAACATCTCCCTCTCTCCCTCTCTTCCCCCTCTCTCCCCCCACTCTCCTTCTCCTGTCATCCTCCCCTCCTCAGTTAAGCCACATTTGTCTTTAATTTATTGTAAGCTCTTAATTACACCAGCAGACAACACAAACATCCCATTTCAGCTTCCTACCTCTCCTTCCTCAACAGCTCCCTTGTCCTCTACATTCTTTCCAACATCTCCCTCTCTCCCTCTCCTCCCCCTCTCTCCCCCCCACTCTCCTTCTCCTGTCATCCTCCCCTCCTCAGTTAAGCCACATTTGTCTTTATTTTATTGTATGCTCTTAATTACACCAGCAGCAAAATTCCACGCATGTTGCGGCTTTCCCAAGCTTCCTGTGTTTGGGAGCCCATTCCCATTCCCATTCCCATAAGCATGAGTCTATCTGTAATTGCTGGCTGTATGAGTTTAAGGACTCAGTGGCCCTTCATTGGAACCATGTGTGCGCTTACTGTGCCATGCAGAAGAGCATTAATCCCAGCACACTGTGGAAGAAGCTGGGTTTGCCCCTCCGCCCAGGGGGAGGGTGATTGGAACCACCCGCCTGGCACTACACTACGCATTGCACAGCTCCCGAAAGAAACACGTCTTAAAGAAAAGAGAAACATACATACATACATACATACATACATACATACATACATACATGCATACATACATACATACACATACATACATACATACATACATACATACATACATACATACATACATACATACAGTACATACATACATACATACATACATACATACATACATATATATATATATATACAGACATACATACATACATACATACATACATACATACATACATACATACATACATACATACATATTATGATACATACAGTACATATATATACATACTGTATATACATACGTACGTACATATACTGTGTATGCATATATACAGTACAGGCATACGTACGTACATACATGTACATACAGTACATAAATAGATACATATATACATACTTACATACATAGTATATACATTATTCTCAATATATG
>NC_137927.1:4951751-4969251 GCF_963457725.1 Sprattus sprattus | reverse complement strand
CTCTGTCTCTGTCTCTGTCTCTGTCTCTGTCTCTGTCTCTGTCTCTGTCTCTGTCTCTCTTTCTCTTTCTCGATCTCTTTCTCTCTCTCCCTGTCTGAGTTCTTTTCTCTCTCTCTGTCTCTCTCTCTGTCTTTCGATTTGTCTGTGTTATTTTCTCTCTCTCTCTCTCTGTCTTTCGGTTTTTCTGTCTTCTTATCTCTCTCTCTCTGTCTCTCTCTCTGTCTTTTGATTTGTCTGTGTTCTTTTCTCTCTCTCTCTCTCTCTCTCTCTCCGTGTCTGTCTTTCGGTTTTTCTGTCTTCATATCTCTCTCTCTCTGTATATCTTTTGGTTTGTCTGTCTTCTTTTCTCTCTCTTTCTTTTTCTCTGTGTGTCTTCTTTCTCTCCACCTGGGCTTATGTATAGTTCATCTGCTCATTTACACTAGCTATAAATAAGACACTCAGCAGAGCTGGAGTTTAGGGGCTATTAACTGTTAGCCCCAGTTATATGCACTGAGTTTAGGGGCTATTAGCTGTTAGCCCCAGTTATATGCACTGAGTTTAGGGGCTATTGCTGTTAGTTCTCCCAGTTATATGCACTGAGTTTAGGGGCTATTAGCTACTAAATATTATTGTAATGTTCCTCCTCAGTGGGAGAAAAGACGGATGGAGAGAGATTAAAGGAAATAGGAAATGACATTGGATCTCTGCTTTCACACACACAGACACAGACACACACACACAGAGAATGGCCCGAGTCGGCCACCCCACGATGTAGGTCGCGACTGGTGGAATGGGGTTGCAGGTCGGAAGCACACACGTTGGCAGTCAGTGGCTTCCTTAAAAATAGCAATTATTATTTACAAACAGGGTAATTCAAACCCCAAAACTTATAAACCCAAACTGAACAAACTTAAACCCTATACCAGACAAGGTGCAACTCAGTGCTTCCAGGTTTTGTCTAGTACCTTCTCCAAGCTTTCATCCAGTTTGTTCAGTCTGTCCCTCCTCATGCAATAATGAGGTGTATCTTAAATAAGGCTGCCGATTGGGCTAAATGGGTCCAATTAAAGTTAATTGGAACCCTCCACAGAGGTGGGGGAACCCGGACCCTACCATTCAGGTAGGGGAGTCCAGTCCTTCTTCCCTCTTAGGGCCACAGTGAGAAGGGGGAGGGATTTCACCTTCTCACACATGGGCAGACATATATTCCTACACTCATACATACAATATACACAAAACACAACCATACACTTACAAATGGCATTGACACACCCTTCTGCATTTGTAGATGCACTCAAACACACACACTTTACACAGAACTTGGAGTTTTCTTTGTGTTAATGTTGTGTGTATTTGTGTGTGAATGTGGAGAGCATAACCCAGTGGTGTTATTCTACAACCATGAGCCACTACTTTCTGTTTTTCCTTTGTGACTTTTCTTTTCTTTCAGACTTCTCATCTTCTTCGTTGTAGACTTCGTTTCCTAGACTTTTCAGACTCCATACCTTGTATGTTGAATGTATCATCTGCTCATATTATTTTACACTGTCTGATCAGTTCTGATGTGTGGGTGTCATTGTTGCTGTTGTTTCAGATATGACTTTGTGGAGGTAGAGGACCCGGTTTCGGGTGCGGTTCTGGGCCGCTGGTGTGGCTCCCAGTCTGTGCCGGGCCCTCAGGTCTCCTCAGGCAGGCAGCTTCGCATCCGCTTCTCCTCCGATGAGTACTTCCCCTCCGAGCCCGGCTTCAGCATCAGATACACACTACTCCCGCAGGTCAGGAACATACTGTTCTTCTTCTTCTACTTCCTCTTCTTCTTCTTCTTCTTCTTCTTTTTCTTCTTCTTCTTCTTCTTCTTCTTCTTTGTTGGTCTTTTCTTTTCCTCTCCTTTTTGGCATATTTCTCTCTCCATCTGTTTTCTTTTGTCTCTCTCTTATACAATAGCTTACAAACACAAAAAAGTGTTATGCAATGATAGTGTTCTGTGTGGGCCTGCTAGGCCACTTTAGCCTTGCATGTTTGGATATTGTGCAGCAGATCAGGAGCAATGATCCAGCCTGAGCCATCCTTGCTCTCTTACACCTGTTTAAAATCCCTTGCTTCATCTCTTGAAACAACTAATGGTTTCATTTGTGTGTGTGTGTGTGTGTGCGCGTGTGTGTGTGTGTGTGTGTGTGTGTGTGTGTGTGTGTGTGTGTGTGTGTTGTAGTAGTAGTATTAGTAGTAGTAGAAGTAGTGATGTGTGTGTGTTGGGGTTATTTAATACCCACACCCAACTGGCCCCTTTGGAAAGACAATCAGAAATGACAACTCTGCCCTTTCTTCTCAAGGAATGATCCCTCCCTTGTTTCCTCTGATAACTTCAACAGTATAGTCTTTCTCTCCATTTTCTGTGTCTTTACATCACTAGGTTTGAACTGGGTTTTTGTTTTTTAGCCTTTTACCCTTCTTTGAATTTTTTTGTCATTTTTACTTATAGTTGGTAACTTTCTGTTTTCTCACTTAAGGTCATCCTCTTCTTATTATTCTTTCCCTCTCTCTCTTGCTCTCTCTCTCGCTAGGTGAGTGTGACAGGGGTGACTGTGGCTACTTTCTAACTTTCTGTTTATTTATACTTTGTCATTTGCTGAAATTCCCAGAGGTGCATGGCACCTCAATGAACTTTAAAGTGGAGTCAGGGGTTAGCGTAGAGGAGCATAGTTTAGCGGTTGGAGAAGTGGTATGCCATGAAAATGTAGTCTCCGCTTCGTGAATGAATAACGCAATTGCTTTTTTTTTTAGCTCAATTGAGAAAACCCATGGGGTTATTCAGAGTGGCATTGTTATTACCGATGCACTCACGCCTGTTCTTCCACTCAGAAGTCCTTCCAGGACAATTATACTGTCAAATGTTCCACCGTATCTGTTTCTGTTGCATCTGTTTCTCCTGTATCTGGTTCTCCTATGGTTTGCCCTCCCACGATGGGCCCCCCTGCACTTTGACACTGTTGTGTTGGCCCCAGGTGAGGTCCGGCCACAAATAGTTTCCATGGCGCGGTTGAGCCTGTCTTGGTTGACCGAGCAGTGGCAGCTTGTGAGGTAGCTGATCTCATTTCACTTGAGCCGGTCATATACAATTCTGGTACTAGCACTGGCTTATTGTCAAACAGGCAGACGAGACGAATGAAAGGCTATGAAAGGCTGGAAATGAGGATGACAGTAAAGCTCTTCAAATGAAAGGCCACACTTACAGATTTGCTTGATGTTAAAGTTCAAGAGGCCCTGGTCTGTTTCAAGATTCCGAAAATGCAAATTAATTTGCAAAACTAACTTCAATTTGGAAAGAAAAAATGGACAGAGCAGACTGACCCACTCTTTGAAATGAAGGTGGGCAAGGTCTCAGTAACCTGGTAAGCAGGAAAGACACCTGTCGTCTACAGTTTGTCCAGAGACTTTTACTTGGGCCAAAGGATCTGGTGTGGAGGCCCCTGGCTCAAACCATACTACGGGAGGTCAATAGGATGAAGATGAACAGTGTCCTTTCTTTTGATGGACCATAAAAGACTTGATTTTAAGTGGACTGTCACCGTTCTACTAAAGTCTTTAAGTATCATTAATCAGGGTCAGCAACATCTCTCTGCTGGTTATTGGAGGAGCCCATAATCATTGGAGCTCGGCTTGATGTGTGTGGGGATGATATCCCAGGACTGACGGATTGGATATCCCAGGACTGGCAATTGCCTACATCTACACCAGATCGTTGAAAGTACAAGGGGTGATTTACAAGATGCTGGGGCCCTTGCCTCCTTCTTGGGAGTAAGATCCTCAAGGTTCCAAGAAGATCCAAGAGGCCTCTTACACAAGCCTTTAGGGATGCGTGAAAAGTTAAATTTGTTCCTGGCTAAGGAAAGGTATTGTACAAAGATGAAAGACAACACTGTCACTAAAGAGAAAAGTTAGGCGACAAAAGAACCAAACCAGTGTGGAGAGTACTGTACAAACCACCATTGACTAAAATGACTGGCGACCTTCAATGGAGACAATGCACCTACAGCTGTGATGAGCCCTGCTGCAAGTGATATATGCACTTATTGTGATGAAAGGGAAACTGTTTATCATTGCTTTATGAATTATGGTAGATTCCTTACCTTGTTTGTGGTTTTGAATGTCTTGCTCAACATGCTGGGGGATGATGTTTACAAAGCAGGATTTTGTTCTTGGCTTTCCGCATCGTATTGTTGGGCAGGCAGAACAAGATGCATCAGAAACCAGGCTATGATGTTGTAGCAATTCTTAGGAATTTACTGAAGTCAAGAATTTCCCTTGAATTACATTTTTACAAAGCAAAGAGTGCTCTAGACTTCTGTTACACAGTGGTGCTGCAATGGTGCCCGCTGCTCTGTTGAGCATGACAAACTTGTCAACTTATTATTTTATCACTGGGATATCTGTTTTTTTTTTTCTTTTCTTATCTGAGCTTTGTTTTTATTTTATGTCTTGTAAACATTGATTTTTCTTAGTTTCTATTAAATGTTATTGTGAAATTCAAAAATTCTCTCTCTCTCTCTCTCCCTCTCTCTTTCTGTCTATGATTGCGCACATCTTGAGAATGAGACTAGCACTGATAACAATAATACTGTAATTAAATATATTGCCTTTTTCTTTTCTAAATACTGTATATTGTCTGTCACGTTGACGGCCTCTTTGTACCCTATTCTCTACTACCATATGTCAAAGGGAATTCCCTCTTTCCCTTTCTCATTCTTTCCATTTAGTTTCTATCTCTCTCTCCTGCTCTTTTTCTAAGCTCAGACCACACGCACAGAGTTGTTAATACCCTCTCCTTTTCCCTCACAAAAGCGAGGAGATAAACTCTGTTTCTTAAGCTGTCACCGGAGGGCTTTGGAAGGACCTGTGCTGTATAAACAGACCCATTGCCGTTGTTTATCCGTAACGGCCCACGGCAAGATGAACTCACTCCTCTGTCTGACAGGAAAAGAAGCGGAGGGGAGGTCACCTCTGGTGCAGCAGGTTGTTTTCCCTTGAGTCACAGGTCCATTTTGTGAACATGATACTGGGGCTTTTGGACGAGTAAACAAGTGGTACTTTTACTGACAGGACAGAACAAAGTAAACCTCAAAATACAACTTCCAAACCAGGCTGTTATGCACTCACAGCTAGAACCCCCACCCCAGTAGCACATAGCCAACCCACCACACACACATAAACACACCCATACACACACTCTCCAAAAGAGTACTCTTAAAGTGTACAAAATCATGTATTTATTAAATTAATTTGATTACTGGATTGGCCGCATGTCTGAGAAGACTAAACATCTCTTTTTCCTGGCATTAGTCATCACATCTGTCAGTGAACAGAACAGCGCAGGGAACTTGAACCTCAACAAGCGCAGCAGGGGATCCTCTCAGCTTCTCTACCAAAGGAACAGCTGACTGTAATACATCTGGCCCTTTTCTGGCCTTTATTTGGCCCTGTTCTGGCCCTGATGTGGCCTTATTAAGCCCTGTTCTGGCCCGAAGTGGCCTTTATTTAGCTCTGTTCTGGCCCCGATGTGGCCTTTATTTAGCCCTGTTCTGGCCCGAAGTGGCCTTTATTTAGCTCTGTTCTGGCCCCGATGTGGCCTTTATTTAGCCCTAGGTCTACCATGGGTCCGTCTCGCAACTAGGCCTGCCCTAAACTCACCTAATCTGCTACCTGAGCTGTTCCTTTTCTCTTAGCTGTTCTCTCCTCCTCTGCTGGGGCGAGGGACTGCTCGTCCTCTCTCCCTCCCTGCCTCTCCCCCCTCACAAACAAACACACACAGCCCCTGCCTGGCACTGTGGCTCGCCTCTGCTGAATGATATCATAAAGCTGGCGGCTCTGATGTGTCAAACCCACGCAGTCTCCTTTGTGTCTGTGTGCAGAAATACTAGAGCAAGTCTTGGCCATACTCTACTCAGTGAAGGTGTGTTATCTCTCCTGCGAGACAACAAAGCATTCCTCTCCATCCTGGTTTAAATGATAACCTTATAGACTAGGTTTAATCTGCTCTTTTGGTGCAGCTATGTGCCCTTCAGATGGATACTACTGTATAGGAATGCAAAAGTATATCCTTAGCTATGATATTGGAATTTGGAATATATTTGAGTTCTGATGTCTGCCTTACGGACTCTAGAATCTACAGGTCTTAAGAGACTGGAACTCTCAGGCGTATAGTTATATGCTGGGATTTGTACATAGGAGGGGAGCAGTAGCTCAGCGGCAGCAGTGGTGTCCCACACCACACACAGGCCCATCTAGCGCCCACAAGGACCAAGGTCCGAGTCCAGTCTGAGGTTATTTCTTGAGCCCACTCCAAATCTCTCTCACGCCTCCTAGTCACTGTCTTAAACTGCCCTGTCAATGAAAGGCTAGAAAAACATTTGGTTAAAACATTAAACTGTTGATTGATGACTAGCATTCGCATTAATGCTAACAGAGACCCTCTCTGCATTTCCTATAATATGTAATCTTGTACGCAAATCTCTCTCGGCTGTCAATCATTTTTGTCCACACTGGCATCCAACCAGTCCTGCAAATGCAGTTCTGAGAGAACGCATGACTGCATATATGAGTGGGTTAGTGTGTGTGTGTGTGTGTGTGTGTGTGTGTGTGTGTGTGTGTGTGTGTGTGTGTGTGTGTGCGTGTGTGTGTGTGTTTTGTATTTTCCTGGAGCTCCATGGTAGAGCATGCCTCTCCTCTGAAGCCCAGTGTTATCCCAAAGTGGGTAGATGTGTGTGTGTGTCTGTGTGTGTGTGTGTGTGTGTGTGTGTGGGTGTGTGTGTGTGTGTGTGAGTGAGTTTAGAGCTCTGTGGTGGAGCAGGCCTCTCCAACCTCTCCAGTGTTATCCCAGGGTGGGGAGGTGTGTATGTGTGTGTGTTCTCTCTGGTGCAGAGGTGTGGCTGTAATCTGGTATATATTTATAGCCCTGGAGGTTGCGGAGGTCGAGCTGGAACCTGCAATTGTGGTTCTGTCGCTGGGCCTCTTTGGGGGGGAAGCTGCTGGGCACTGCTCCCCTGCTCCTCCTCTCCACCTTCTCTTTTACTTTCTTCTTCTCCTCCTCTCCTCTCCTCTCCTTTTCTCCCCTTTTCATCCCATCCTCTCCTCTCCTCTCCTCTCCTCTCTTCCTCTCCTCCCTCCCCCTCCTCCTCTCTTCCTCTCCTCTCCTCCTCTTCTCCTTTCCTACTCCTTTATCCTGCCTTCACTGTGGCCTCTGACTGGAGGCACAGCTCAGCACAGCTTCAGCAGTGGGCCAGTCAGGCTTCCAGTCAGCATTCGCCCAGTGAGTCCAGGCACTCCAACCACACACAGATCTGTCTACAGATGCCAAACACACACCCACATGCTCTGGCCGGGAAAAAATGGTTCTCTACTGAGTCATTAGGGAATTAAACTCTTCTCACTCAAGTTGTGCTTTGTTGACATGAAGGAATTCTTCTGCACCATAGATATCCTTTTTTGCTTAGGTTTTCAAAATTACAAAAGTGTCATCCACATTACTGGTGTGGATCCTGCTGTCTTGGGACTCTGCCTTTCCCCAGCACAGGCTGAAAATAACAGTATGTCGCAATTGTACTTCAGGGTTAGGGTTAGAGTAGCTATTTAACCTTAAAATAACAGCTTAGAAAAAATTGGGGTGCTACAATTACATTTAATATGGAGTATGGCCTCTGTGCCATTAACATACCAGGATCCGTAGGCATATTAATGCGTTATATAGTTTTCTGGAAGCCGCCCGGATACCACTCTGTGCCGGACTAGTAAGTAGCTTATTTGTCGTCTTGCGTTGTCTTGTGTTGCACATGCTTGATGTTTGACTGTGTTAGGAAAGTTGTTGACTCACTAGTTTGTCATAGTGTCAAAGTAAGCTAATTTCAACAGGTTCGCTAGGTTTAGCTGCTAGCATCTTGTTAGCAATTAGCAATTCCTCCATTGTGCTGCTTTAAGCAGGGCCCGGTGCAGATGCTTGTCCTGGCTGTGTGCTGTTTTACTGATGCCCTCCTGCCCAGAAGATCCACTCCTCCAGCATGCTGATGGTCTTGTGTGGTCTGGAACCCTGCTGCTGGTGCAGGAATGGCATCTCTGATAGAAGTTGCTATGGTTACCACTCTCTCTGCTGCCATGGTGACGGTAGACAGAACAGTTCTTTCAGTCTCTCTGTACCCAAGGCATCTTTGCACCACAGATAGGGATGGATATTAAAGACAGGACAAATTCATGAGCAGTTTTGTATGCACCATACTCATAACCAGATGGAATCAATTAAAGAATGGAAACACTCGCCATCTGATTCAACATATTTGATTGTTGGCTCCTATGTGTAGCCATTACGGCTGATTTGGCATGCTCTATTCAATTTTAGTGGAGTTATTCTGCCTCAGGGTCTGAAATGAATTCATATCGCAGGTGTCATGTGGGTTACACCAACTGGACCAGAGCAGTGAATGCTGAGGGCTCTGGGAAAAGGCTGTAGAGTGCACACTTCAAATGATTTGCTTGTGAAGCAAGGCAGCGGCAGTGTGTTTGTTTGCCACACATTCGCTTGTCACACTTGATTGCCCCACAGTAAACCTCAAACACAGCACTGGTCTTATTATGTTTTACCCCAGTCGTCTGTCATCCGTGAGTCACAGAATCACACCCTCAATGACCCCTGCAGACCCAAATAAGGCCAGTCAGCCGTTCTCCCAGGGAGCCAAAAAAGACCTGGAACTTGAGCGGTTGATTAATGTTTTTGCAGCATCCCCAAAGGACAAATAGCCTCGGAAAAACATAGCATTTTTCTCACTAGCAAGCACTAAGGTGACTGGGGAACAGAAAAGCTCCCTTTTAAATTCATAAATGTGATATAACAAAGCTAAAGGGCCAATATTAACCATATTTGCTGTTCATATTGGTTGTAATTGAGATGAAGTTAACATCTGTTGAGTATTTTACCCAAAAAATAGTTTGATTGTACTGAATTAAACACCCAAAAATCGAGCGGGTCCACCAGACCCGCAATACCTTCTGTGTAACAAAAGAATGAATACCATACAAGGGTTAATAGGAAGAAGCTATAAGAAGCAGAACCTCAGCTCCTCAGTGTGGGGGGGTGTTAGACGTGAAGGGAGGAGAGAAGGAAAGGAGAGAATCAGGAGCAAGCAGATGGATTCATACACGTATCAGAGGATACAACATATTAGCACACATGCAGCATATGTACATGATACATACTGTACATGATTTCATGAAACACAACAGAGGAAATATGAATTAATAGTGGATGAAATGGAGGGAGCCAGCATTCAAAGTATTGGTTGTGGAACTGCTTACGGTATAGAATGTGCTCATACGATTACTATTACAAGCATACACACAGACACAGACACACAGACACACACACACACACTGTATGAGGGTGGGGGGTAGGATGTGAGGGTGGGGGGCTAGGATGTTAAGGTGTCGGGGTAGGATGTAAGTGCTCTGCCCCAGATGCACCCCGGGCCAGGCAAGAATCGGCCCCCTGTGTGTGGTTTTACTGGGCAGCCGGCCTCAGTGTGTGGCGGCTGGGAAAGAATAACAAAAACAAGAGGAAAATAAAGCGTGTCAGTGTTCCGACGGATCTGGGTCTCTGCCTGGTGCAGTTCTTGCCTGTGAGGAAGTGGTTTGCACTTACACCCACCCGCACACAGACACACACACTCACACTCACGCACACTCGCCCACACACACACACACACACACACACACACACACACACACACACACACACACACACACACACACACACACACACACACACACATACACATACACAGGCAGGATGACAGTGACACATGCCACATTTATTTGTTGCTCAATACCCTCCAAAACAAATGAGCCACATTGAGGGTGGCAGAGGAGAGGAGAGGAGAGGAGAGCGTGCGAGATGTCGCTGCTGTCAGCTCAACCGCAGCGCTGCTGCCAAGGCTGTGCATGACCCCGATAATTATGCCTCTTAAAAAGAGCTGAGCACCGAGCAACAACACATCCGGCTTGGGCTGCGCAAGGTAGTGAATTGCCTGCTGCCCGCCACTGTCTACAAAGGGACTTTTATGCCAAACACGGTCTGCGGCCATCTTGGATGCTGTGTCTCTGTGAAACATGAAGTCATGTTTACAGGCGGTGGAAAATGGACCAGACGAGGGCCTCATCCACACGGGGGACCTCTTCTATCTCTGGAATGGATACCTTGCAGACACATTAAGTCACACTGTCGATGTGTGTCCTCGGATTCTGTGGTCCCTGTGCACACAGTCTTTAACTCTGGTCCAGTGTCCTGGCAGAGGCTCCGTGTGCAAGATCTCTGCAGTCCCTGCACTAAGCCATTCTCCCTGTTAAAAGGTTGACGCAGGCCGGGGCAAATTCGAAACACCTTCTGAGCCGAGCGTGGCCCACCGAAGCTCACGGAAAACAATGTGGACCTTTCTTCTGCACAGTGTTTTTATTCCTCCCCAGATGGATCCAGCTGACGCCACCGCGGAGCCGAGAGCGTGAGCAGATAAAGGAGCTCGGACCTGGCGGGCCGGAGAGAGGGAAGCGCAGAAACCCGCTGGTTATGAGTCCAAATATTTTCCCTGGTTGCCATGCCAACCCTGTGTCATACCTCAGAGTTGGCGGACGAAGAGGGGACTGATAGCTCACAAATCTGCGATGCTTTGAGGCCCAGCTTCTGAGCTCATTCATTAGCCACAAATGTTTTCACTGTTACTTATAAAGTGTCCCAGTTATGCGCGTTACTCACCATCCCCCGGGCTTAACGCGCCCTCCCTGTGATTGAAAGGGTGTGCAGGTGTTCCCTCGACGCGTGT
This sequence comes from Sprattus sprattus, assembly GCF_963457725.1. Lineage (NCBI taxonomy): Eukaryota > Metazoa > Chordata > Actinopteri > Clupeiformes > Clupeidae > Sprattus > Sprattus sprattus. The sequence goes on along the minus strand of NC_137927.1, from coordinate 4,958,416 downwards.
TAGTTTGTGCTGGACGTGTGGTTTGATGTTCACGAACACAAACTTTCATTGCTTCTAATCATTCACGTTTTCATGTCACTGTAACATTTATTTAAATAAGTACAAGGAAAATAAAATGAAAGTCAAACACTGAGGCACAGCTGACAAGGTTGTCAAAACAGAACAGAAGGTCGTTGAACAGAACTTTTTACAGTAAGGTAATTAGTTTGTTAACTTTGTTTGTAGATATAATTTATATTTAATTGACCGATGTAGGTGAAGAGATTCTACAGTCTGTAAGAGTAGTGCACAGTTGAGAATGAAGATACACAGATACAAAGTCTTCAAATCTTCATTTGGGGGCCTATCACCAAGAGTGATCCTCCAGATGCTACTCAGACTGAATCTCTCTTGCTCCGACTCCTTTTGTTATTCTATGACAAACCTGCAGACAGGAGATGTTGAATCTCAATCTTGAGAGAACTATTTGATGTGGTGTTGGTATTCCAGGCGGCCTTTAACTTTAAATCTCTTTTAAAGCTGCACTTCTTCCACCTCTCTTCCACCTCTCAGCAGGAGGTTGCCCACAACACTCTCAGAGAGTTGGCCTCACAGCCTGCCACCAAATTCACATCAACTTTCAGCAGCTTGCTTAACTCTCCTCCTCCTCTCTCATTCTGATGGTGACTCTTTTACGTTGAAAATCCTTCCTTGTCCCCCGAACAGTGTCCCCCCCACACACACACACCCCTCCACCTCCACCCTACTTGAAACACTCAGAGAACAGGGAGCATCTCACATGAGTTGCTAATAGCTTCCATACCTCCTCTGTTATCCTCTGCCAAGAGCAGTCATGGGCAATAAATATTTTTTGGGGGGGGGGGGGGGTGGATGTGCACACAGCTGGTACCTTGGGTTGGACAGCAATGGGAGGCTGAGTGGTGGAGGTATGCAGACAGCTGATGCTGATCTGAAACATTTATGAGGTGAATAAAAAGAAGAAAAAAACAGAGAGAAGGCAGACTAGTCTAATCAGAACCCTGTATAAGGGTGGGTGAATGGAGAGGAAGAGAGAGAGAACGCAGGCTTGTCTCACCTGGCATGCCTCCACTGTCAGACATAGCCTTGCAGGGAGCATCTAGTTTATCTCAAACCGCTGATCTGGCAGTGGCCTCAAGACTAGATTTGGCACACACACACATACACACACACACACACACACACACACACACACACATACACATACACACACACACACACACACACACTCACACACACACACACACACACACACACACAGGCACACACACAGGCACACATGCAAGCATCCCCTAATGCATGCACCCTCTATGTATGTCGATAAATACACGCACAGACATACACACACAAAAATGATACATACCAACACACTACCACAGACACTCACATACATGGATACACTAATGTGCATACACATGACAAACACATACACACACACATACTGAAGACACAGACATTTCTGTCCCTCATAATCTAAGGGTAGTATTACAATAAGCCTTTGTGTTTGGGCAGATGCCATGGTGTTGATGAACTGGACGGTATGGTCTTAGATGAGGTCTGTTTATGAACAGAGCATTTGAGTGGAAGCTCAATAAACAACATCCTGGGTGGTTTAGTAAGTTATAATCCGCACAGCACGACCCTCAGGAAGAATGCGGTAGTCAGGATAGAACCGTCTGATCCTGTGACGGAACCCACCCGGTTCTTTGCCGTCAGGAGCAATGCTTAGTTCTTCATGAAATCATACTGAACTGACTAACGCAGCCCTTTACATACAAAGTAGATCTGAAAGGCTCTGAAAATGTGGTGGACTCTGTGTTCAAACACAGTTTAAGAGCCAGGTTATTGTCTAATACATCAGACTAGGTGTTGTGTTGATGTACTGGTGCCCTCTTGTACGATGAAAGAGCATTGGATCGTAGCTGAAAGCCTCTTTGAGGGACAACTCTCAGCTTTCTTCTCTCTCTCCCTCTCACTGTCTCAAACTCCACATCTTCCGACAAACAATAAATTGACCATTTTGGTAAACATGGCGATATTGTCTGTGGAGCTCTCATTGGCTGCAGGTCCTCTGTGAGGTCCATCAGCACTGTCCTGTCAATCAAAGGGGATTACTGAGGCATTTCCACTAAGGTTACATTCAGCTCACATGCTGACAAATGCACACCTGTATGGGAAAATGAACTATCATAGTGTCAGTAAGCCATGCACCTATTTTGACTTAATGTTCTTTGTCTTAAATGTGTATTTTGATCATGGTATTGATGGATAATGGTATTTTGGATGGAAATGTTTTGTGCATTGCATTTCCACATGGCAAGGTTTTTGCATCACCACACTGAAAAAAAGTACATTGTGGTGCTGGTTTTTACCCTCATTCAAGAGTGGTGTTTGCATTTCAAAGTGGCATGAAATCTGCTCCATAGATCACCTCATAGAAGTGGACTAAGCACGTGTAGTAAAATGGACACACACACAAGCACGTACTCTCTGCATCCCTTTATGATATATTCTGGATACATGAAGCTCGATTGTTACTGGATATCAATGCCTTGGTCAAGGGCGTAGGTTTGGTCTCAGCATTGGTAGGGACACTGCCCGGCAGACCTCCCCCCACCCCTAACATAAATTAAAAAATGTAGTTGATGTTATATTTAACAGGCAAACTTTATTAGAATATATTAACATTTGTGTACTAACTTGTGGAACTTGGAACTGAAATCTTGCTTTAATGAACAAAATGACCTAATGAGAAGTCCATGCAGTGCATTTCTTTGTTCTGAAATTCATTTGTAAAATGTAGGTAATTGGTTCAGGTTTTATGGAGCTGTACTAATAAGCCTACATCATCTGGATTGCAGTGCAATGAAATAATGTATTCATGAATTATATGCTACATACATTTGGGCATCCCAATTATTGCACCTTTTTACTACCTTCAAGTATAACATGTATTCTCAAAATAGCCAGTGTGATTGATTACATTCATGGGTAAAATTGTCTAAACATCCCTTTAAAAAACAGCATTTGAATGCAATCTTTACCAAAATGGACAATTCAACGTCTCATCTGAACCCCTTAAGCTGATTAATCATCACCCTGCTCTACATCTGTAGCTTCAGGCTGCTGCTTTTCCTGCACAACAATTCATCAATTCAATAGACACTAACCATGCTTAGTTGACTGCTGACATTGGTCGAGACATTACAGGGAACGGAGATAGTTTTATTACTATCCTAGGGATCATATAGGCCTACCAGTTTATAGGGTGACCAGATTTGAGTTTGTGAAAAAGAGGACACTTCGACTCCTCTCCCGCAACGGATTGTTTGGATGTCATGTACTATTGTAAACGATGCAACTAGTGGATGCTGCAAGGTGCTTAGTTTTGCCAGATTGGAAATGGCGTATCGTATCAGAGACTCAAAATGATTGTATTTGGAGGATGATTATCCTATCTGACAACACTGGGAAAGCGGTCCACCGATGACAGTTCTCTAAGGTCAGAGCTCGCCGAAGAAGGCAGATACCCGTTCCAAAACTTGTAAGGATGTAATAACTAGATTGTTATTAAGGCAAAATCCAGGACGTTTTTAGAGTTTTTAGCATTTTTTAGGTCTCGAAAAGAGATGCGCAGGTAAAAAGACATCTGGTCACCCTTATTATGAGTTGCTAGGCTGCTGGTAGTAGACTGAACTAGCATGGTCTAATTAGGTGGGTAGGGTAGCTTATCCTTCTGGCTTCAACAAGACGAGATGTAATGCAAGCAAAAGTTACATGCTCACACTAACAACTTTCAAAACATGTTTCCATTGTACAATGGGTGGCGATTTAGGGTTAGCAGCTTTGCAGTGTGGGTAGTTTTCCGACTAACTAACAGCGACCTGGGCTTTTTGATAGCTCCTTACTCTATGGGTGGAAAACACTTCTGGCATCTCTTTTCTTTTTAGGTGTCTTTTACCTATCTACTATGGAGGACCAAACCTGCCATATTTACAAATGAATGAATGAATAAATAAATGGCCACATCCATGCATTTAGACAGAAATAATTCCTATTCCTATTCCTTTTCCTTTTCCTATTTCTATTTCTATTCCTATTTCTATTTCTATTCCTATTCCTATTTCTGTTCCTATTCCTATTTCTTCTTCTCAATATGTTAATGAGATGTGTCAATCAAAAATAGGTAGGCGGTATTTGACACACCATTGGCTAATCGTTTTCAATGCGTTGTATTCGATTATGTTAGGGGATGTTCTCTCAACTAGATAGTTAGTTATCATAACTAGCGAAAGCGCAGTTTGCTAGATAGATAGCTAGCTAACTGCAAGCAGCTTCATTTGATTTGGAGCAGACATATGTGTATTTTGCGATGTATTGAGTTGGGAGTGGGGTCTCACACACTGTTTAATCCACAGCTGGCAACATTCCTCCTATGTTTTGGGCTTTGGAAATGTGAACAAAAACGACGTGTCCCTCTAATCTCTCGGGGTACCTTGTGTCAGATCTACAAGTCCCGCACACTTTCGCCATGCTACTCAGACCTCAAAGTTGTCGGACCTACTTTTCTTAGTAGCGGTTGCTAAGGTATGATTGGATATACATTTTAGTTTTCAACGAGATCGGCCAGCCTGGCCAAGTCTCTGGCAATTGCCCTTTTTATGTCTTCCATGACAGCAAGGTAAGGCTAACATAATCGGATACAACGCATTGAAAACGATTAGCCAATGGTGTGTCAAATACCGCCTACCTATTTTTGATTGACACATCTCATTAACATATTGAGAAGGAGAAATAGGAATAGGAATAGGAAAATAAATAGAAAAATAAATAGAAAAATAAATAGAAAAAGAAAAAGTAATGGAAATAGAAATAGGAATAGGAATTGGAAGGAATACATGTTATTTTATGTCTAAATGCATGGATGTGGACATTTATTTATTCATTCATTCATTTGTAATTATGGCAGGTTTGGTCCTCCATATCAGACTACTAGCAGCACTCTTTCAGGATTCACGTAGTGTTTCTGACTCTGCTACTTCAGCCAACTAAATGACAGCACTTTGCCTCACAGGCTTGAGGGCGCATTGGAAAACTTAGAAATGTATTTATAACTCTTCTGGGCGACGAACATTGTATTGATAATAATACGAGTTTGCAAATATATTGTGCAAAATATTTTTTTCTCAAATTAACAAAATATTGGTAGGGACTTTTTTGTCTTTCCCTAACTTTGGTAGTGACTAGTCCCTACCAACCCAGGGTTTCCCCCAGGATTTCCTGTAAGGTGCGGTGGCACCTCAGCGGGGGGTCTGGGGTCCCCCCCCCAGAAAATTTTGTATTTCTTAGACGCAATTTCCTGCATTTTAACCGAATTGTGGGCCCAGTTTCAGCTCAATACAGAACTGTACCTTTGTTTCTAAATACGGGACAATGTCATTATTTCAGGTCCTTAAAGGTGTACAAAGTATGGGTCCTCATGAGCTACCTATTTGGCAAAACATGATCGGTGTTATACAGCCACGGTTTAAACCTAGGCTTTTCAACCCATGTTGGGTCCCAACCTGAAGCCCTGTGTTTGCCAGGTTTTTTATTGTTGTTGGTTGGCTGGCTCTTCTCACTGTCTTCCCTCACATCTGACTCTCTTGGTTCTAGGCAGCATTCTCCAGCTCCACTACTACTACCTGCCTATATTTCATTTCAAAACATTACATGTTGAAATATGATGACAAAATATTACTGTTTACAGTAGCCTACTTCACATACATTGTGTGACTACTATGACTATTGTTACTGACTACTGATACTGTCATCATAAGAAGATTTAGCAAAAGGGGCAGGTGTTTATTTTGGGGATATTTACACTGCACGCATAGTAGCCTGCTTGCTGAAGCCTAATGATGCTGTACAGCGCTTGCTACAACTACGTCATTAAGCAGGGTGCCGCAAAGTGGTCAACAAGTCAAACAAGAGAAGGCGGTGCTGAAAGGCAAAACACACACACACACACGAACGCATGTCCAAGTGGGGTTATGAATTCACAGGATATCTCGAGGTTAATTTGAGAAATGGCTCTTTCCTTTTTTTAGTGAAGTATTTCAGCAAACTCATCTGAAAAAGAGGACAGAGTGAGACGATCTAAATGCATTAGAATTATTATCTTTGAAGAGGACGCGTTGACATTTTGGATTCGAAAACTCCGGCGGGAATTACTAGCTATTAGGCTACTTGTTTAACTGTTCTTGTATTTATTACGAACGAAATCGCTAAGTTGGTCGGCTTGTCCTTAGCCTAACTAATAGATCTATGAGCTCTGCGAAGGTGTCCGCCTATTTTAAAACCACGCAGGCCTCGGACTTGCTACCTTTAACAAACTTTGCTCTGTTGTCATCCGCTACAAGTGCAGGGCTCATTGAGGGACCACACACAGCTGTGCGTTTAGAAATGACCGTTACTGAAGCTTATTTACATTTAGCCTCCCGAAATAGACGCAATGTGAGAAACCAGCCGTCTACAACATCCTATTAGGCCTACGATGTAACCCCTGCACAATGTTCAACAACTTGTTCTCACATGTAAAATAAAATTAATTCAACGTCACGTACCTCTGATCCAGTTGTTCGGTTTCTAGTTTGAGGGCCAGTGTG
>NC_137927.1:4929251-4941751 GCF_963457725.1 Sprattus sprattus | reverse complement strand
AATAAAGCTTAATACTACTGAACACATCTTACCTTTCTAAAAATCTGATTTGACAAACCTTACCGACTCTTGTAATAGTTCGGTGGGTGAATAAATGAATAACTGCGTGTAACTAGCGACAATAGTAACATTTAGTTATCAAAAGGTAAACTAAATGTAGAGGTTGGAAAATACAATCCAAGCTAGGAAGGAAATTGCCTTTACTGAACAAAGAACATATTGTTTTGTTTTTCACCTGACAAAGGCCATTTGTTTCTCCATATAAATTCTTGGAAATTACATATCCAAAATGTTGCCTAGGAGAGAAAAGTAGTTTGAGCTTGAGAGAGTTGATGGTAGGCTATACAAAAATGCAACAAATTACAAACTTTAAAGTGTGTGCCTAGGAAAACAACACATTGCGCCCCCTCTATCTGGTGGGGCAATAAAATCTTCATAATAAGCACTTTTGGAAAATAAACAATGAATTAGGCATGGTAAGCCCCAGCCGATACATACCGTAGGCGTAAGGTAATAGCGTATACATTCAAACAAACATTGTGTCTAACAAAATAACAAATGATGCACCCTATAGGTATAGATGCATATAGCGGAACGGAGTCGAATATCGGCACACGTTGAATATCGGCACCATACCTCGTTGTCATGTTTACATTCACTGTCGTGATCAACTTCGGACACCAATGGAGAGAAACGTAATCTCCCACAAAAATATGGCATTTAAGCTTTACTTGTGGAAAAAAATAACTCTGTAGACCTAATTTAAGCTTGCGAAATAGTGTTTTTTTATAGTGCACTTTTGCGTGCACCTAATAGTGTGGAACACTCAGTGGCGCGACGAATATTTCGTTTGGTCTTTAAGTTGTACCGTCGGATTAGTTCTCTCCAAGATGAAGTTTAACTGTCATTTTAAACTGTCATATCAAATGCTAAAACAGATACCATGACGTAATGTAAGTATGGATGCTCACAGAGATCAAATCCGATTACTCTGGTCGTTTAGACCCATGTCAATATGAAAGGCACTAGTTGAGAAATTGGACGGAAGAAGTTCGCCTTCCGTAGTTGCGTTTACAGTTTACCTAAAACAAAGTTGAATTAGATAAAATGTTTGTATTTCCACTAACAATATTACAATTACAATACCCTTATATTGATGTCTTAATTTTTAATACATAACATACATAATCACGCCATGTTTGTTTTGTGCAGGTTTAAGTGAATAGACTGCACCTACAACTGAATCAGGTCAAAGCAAGCCCACAAAATACCCTAATTAAACTAAAATAACACTATTGAGATTAACGTTTTCTTGACAAAACATATTGTGACTAAGGCATTTGTACAGAAATTAAACCAGGATACGTCAAAGCAATAGGAAAAGCATTTTATTATCACGAATTCAACGCGGTAAGTGGAGCAAAGTGGGAGTGACGATATTCGACTCATTTAAAAACGTACTTGAAAACGTGTCACCGTAAACATTAACAGAAATATTTTGAAATACGGTTTCTTACGGTGTTAAACGAGTCGTACAAGTTGAAAAGGACAAACATCTCTCTCGAAAACCGTTGGTTTGGGTAAGTTTACACCTAACGTTAATCTATAAATAGACATAGTATAGCGATTTCTTAACAAAGCGGCCGATATCCGGAATAGTTACGCTACAGGCCTTCACAGAATGCCAATGGTCTTTAAATTGTGTGGTTGGGGACAAAACAACCTGAACACCCTGGATACAGGGCTGAAATCAAATCTGCACTGCATGCAGGTGAAAACATTCCACTTCTATCAGATTCCATTAGGGTTTTTATTAGGTGCAGGTTGATGATTACTAGACGACATGCAAGCACACACACACATAGACACACAAACACACAAATATTCAATACCAGCCCTCTCCACACACACACACACACACACACCTGACCTGACCTGTGTGTGTGCTGTGAGTGCCACAGATGCAGATGGTGCCAGTGGGGCAGGGGGTATGATGGCTATCTGAACTGTGATCTGGCACGCCAACCCCCCCTCCCTCCCCAAAGTCTCCCTGTCATTCATGCGCTGACAGGCCTGTCAGAGGGATGCAATAAGCAGGGCTGGGCTCCCCACTCCTCTACTCCAGCCACAGACCTCAGGGCAAACACAAGTGAACATTCCTTCTCTCTCTCTCTCTCTCTCTCTCTCTCTGTAATCCCCTCTCTTGTTCTATTTTCATACTACTTTTTTTTATCTGTCCCAGCTTTTCCTTCACCCTCACTCTCTCTCTCTCGTTGTTCCATCCTCTCTCTCTTTCTCTCTCTATTTAATCATCTCTCTCATTCTCTTTTCATACTTCTATTTCTGTCTCTCTCTGCCTTTCCCTCACTCTCACACACTATCTCTCTCTCTCCTCCCCTCTCCCCTTCCCCCCTTCTTCCTATATCTTCTCCCCTTTTACAATCTCCATAATACTTTCTCATCAGACAGAATCTGATCCCTACGGCTGGAGTCTTATCTGGACTTAATAACTAAGATCAAAGCCAGGTGAGTGTCTCAGCGTAATGACCTTGAGTGGAACAACCAACTTTTACTCTGCTGGATTTTTAGCTCCAAGCCCAACTCATCATAACACATGGCTCTTTCTAACTTTATTAGACAAAATGAAAGTGTCTTTGTCCCTGAGCCTTGCAGCAGTATTTACCACACCTATATTTCAGTGTTTGGTCTTAAACACAGCTGTCGGTTCCACCGAGTGCCTTTGCTAACACTGAGAGATGGGTACGCCATGTTTGTGAGTCAGAAACAATCAGCTGTCTATTCATCCTATTCCTCTCCTATTCATTTCCCCTTTCTCCTCGTCCTCCTCCTTTTCTTCATCCTCTCTTCCTCGTCCTCCACTGTTTACCCTCCTCAGGGTCAGGGTGCGTGCCGACCAGACCACATGGCATTGGTGGGCAGGACTGGTTGCCGGGCCCCCAGGGGCTCCAGATGCCCGCTCCATCTGGGGGGCGATCAGTCTCGGGGATCCCCCAGGGCAGACCCCACACCCCAACGCACCGGCCCACACTGACAGATGGCCACCCTGACTCTCACTGACACTTTAGGAATTAGCCGACAACACTCTGCGTTTCACTTTACTGTACACGCACGCACACACACAAACACACACACAACTACATACACACACACATAATGCTACCAAGACATTAGAAGCCAAGGTAACAGCTATATCAACCCAAAGTAGGTTTCTCAACACACATTATCAGGTTTCATGTCATTAGGGTGTGTGCGTGTGTGTGGGTGTGTGTGTGTGTGTGTGTGTGTGTGTGTTTGTGTGTGTGTGTGTGTGTGTGTGTGCCTGTTAGTGTGTGTGTGTATGTTTGGAAGTGTGTGTGTGTGTGTGTGTGTGTGTGTGTGTGTGTGTGTGTGTGTGTGTGTGTGTGTGTGTGTGTTTGTGTTTGTGTGTGTGTGGGTAAGACTGCATCAGTTGTGTTCAGCTATGTGATGCATTAGTTTAGATTGCTCACTTTCGTTTCAGCTTATGTTGGACAAAATGCATATATTAGATATAAAAAAAAAAATTAAAGAATATTTTAGCAACAACTCTTACAGCTTACAGAACAAAATGTAAACACACACACACACAAACAGCAGTATCAGAACTGACACAGGCATACAAAATCACAGACTCTGTTTCACACACACACAAACACACACATACAAAGTCACAAACGCGTTCTCACACATATAAACACACACACACACACACACAAACTCTGCATGCTCCATTAGGTGTCAGTAGCATATAGTCCTCACAGCTGGCTTCTTTGTGGGACTGTGACACAGCCTGTGTGTGTTTCAGAGATGCCAACACCACAGAAATCCCATTAACTACCCAGCTGGAATCACCACACTCATACGTCACTCAGAGCCAAGGAGAGATGGGGTAACGACACACACACACACACACACACACACACACACACACATTGTCATCATCATCATGATCACAGACCCCAGCAGGGACAGACTAATGAAACGTAGGGTATACAGGGTATAGACGGTTACCGCAAGGACAGGTAAAAGTCATTTGACCAAAAGTTATTTTTTTTTTAACTTAACATCCTCACCTTAGGATGACACTTATAAGCAGATAGTAGGAAGCACAATTGAAGAATCCTGTTTGGTACGATATTTAGTTAATTTATTAATTTATTATTGAGGTCCCCATTAGCTTAGCCATACAGATTATTTTTCCCGGGTTCCAGACAGTTAAAATCCGAACAGTCAAGTTAAAATTATAACCATCAGGTACATTAGCTCATGCAGGCCTGCAGAAGTGTGTGTGTGTGTGTGTGTGTGTGTGTGTGTGTGTGTGTGTGTGTGTGTGTGTGTGTGTGTGTGTGTGTGTGTGTGTGTCGGTGCCGTACAGCCACTTTTCCCCACCCAGGGCAAAAATAGCAATGTGGTTTTATTCTAGCAAGTAGCTGCATTCTGCAATGTTTAATCTGATCATTCCAACCAGATCCTCTGTACTTTAATACTAGTCTCGTTCTTAATGGGCAGGTGTTAACATCAACCAGCCTGGCGTTCTTGTCTTCAGAACATGTCCTCTGTGTCTCAACGTGAGTTTCAGGCCCTTGTCTTATCAAAGCCTGGGACTACTTATCGCTAATTCATCAGTCAGGGCCTTTTATGAGGGGAATAAATGACAGACTTTAGATAAACTCCTGCGTTATGGATGGAACACAGATCACAGTAATTCTCATACAGAGTCGACTGGCCACCTACCAGTCAGATTATTACTGATGATGTACCGAAGATCAGTGTGCAGACTATGTCATCACGCTGATAAACACACTCATACACACACAAACTCACAAAACACCCGGAGATACAGACTCAAACAGACACTTCCACACATACACACACATACATTTGGATCTAAGGAGCATAAAATGTGGCCCTACCTTTATCAACTAAGCTTATTTCTGTTGACCATTCCCATACTGTAAATACTCGAATCAGCCCATCAGTAGGGGACTTTTGAACGTTCTAATTTAAGAAGGTGTTCATCAACAATGCAAGATTCTAAGACTTCCATGTTTTATTCCATGGATCCAGATGTTCTTCAGAACATTCATTCCACAACATTCTATACCCACCAGTGTGCTTGTGCCTGCTGAAGGGTTAACGGCACAGCGTGAGATATGCGTCTTGCGTGCTGGCTGTGACCCTGAGAAGACTTTGGTCTGCTAATCCACTCGTCAGACTTCTGAGGTTGGAGGGAGGGACACTGAGTTTCTTTCTAAAGGAATTAATAAGATTGGCCCCAAGAAATAGCACCCCACTTTTCCAGCTCTCCATCAAACAACCGTCTGGAGTGTGTTTGTGTGTGTGTGTGTGTGTGAGTTTGCAAGAGTGACACATAAGATAGGTAATGCAACTCACTGCCACACACAAGCCCAGTGTTAGCTGTCCTGACTGAGATTAATGCCGTCTAATGGTTTTGTTATTCTTTCCAACGCTGGGTCTTGACCGAGCGGCTACTGTTCAAAGAGACCTCCTCTTTCTATGGTCCCAGCTCAGGGAATCCCCCTTACAGGGCAACCCAGGTTGGACTGCTCAACATCAATGGCCTTTTTTTCTTTTTCTTGCATGTTTATGTGCATGTGTGTGAGTCAGTGGGTCCATGTGTGTGTCTATGTTTGTGTTTCCCTGTGCGTGTGTACTTGTGTCTGTGTGACAATGTATCCGTGCAAGCGTCTATGTCTGTGTATCTGTGTGTGTGTGCGTGTGTGTGTGAATGTGTGTTTGAATGTCTCTGTCTGAATGTCTTTGTGTTTGCGTGGGGGTTTCTATATGTGTGTGTCTCTATATTTGTGTGTGTGTTGTGTGTTCGAATGTGTGAATGTGTGAGTGTGTGTGTGTGTGTGTGTGTGTGTGTGAATGTTTCTGTGTTTCTGTGAATGTCTCTGTGTATGTGTTTGCGTGTGGGTTTCTATATGTTTGTGTCTCTATATGTGTGTGTGTGTGAATGTGTGTGTGCGTGGGTGTGTGAGTGTGAGTGTGAGTGTGTGCAGAGCCTGCTGCCTCCAGTGGCATTTGGTTTGGACGGTGAGTACTTTGCAGTGACCCTGTGCAAGGGTGGAAACATAAAGAGTTTGAAAGAGACGCCTCCTCTGGTGCACAGAGAAGGCGGATTGTTCACCTCTTGATTTTCCACCGCCAAGGACTGCAGTTTGATGGCCTATTTCAGACCACAGAGGTAGTGGTTGTCCACAAGCCTGCAGTCAAATAAGTGCTGTAGAGCTAAATTACATTTTAGTTCTCTCTGTGTTTTACACAGCGCTTGAAAACTCCCGGGATTGTTAACATGTCCAAGGAGAGTGTGAGAGATGTTTTTTTCCGCTCCGGCAGTTGAACTGGTAGATTAAGGTACACCATCTTGACCAGGGCGTTCAACCCTGTGGCCTCTTAGTGAATTGAGATCTCATGTAAATCCAAGTTTTATGGTGGCTCATTAGGGACAATTTTAATATTATCTTCACTTCACTGTATGCTTTGTATGGATATGAGAACATTTACTGTACGTATTTTTGACATAGGGGATCCAGTGGGTGATATCTGTATATGTGTGTTAAGGACCCCCCTGAAAACAAGAAGCGTCATCTCAAGGAGTTTATCCTATTAGAAAATACTTTTTCTGGTGGTTTAGTAGGGTTGAGAGATTAAAGAAGAAAGGAAAGTATGATAAAAGGTAGGGACAAACTTCACCATTGATCTGAAGGTTAAGACTAACCACCATTGTCTAAAGGTGATGATTAACTTCACCATTGATCTGAAGGTTAGGACAAACTTCACCATTTTTACAAACCAATGACTGTAAAAAAAAGATGGACGCACGTTCTAAAGAAATAGAGCCATGATTTCTCTTTAGAGCTAGAGTCTGCGCAGTAAACTGAAAACCAGACTGGTCCGGCCAGAATTAACCATGTTCACTTAAATCTCACCCATTTTTAAATTCCCTTTGTTTGCTTACCCTTTGACTGTGTGCCCATTGCTTTTACAGTCAGTAATCCACACAGGGGAGGACACACAGCAATGTGCGCCATTAGCATCATCAGTGTCTAAAACACATGGTAGTTTGCCATTGTGTGAGTTAGAGGCCTTTCTAGCTATTGAAAAGACTAAGAGTTCAGTAAAGTTTGCCTGGGGCTTGTATATTTTTCTTGAAGAGAGACTGTCATTGGTAAGTTGGGGAGGTAATATCTACCTAAATATTAAGATTGCATATGTTATCCTTGAATATGTTTTATTCATCAAGTTTGCTGTGGCAATACTGTTTCTTACGGTCATGTCAATAGAGCAAGTCTATTTGAACTGAACTGATAGAGAGACCTTCACATAGCCATCAGTTCAACGTAAGCTAATCATTGGTGTAAGGGCTATCTAGCTTGGTTTGCTACATGGTCACTACATCAACATTATTTGATACATTGGTAAAATATCCAGTGTAGGCTACATATCCACGCTCAATGATTTACCTTGAGTTTTTTTTCTTGATGAAGAAGGTTGAAAGGTGTGTGTGTGTGTCCTGTAAGTGTGTGTGTGTGTGTGTGTGTGTGTATGTGTGTGTGTGTGTGTGTGTGTGTGTGTATCCTGGTTAATAGTAAATGTGTGCTTTTTATGCTAGCACTCCTCCAGCTTTGTGTGCACTGTGCAGTGCTTGATTACTCACTACTCCTTCGGATTCTGCAAGTCAAGTTCCACTGTTTCATATTCTGCCTGATATTTTGTTATAAACATCTGGGTTTTCAGGGCAAAGATACAAGCCTTTAAGCATTTAGGGCTATAGTTAGGGCAAGCCTTAAAGCATTCAGGGCTATAGCTATGGCTAGGCTTAAAACACTTTGCTATAGCTAGGGCTAGGCTTAAAACACACTGTACTTTAGCTAGGGGGAGTCTTAAAGCACTCAGGGCTATAGCTAGGGTGAGCCTTAAAGCACTCAGGGCTATAGCTATGGCTAGGCTTAAAACACTGTGCTATAGCTAGGGCTAGGCTTAAAACACACTGCACTTTATCTAGGGCGAGTCTTAAAGCACTCAGGGCTATACCTAAAGCGTATCTTAAAGCACTCAGGGCTATAGCTACGGCTAGGCTTAAAACACACTGCACTTTATCTAGGGCGAGTCTTAAAGCACTCAGGGCTATACCTAAAGCGTATCTTAAAGCACTCAGGGCTATAGCTATGGCTAGGCTTAAAACACTGTGCTATAGCTAGGGCTAGGCTTAAAACACACTGCACTTTATCTAGGGCGAGTCTTAAAGCACTCAGGGCTATACCTAAAGCGTATCTTAAAGCACTCAGGGCTATAGCTACGGCTAGGCTTAAAACACTGCTATAGCAAGGGCTAGGCTTAAAACAGTGTTATAGCTAGGGCGAGTCTTAAAGCACTCAGGGCTATAGCTATGGCTAGGCTTAAAACACTGTCCCCCTTCAAGGAGGATTTCCTACTGGGGCGAAGTTTTGTTATTGTTGTCAATATGCCTTCTTTTAAGCTCCGCGATTTTTTGTCCTAGCGTCATAAAAACTACATCCCCATAAACCTCAGAACTTCTTTACAGATGTATACAGTTTGAAAAATAATAAAAATTAGCACTTTGGGCTATTCATATGTTAAATGCATGGTAAAGAAGGCGGTGAGGACAAACTTATCCACTTTGAGCTAGTTGCTATGGTCACCTAGTTATGCTAGCTAACTAGCTCGCTAAGGATAACTAAGGATCTAACATTAAACGATTTAAATGGAAGAGTACCATTTACATAAAATGATAGCTAGTTATTTAGCTGATGTTATAGTTTCCTCGATTTAACTGATCAAATTATAATGGGAAAAGGCAGAAACCCTCAGGGTGCCTGTGCAACTTTATATTCCGAGTTCATATTCATGAGTTCATAATGACACATATTTACACAAAGAGTTCAGCGCATGTATAACCTTACCTATTTGTGCGTAAAGAAAGCTGATATGAAATATAAAAACAACCAGAGGAAACATCTATTTACAGTGGGTACGGAAAGTATTCAAACCCCTTTACATTTTTCACTCTTTGTTTCATTGCAGCCATTTGCTAAAATAGAAAAAGTTAATTTTTTTCGCATTAATGTACACTCAGCAACCCATCTTGACCGAAAAAAAACAGAAATGTAGACAGTTTCGCAAATTTATTAAAAAAGAAAAACTGAAATATCACATGGTTATAAGTATTCGGACAGTGGTGGACGAAGTTCACTAACTACGTACTTAAGTGAAAGTATAGATACCTAGTGTAAAATATTACTCCAGTAAAAGTAGAAGTATGCACTTTGAATTTCCACTTAAGTAGAAGTATAAAAGTATTTGCCTTCAAATATACTTAAGTATTAAAAGTAAAAGTACCTTAATGAATTATGGTTTTAATGGCCTTTTATCATTTTCACATCAAAGCTCGGGCTCAATCAACTGATATAAGATGAAAATACTAATGCCAATCTTTAAATAGTGTCTTACATTTGTCTATTTAAAAGTGTATAAGCACAAAACATTGAAAGCTATCTATTGCCATTAGGTAAGACAAAGTGGTTATAAAATACAAGAGAACAATTATTTCATTTTACATTTATTTGTAACTTAGTTGCACATTTAGTTATAAAAAATGTGGAGTTAAACATAAGCTCCTTTACTATATCACATCTGTATGTCTGTGTTACCCTTAAACTCATAATTCCTGATTTATGTTTGAATAATAAATACCATTACAGGAACTAGTTCCACAAAATCAGAGAATGCATGTGGTGTTGTAATAGTTTGTGCTGAAGACTAGTAATAGCAGTGATATTCCCTACACAAATAGGTACAAAAACAACAACACTAGACCTAGTTATACTAGTTTGTGCTGAAGACTAGTGTTAGCAGTGATATTCCCTACAAAACCCTAGGTACAAAAACAAAACACTTGACCTCAGATCAAACGTGAAGAAAAAATATGTCATTAGAGGAACTAGTCTTTGCATAAATTGCACAAAACTACACAGCATACCAGTCTGCACCGAAGACTGTAAACAAGGATGTAGTGATACCTTTACCGAGGGAGTTTGTCAAGAACTGCATGATAAAAAGTTTGCAACATCTTGTGCCATTTTGAAATGTGAGCCTGAGCAGAAACTCCGTTGATTGTGTATGTTTCTTCAATCATTTATGTAGCGTTACGTAGGCTAAGCTTGAGAATAAAACAGCCTCAAAATGCTGCAGAATTCAACGTAGCTCACGCTCAACGAACGAACGAAACTGACAAAACCGAAAGGACTTCAGAGCAAATAGCGCTAATCCCTGATTTGTGTGATTGTAAACTCACTTTGACCTCTCATTATTTGATTCGCTTTGGTAAAAAGGAACGAGGGGCTTTTCTAAATGTAATGGAGTAAAAAGTACGAATTTTCACTTTGAAATGTAGTGGAGTGAAAGTATAAAGTCTCACCAAATAGAAATACTTGAGTAAAGTACAGATACATAGATATGTTACTTAAGTACAGGAACGAATTACATTTTCTTCGTTACTGTCCACCACTGTATTCGGACCCTTTGCTGTGACACTCATATTTAACTCACATGCTGTCCATTTCTTCTGATCCTCCTTGAGATGGTTCTACTCCTTCATTGGAGTCCAGCTGTGTTTAATTAAACTGATTGGCCTTGATTAGGAAAGGCACACACCTGTCTATATAAGACCTTACAGCTCACAGTGCATGTCAGAACAAATGAGAATCATGAGGGTCGAAGGAACTGCCCAAGGAGCTCAGAGACAGAATAGTGGCAAGGCACAGATCTGGCCAAGGTTATAAAAGAATTTCTGCAGCACTCAAAGTTCCTAATGGCTGCAATGAAACAAAGGGTGACAAATGTAAAGGGGTCTGAATACTTTCCGTACCCACTGTATATAATGTTCTTCATAAACGTAGGATACCCTGCTTGACAATGTTGCTGAATGCAGTCCTGAAGTAAAATTTGGCACTAAACCCAAAGACGTTCCACCACACGCGCAGGTCGCAGGAGATTTTTTTACTGTCGAACTAATACATTGCAAACTGGATGCTAGGGAGACGGCGCCACTTCAAAACAACACTATATTCCAAATTCGCCCATTTGGGAAAACAACAATTATCAAAAAATTACAAACTAAAAAATCTAAAGAAAGTAATCAGATTATAGTATTGGCCGCCCCCATTCAATTGTCCGCCCGGTGCGGTCCGCACACCCCGCACACCCCACGCTACGCCACTGGTTAAAGCACTCAGGGCTCTAGGCTTGAGTGATCAGACCTAACGACACCACTGCTGTGAGAAAGCAGACAAATGGCACATTCTCTTTAGTACTGGTCTTGAGACTTAGAGTTAACTCTCAGCATGACCGACCAGTAAGATATACGTGTTCCCTCATCGCAAAGTACACTCCCACAGTACATTCTCGTAATTTGATTTCGCAGTTCACTCTCGTAGAACACAATCTATTTAAAAGTCGTGACTTGCACAGAAACATCATACACTTTCGTTGACATTAAATGGATTTGCTTACAGGTCAAACTATGGCGCACAGCTCATGGTGCACCACTCCTGCCCTAAATGCCTTGGCTTGCGTCCTGCCTAGAATGACACACACACACACACACACACACACTCTGCGTTTGTCCCACAAAACTGTCAGAGTTGGAGCTTATAAATCAGCGTTTTGTTATTTTTCATTTTCCCCTCTCTTCTCTGGACCTGTCTGAACCCCGGGTCCCAGACCACATGTAAGTAGGGGCCAAGCGCCGTGCCAGTCAGCAGTCCGAGTGTGTGTAAGCGCCACAGGCCCTGCCCTGTAATCAGCGCCAGTGATGTGGTGGCCACACCAAGCACACACTAAACACAGCAGCCGGGGCCACTCCAGCGCTTACACACAGGAGGGACCAGTGAAGCCTGACGACACGGAACCGGCTCAATTTTAAAAGAAAGTTTCCACCCACTTCGCTAAATTAGCTACTGGAAACTTTCAACAAAACGTCCTTCTTCATTAAATAGCCTATTTTTTGAACAGCTTGTATTTACACACAGACAGACACACACACACACACAAACACGCACACACCCACTCACTTTTGTAACTACATTTGCACACATACCCACTCAAACAGACAAATGCACAAACTTACAACAGAAGGACAGCCATAAATGTGTACACATCCATAATTCCATTCATGCACACATACACACACACACACTAGAAACTACACACTGTGGTCCATTTGCCACCCATCCCATCAGCTCAGGCTTAATCTAAAGCACATGTCTATTTATTTGGGCTTGACAGTGATATGCTATGCAGACCAACCAGAAATTATACCCTGCCTTCCCATGCCCTCTGTGTAAACTCACATAGAAACAACATGCACACACACACAACAACCTGCCTTTCTCCTTCTGTATGCTGCCCTGAAC
>NC_137927.1:4909251-4924251 GCF_963457725.1 Sprattus sprattus | reverse complement strand
CCCTATCAGACAGGCCGCGGCTGGCATCCTTCTGTTTCCCTCTCAGGCTGCCAGTCAGGAGATGCTAAGACTCTGAAACTGACAACTGTCAATCATCAACCGATCACAGGTGAATACTCTCTCCATCATCACAATGCTAGCAGCGTTGCTCATATACCATGAACCTCTTAAAACATGCCACCTGCGTTTCAGTTTTGGCCCTATTCTGTAACCCTGACAACATTTTCCATTTGGGTTCCAGAGACTACATCTACATTTTGTGTGTGATAGTAATGTATGTGAGTAGTGCGCTGATACTCATGTATCATGTCTTTGAGACTGAGGGCCTGATTTACAAACAGGATTGCGCCAATTTCTGGCGTAAAATAGCGGTCGTAAACATAAAACGGTATTTTCTAAGGGGGCGCATTTGAGTATAGTCGCATATTAACGCTTTAAGGCTGTGTACCTGCCAACAGGTGGGATGGCACGGAGACGTGGGTGGTAATGTAGGCGTGAAGCGCGCTTTAATGGGAGGAGTGCGCCTAATGATGTATTGCGTGGTATTTACTAAACTGCCTGGCGAGCGCACGTCTCTGATTTGTGGGCTAATTCTCCGCCTCATAAAAGCACGTCTTAACCAGGAAGCGCATTTCCATTGAGTCTGAAAACTTTGATATGGCAGCAGTTATAAGAGCAAGGCGAAGAAAGAAGACAGAGACAGCGCACAGAAATACATTTTTTCAACTCGTATAACACATTTTCAGTTAAGCGAACCACAAATCATTAGACGGTACAGGTTAACCAGCCACGCAATACTTCAATTACTGAACCAGATCAGAGACGACATCGAACCCTCCAACCGGAGATCACATTCCATTCAATCAGTTGGTAAACTCCCGACAACATTGCAAATATTGGCATCGGATCATTTCAAACAGTTATAGCATCAGCAGTTGGTATATCTCAGCCTTCACTCAGCCAAATATTCACCCAGGTACTCGACGCATTGCTACGGGGCACTGGTCAATATACATTTCCTCACTATGATAGCTGAAATTAAACTTTCCGAACGTAATTGGAGCCATTCATCGCACCCACATGCAAACAGTCCCACCTTCAATCCACGAACACGTTTAACGAAACAGAAAGCACACATATTCAATGAATGTCCAGGTCATATGTGATGCCAACATGACCATTACTTACGTGGTAGTGGTCTGTCCATGGGCCTCATTTATAAAACGTTGCGTAGAAACCATCCTACATTTTGTCTAAGACATTTCCTGAAATGAGCGTAAGTGATATCCACAGTAAACAGACTTACACACAAAAAACACGTGTACGCCAATCCTTCGGTTATGAATCACAAATGGTCGTGAAATTGTGCGCAACTGAATCTACGCCCTCAAAACGCCCCTATTTAATCTAATCAGCATATTATCAATGCACAAACAGAGCGCATCCTCATAGCACAAACTCTCTGTGACAGTGGCAAGCAAGAAAGAAACATGTAAACAGAAGAATTAAAGTGAGGCTGACATCGACGTTCTGCTGATGGAACAGCAGATGCGGGCCAAAACATCGTTTGAAAGCCTGTCTGGTGGCATAATGGCAAAAGCAAAGTATTTGACATGTAGTAGACACGTCTCCGAAGCACCACCAGCACCTGCGGCACGAGCAGCACCAGAAGCCGCATCTGCGACAGCAACTTCAAGGCTTTGGTGCGCTCCACTACCGACCTGTGCTGTATTGAAGTGGGCTTCCTAGGCTTTCTGAGTGTGCGAAATCTGGATGAGAATACATTGGGAACATAGTCTGGGAAGTCCCGCCACTCTTTTCCGGCCAATTTGATTTTGCCTCTGAAAAGGGTCTGGCAAAGATTGCACAGCCGTTCATTACAGCATTCTCAGGATCTCTGGGACCAATCACAAACTGGCGTTTGGCTACCTGGCGCGCCATTGGCGGATTTAAAATAACCACGTCTAGTATCAAAAGCGAAACCTAAGAGAAAAGCACAGCAAACTATAAACTGCTCTCGCGGCTGTCTTGGATGATTTCAAAGGCAAGTTTTCTTTGAAAATAGAACAGAAACTTGCTCTGAAACAATTCATACAGAAAAAATATGTGTTTGCTTTATTACCGATCGTTGTATAGTATCGTTGGTCTGATTGGTTAAAGGCGTGTCCAATTACGTGAGTGAAGTGGACCTCCATTTAGTAGTTTGCCAGACTAACTGAGCAAATGAAATGCAGTGAAGGGGCGGGGAATTCCCAGACAATTGGGAACACTGTTTTACGCAGGAAATCCTCTTTCACATTTTGCTGGGCACTGTATGGAAATCTAATAAATTGCGGGCATATGGGATAGTATACTGCGAAGAACATCGTGCAAAATTCTGCTTAATGAAGACGGGGATTGCTCGACTGGTCTCATCTGAACGTTACTGTAGCCAGGAATCCAAGAACGGACAATACCTGAACGTGTATGGCCTGGTTGCCTCTGGTGCGCCTCTCTAGACGAGAGGCCATTTGGGCACAACCAGTGGTGTAGTGGTCCCTTGAGAAGTGGGTATACTCTTTATTTTTAAGCAGCCCATACAGCACCTGATAAACGCCCTGTTTTATGAAGTGGTTAATCCAATGCTGACAGAAAAATAAGTGGGTATACCTGGACTACACCACTGTGCACAAAGCTCTCGGCAAGCGGTACCTGCTTATCATACATCATCCTGTGTCAAAAAGTCTGCGTGATCACAAAAAAACCCTCTCTCTCCTTATTGCGCAGTTGGCAATATCCTCTAACAACGCCAATGCAGCCATATTTCCTACGGAAAACTAAGCCACTTTTAGTCTTTTTATAGGCTATAAGTTTGAGCGAAATGTTTTACACTTGTGAAATTAAAACGGAATACCTATAAGATGTGAATCTCATTCATGTGTAAATTATTCTAATAGTTTATTTGATTTTATTGAGCGAAACATTAATTTGTGTCGGAGAGTCCTGAATTCCTGCAGTACTCCAGTATTGCCGCAAGGAAATGTACTTACGGGAACTGAAACCAGACGTAGAGATACGTCCTTTTCTACGTCTAAGACGGTTTTTATAAATCTGTACTTAGACGTGGATTTGATCGCACGCACAGTCTAAGATCAGTTCTGTGCGTAAGTAAGTTTTATAAATGAGGCCCCATGACAGTTTTATCTTCCGGAATAGTGCCATCTATCCATGATTGAGCAACGGTGATTTTGGAGAGGCCTGGCTACTTGGTAAATGTATTTGTTTCAGTGGGGATATATTGTAGTGAACCCATGTCCCTTGTAGAACGTATTTAACTCGCCATGTACACATCTATATTGTTATAATAGACAGTTTATGCATTAATGCCACCAATAGCATATTATTTATAATCGTGTTCTTTTAAACATCTCGCTGTAGGTGATGGCGGGCAAAACAACAATATAACCCATTGAATCAGATTCAGTGATTGAGCGAACGTGAACCAATATATCTATATCCTCTTCGCTGAACTTTAGTTTTTTCTTCCTCGAATCTCCATGGTGGCAGTAACTTGCAGGCAATTTCTCCAGTCTTTTAACGGTGCGCTAAATAATGATTGCCCAGCGCGATTCTGGCTTGATAAATATCACGGAAAATGAGGGGAAACACTGTGCGTTAATGTGCGCCTGGCAAAGGCGCTGATTAAGCTGCGGTCGCAAATCAATGTTAGTAAATCAGGCCCTTTACAGGGCGGAGTAAGCACACAGCGCCCAGCGCGGATGTGGTTTGATAAATACCACGGAAAATGCGCAAAAACACCGTGCGTTAATGTGCGATCGCAGATTAAGCAGCGGTCGCATCTTAGTAAATCAGGCCCTGAGTTCCTGTTCTCTATACACCATATTGTATATCCTCACAGAAGCTGGATATCAGGATGTGCATCAGAGACTAATGGCAAGAAAAGGTGTTTAACAATGTCAGTTGGAGTTTAGCCAAAGTCCAAGGAGATCTTAGCTTTTATAAACAAGCAGAAGGCAATGGTAAGCATATAAAAACATAGTGGTTAATATAACAATAATATCCTGAAGTTATAAATCAGAGTTTAAGCAGATAGCCGGTGCAATTCTGAGTCGTGGTGTCGCTAATATGCCCAGTCAGCGGTTGTGTAAGTGGTTTAGGCGACATGTCCGTGCCCTAGGCCAACTCAACCTCTAAAATCCCGTCATGTGTTACGAAAGCTTATGAATCAGAGCAGAATCACCTCACGAAGGAAACTGATACACAATCTCCTCACTGGCACTGACAACCAAGGCTGAAAAGGATCAGAGGATAACAGTTTAAAAGAGTGCAGAGGTGGAGAGTAGTACAGTGTGCAGAGGTGGAGAGTAGTACAGAGTGCATAGTAGGAGAGTAGTACTTAGTAGGAGAGTAGTACAGAGTGCATAGTAGGAGAGTAGTACTGAGTAGGAGAGTAGTACAGAGTGCAGAGGTGGAGAGTAGTACAGAGTGCATAGCAGGAGAGTAGTACTGAGTAGGAGAGTAGTACAGAGTGCATAGTAGGAGAGTAGTACAGAGTGCATAGTAGGAGAGTAGTACAGAGAGCAGAGGTGGAGAGTAGTATATAGTGCAGAGGTGGAGAGTAGTACAGAGTGCAGAGTAGGAGAGTAGTACAGAGTGCAGAGTAGGAGAGTAGTACAGAGTGCAGAGGTGGAGAGTAGTACAGAGTGCAGAGGTGGAGAGTAGTGCAGAGTAGGAGAGTAGTACAGAGTGCAGAGGTGGAGAGTAGTACAGAGTGCAGAGGTAGAGAGTAGTACAGAGTGCAGAGGTAGAGAGTAGTACAGAGTGCAGAGTAGGAGAGTAGTACAGAGTGCAGAGGTGGAGAGTAGTACAGAGTGGATAGTAGGAGAGTAGTACAGAGTTCAGAGGAACACAGAGTGCAGAGTAGGAGAGTAGTACAGAGAGCAGAGTAGGAGAGTAGTACAGAGTGCAGAGGTGGAGAGTAGTACAGAGTGCAGAGTAGGAGAGTAGTACAGAGTGCAGAGGTGGAGAGTAGTACAGAGTGCAGAGGTAGAGAGTAGTACCTAGTGCAGAGGTAGAGAGTGATGATCTTTGATAAAAATCTGTATTCTGGAAACTACCAATGAGCAGGGAGAGCACGGTTTTCAACAGGCTCCAACAGGCTCCACACTAGTCCGAACTACCTCCCCGTCATACAATATTAGTACTTTGGATGTACCGTTTCAGCACATTCTTCACCAAATAATCAGTTAAAATCCTATAAACACATAATGTCAACATATGAAGGTATGTGCAGCTATAACGTGCATATAAGGTATATTAAACAATGGACCAATCTTTGTTATTTCAAATACCTTCCAAAGGCCACTGATTATTAGTGAATGAACATTTGCTATTTGTTTTCAGTAGCTGAAGACACTTTTTCATGTTTTTTGTTAGGCTTAGCTTTTTGAAAAAGAAATGATTAACCTGAAGTTATTCTTCATGAGTCATGACATCTGTTTTCTTGGGCTGAGGTATCAAGCATAATATCTTTAGGCAAGAGAAGGCCCAGTCCTCTCTATGCTTAGCAGACGGTGTGTGTGTGTGTGTGTGTGTGTGTGTGTGTGTGTGTGGTTGTGGTGGTGGTGTTGGTGGGGGGGGGGGGTCTTCGTATGGATTTGAGTCTGGCTCTGGGCCTGGGTGGGTCTGCAGCAGTCAGAGGTTTCTGGCTGAAACTGAGCCAGGGACTTTGACGTCAAGTAGAAAATGTGACAGCCGATTAACTAGTGAACAGTGACCACAGTGATGACCGTCCGTGTGTGTGTGTGTGTGTGTATGTGTGTATGTGTGTGTGTGTGTGTGTGTGTGTGTGTGTGTGTGTGTGTGTGTGTGTGTGTGTGTGTGTGTGTGTGTGTGTGTGTGTGTGTGTGTGAGGAGCCAGATGAGCCAGAGAGGGTCCCCATCTCAGATATGGTCCCCAACCCAGAGAGGGTCCCCATCCCAGCCAGGCTCTGTGAGGACTCTGCCCCGGGGTTGTCTGGGGCGACAAGTATGGCTGATTGCTCACCACATGAGGATGTTGTCAAAACAGCCTTGGGGTGATCTACGGTCCCACGAAATTGGTACGGACATTAAGGGTTATGTGGTCAAGATACTTGAAGCTGTGGTAACATTTACGGGAAGGAACAACCCTCCATTCACCAGGCCAGCTTCAAGATTTGCTCCTGCTCCTGCTCACCCAACTCTTCAGAGAGCACCTCCTCTCCTAACTTGCACTTCCTCTCCCTTCCTCTACCTTTTTCTACCTCTCCCTTATCCTTCCTCAAATGCTATCTTCTCTAACTTGTACTTTACTTACACACACAGTAGTTACATTCCTGCACTTTTGTATTTCTTATGTAATCTAGTATTTATTGTCACACTAGGTCTCTATTGCTTGTAGCTTGATTGTTCTTCCTTTTGTACGTTGCTTTGGATAAATGTTTGTATTTTAAGACCTGCTCCTGTCTGTATTTTAAAACCTGCCTGTCTGTATTTTAAAACCTGTTCCTGTCTGTGTTTTAAAACCTGCTCCTGTCTGTGTTTTAAAACCTGCTCCTGTCTGTGTTTTAAAACCTGCTCCTGTCTGTGTTTTAAAACCTGCTCCTGTCTGTGTTTTAAAACCTGCTCCTATTTTAAAAAGCTGCTGTGTGTGTGGTGGAGCTCTCAGTATGTGCACTGGGGCCACGGGCTCAAAGCCATCAAGTGCTCTGGTGGACGTATGCTTCAGTCGCTCAGCAGGTCTGCACTAGAGTGGTGGAGCCTGAGAGTGTGTGTCTGGGCTGTGTGAGAGTGTGTGTCTGGGCAGACTGAGAGTGTGTGTCTGGGCTGTGTGAGAGTGTGTGTTATGTGTCTGGGTTGTGTGAGAGTGTGTGTTGTGTGTCTGGGCAGACTAAGAGTGTGTGTCTGGGCTGTGTGAGAGTGTGTGTTATGTGTCTGGGTTGTGTGAGAGTGTGTGTTGTGTGTCTGGGCAGACTGAGAGTGTGTGTCTGGGCTGTGTGAGAGTGTGTGTTATGTGTCTGGGTTGTGTGAGAGTGTGTGTTGTGTGTCTGGGCAGACTGAGAGTGTGTGTCTGGGCAGACTGAGAGGGTGTGTCTGGGCAGACTGAGAGTGTGTGTTGGGAGAGACTGAGAGTGTGTGTTGGGAGAGACTGAGAGTGTGTGAAGGGAGAGTGTGTGGTGTGTGTTTGGGCATATTGAGAGTGTGTGTCTGGGCTGTGTGAGCGTGTGTTGAGAGAGTGTGTGTTGTGTGTCTGGGCAGACTGAGAGTGTGTCAGCTCAGAGCTGGGCATTGTGGGCAGACGTGCCTGGATGGAGATGGAGGTTGTATCGCAACATATCCTCTCTCTCTCTCAGAATGAAAGAGAGAGAGAGAGGGAGAAATAGAGAGAACGAGAGAGTGAGAGAGGGAGTACAGTTCATTTGAGTCACACAATGAGCTGCTAAATGGGGAGACCACATGGTTCCCTTTGCGCAGGGCATAAACACCCCAGCACTTGGCAAACATGTATTCAGAAACACACACACACACACACACACACACACACACATACACACACACACACACACAAATACACACACAGCCAGACACACACAGCCACACTCACACAAATACACACACACACACACACACATATGGTTCCCTCTGTGCAGGGCATAAACACCCCAGCACTTGGCCAACTTGTATTCAGACACACACACACACACACACACACACACACACACACACAACGTCTCATTGGCTAAAATATTGCATAACACCTGGCAACATCTCATTGGCTAAAAACTTACACACTCAAGGAAGTGTGTATCGGCTGCAGTACCACATAGAGGGCGCTCACAAGCAAAAATCCCACACACACTCACACACAAGTTTCCAGTTTTTGTTACTTTCTGGGCCAGCTAAGATAACTGCAGGAGGCATATCAGGGGGCACTCTAGAGCTAGTTAGAATGATAAACGGTGTGGGGCCCATGTTTTTGGGCCCCACCATGGCTGGTGGCCCCACACCGTGGGTGTGCTCCCGGTCACATGGCCCCACCAAGTAAGAAATACAAGTACACACACACACACACACACACACACACACACACACACACACACACAAACATACACACACAGACACAGACACACATACACACACACACACACACACACATAGACACACACACACATACACATACATAAACATACACACACACACACACACACACACACACACACACACACAAACACACACACACACAAACATAAACACACACACACACAGACACACACACATAGCTACACATACACACAGGGCTGTAGTGGAGGGTAAACGCACGTAAACGCAGTACACGCACCTGTGGCATTTTGGAAATAGCGTTTACGCACCTCTAAATAGCGTTTATCCACCTCTAAGTGGCGTTTACGCAGCTTAAAGTTCTCTGCGCCTTGTACTCTTCCGTTGGAATAATCCGAAATAAACTTGTGTCATTTTAAAATACCTAATACTACGTTTTATATGGTTGAACATATAAACGCTGTAGTCTGAATCAGTTTCATCTGCTGTATTATGGTCTGTGACCCTCCAATCAGTGCCTTGTGGCTGCAGCGGCGGTACCAATCAGATCCGGGAAAGATGTAAACACATACAAGGTGTGTATTAGTCTGCCTGCCTACCTGTTAGGAAAAGATTACCAGTAATTAGCCATGGATATCAGGCGATTTTTGAAAAGACCATCAAGTGCTCCATCTCCCACAGATGCCGGCAAAAAGCCTCAAGTTCAAAGTAAGTCTGAAGAAGATTAATTCACGTTTTTAAACGTGGTTTTGGTTCGCACAATAACGCATTAAGACAGGGACAAACGCTAATAACAACGTGCTTTCAAATACGATGATGCAAGTAACAAGCCAGCCTTCCCGGTTCCATCTAAATTGGCCTAATAAAACGTAAATTCTTTAAGCAATTGAAAATGCTGGAGTAATTATCCTCACGCATATCGCTGCAGATAAGGCTTATTCATTGAGAAATTGTAGACAGATTATGTGCAAACCAGTTTAAAGCTAGCTAAGTGAAATGTTTTAGCTTAGCTATAGTATCTTCCATTTTCAAGGTCAAGGTCAAATATATTTGCTTTTTACTTTCATGATGACACGTCCGTGCTCTCGCATAGAAACGTGAGGGAGCAAAGCTGTTGATTCACTGAATAGGCCTATATGCTTAATCAATGCGTTATTTGAAGTCATGAAAGGTGTAGAGTAGCCTGTAAACAAAATACACTGGAAACATGGATTATTTGAAAACAAGTCAGTTCTCAATGTAAAAAAAAAACATGCTGTAAAGCAGGGGCGAATCTAGGTTCCGACTTTTGGGGGGGCTAAGCCCCTAGAGAAAACCTATTATTTTTGCTGTAACCCAACAGAACTAGGGGGGTCTGGGGGCATGCTCCCCCAAGAAGATTCTTTTTGAAAATATTCTTTTAAATAGTGTCCTCTAGTGGGTTTTAGGTGAGAAATTAACAAATTTAGATTTAAAATATGGCACAACAACATATTGAAGACATCTGCTGAGAGGTGCTTATTATACTGTAGCATAATCATTTAATGAAAAGAGACAGATTAGTTGCCTTTTTCACAGAAGACAATCAAATGAAATGTGACATTGTGTCTCAGCTATTAACATTGTTCTGTTATGTGTTCTAAGATAAAGATCCTAAAACATGCATATCTACCCAAGGTGAATTAATGAAAGCCAATTAATACAATCATTTTGATACTGGAATTTGATTTAGTTGTATATAGAAAGATAAACCTTTTAGAGAAAACATTTTAATTTAACAGCAGCTGTTGTAAGAGAGATGAGGGAGTCAAAGATGTACGCCTTTATGGCTGATGAGGCCAGAAATGGAAAGACTGAACTGCTGGCCCTCTGTGTCAGATATGTTTCACAGGATGCTGTTAGGGTAAGGCTGCTATCCCTTACAGAACTGACTCACTTTGATGCTGTCTCAATTAGCACTGCAATTGAGGATCAATTAGTTGCTCATGGTATTGAGGACCTGAAATGTGTAGCTCAGGCTTACGATGGGGCAGCTGTAATGGGCGGGCCTTGTTGGGTGTGTGTATTTACGATGAAACGTACCTTGTGATAAAGGCAGTCGGAGTACTTTTCTCTGGCGCTTTCTCCTTCCAATCCTCAGTATAATTCAAACTATTAACATGGGGCGGCATCAACGGTTAACGTTGTAGGCTGGAATTCACTAGCTATTTATATCTGGCTGAGCTACTGAGTAGGCTAGCATACCCACAGGATCAATGAACCGGCATGATCAAAAGAGCCACGACATCTTTAATAAACCCGCGATGATTTAACCATTTCGTTTAGTTTACCATTTCAAACTTAATGTGCTATACACGTTTGTATCGAGCAGCTGATTATGGCAACTTTCACAGCTTTTTTCCAGCTTGAGTCGGACAGTCGCTCCCGGTCTGTTTATTTGACGTTGTCACCGTCTGTCTGCACGCTCTGTCTCACTCACTCACTCACTCACGCACGCAGGCACGCACGACCAAACAGAGCTGTGCGCTTGCCACACAACAGTCTCGAACAGGCAGGAGTTCTGTGCAACTCGAGACTATTTTATTTCTAACTCTAAAAATGAAACTTAATACGTTCACAAAATCGGTTGATAGGTGTGAGTTTGACGATCTCAGAATAAAACAAAATAAACCATTTTTGTTTGGGGGGGGCTAATGAAACTTTTGGGGGGGCTCCAGCCCCCCAAAATGGGGCTAGATACGCCCCTGCTGTAAAGGCTATTTATGAAGACATAGGCAGTTCATGAGTATTCCTTTAACATATGTTGTCAGTGTTATTGACAGGCTCCTTAACTGGTGTTCTCAGCCCCACAACTCTTAAATTAAACATATTCTTTCAGGCAATGATGCAGAGAGCACAGGGAGAGGAGAAACACCAGGAGGTCAAATAGAGAGAGGAGAAAGAGTGAGAGGGCTGGTGAGAGAACAAAATCATGACAGTGGAGAACCAAAGAGTGGAGAAGGAAAGGGGAGGAAATGAAAGATGACCAAAAGAGAAGGAAGAAACAGAGAAAGGGGAGACAGAGAAAGATGAAATAGAGGGAGGGGATGAAGAAACAGGTAGTAAAAAAAGGAGTAAGAGAAGAAACAGGGTCGGGAGAGATGGAGAGTGGAGAATCTGAATTAGAATCTGAAGTAAAGGGAGATACAGAGAAAGAAGAATCTGAGACTGAAGACACAGTCTGAGAGGAGAAAAAGAGAGCAGATGCCACCCACATACAGTACTGTGCAAAAGTTTTAGGCAGGTGTGAAAAAATGCTATGAACTAAGAATGCTTTGAAGAATGTAAACAATAAATGTTTATTTTTTATCCATTTACATGGTAAGACTGAGCACAGCAACAAGACACAACGTAGTTATACTGCATCAGCAGGGTCTCTCCCAGACAAAGATTTCAAAGCAGACAGGGGTTTCAAAATGTGCAGTTCCAGCTCTTTTGAAGAAGACGTTGAGGATCGTAGACGCAGTGTTCAGCCAATGAAACTTAATGCAGCTGATGAAAAACACATCAAGCTTATTTACCTTTGAAATCGGAAGATTTCAAGCAGTGGCATCAGCTCAGAACTGGCAGAAACCAGTGGTACCCAGGTACAGACATTTACTGTCCGGGGAAGTCTGGCCAGAAGTGGTCTTCATGGAAGAGTTGCAGCCAAAAAGCTCTACCCCGACAAGGAAACAAGGCCAAGTGACTGAACTAAGCACGTAAACATAGAAACTAGGGTGCAGAAACATGGCAGAAGGTGCTCTGGACTGATGAGTCAAAATTAGAAATATTTGGCTGTAGAAGAAGGCAGTTTGTTCGCTGGAGGCTGGAGAGAGGTACAATAATGAGAGTCTGCAGGCAACAGTGAAGCATGGTAGAGGTTCCTTTCCAGTTTGGGGCTGCATTTCTGCAAGTGGAGTTTGAGATTTGGTCAGGATGAATGGTGTCCTCAATGCTGAGAAATACAGGCAGATACTAATCCATCATGCAATACCATCAGGGAGGCGTATGATTGGCACCAAATGTATTCTGCAGCAGGAACATAACCCCAAACATACAGCCAATGTCATTAACAACTATCTTCAGCTTAAAGAAGAACAGAAAGTCCTGCAAGTGATGGTATGACCCCCACAGAGCCCTAATCTCTACATCATCGAGTCTGTCTGGGTTTACATGAAGAGACAGAAGAATTTTAGGAAGCCTACATCCACAGAAGATCTGTGGTTAGTTCTCTAAGATGTTTGGAACAATTTACCAGCCGTGTTCCTTCAAAAACTGCGCAAGTGTATCTGGAAGAATTGATGCTATTTTGAAGGCAAAGGGTGGTCACACCAAATATTGATTTAATTTAGAATTTTCTTCTGTTCCTTCACTGCATTTTGTTAATTTATGAAGAATTGATGAAAAAAAAAACTGTTAACACTTCCATTTTTGAAAGCATTCTTAGTTTACAGCATTTTTTCACACCTGCCTAAAACTTTTGCACAGTACTGTATCTGGACAGAAAAACAACATACTTTTCTTTGCTGTTACCTGAAATGTAAAAATCTTCAAACACACACACACACACACTACGGTGTACCCACACACACACACTACGGTGTACCCACTCAGGCTTTGCAGCATCTCTCAGAAGCCAGCAGGAGTCTAAGAGTGGTTAAAGGCCTTCGGAGAGCCATGAACAGCAGAGGAGGGAGAAGAGAAGAGAGAGAGGGACACAGAGGGAGGAGAGAGAGAGAGACAAAATATTGAGGGGGGGGGGGGGGGGGGGGGGTTGAGGATGTTTCATACTGGAAATGTCTGTCATAACAATCAGAAGAGAGGAATAGTGAAGAACAAAAATATGTAATCAAAGACTGGTCAGACCAACATTCTTCCTTTCATCAGGGTTCATACTTTGCATCTGTACTCCACTTTGCTTTCAACCCACTACAGAAGTAGATGAAAACTTGCGTGCCCTATAAATAATAATAGTAATGCAATCCTTAGTTTCATGATGCAGACATTAACGATAATGTGAGATCATTGACATTCCTGTGTTTTGTCCTCAGACCTCCCTCGACATGAATGAGAGAAACAGACTCAGACATCTTGTAGGAGTTTGGCTCTTCGGCCTCATCTCGGGAAGGACCTATTTTCTCATCTATAAAATTAAAATACTTTACCTTTGAAGTCTGACCAACAGGCCAGCACAGTGCCAGGGTTCTCCAGACTTCTGGGTCAGCGGTGGAACGCAGGTGCCCACCCCCACCCCCCCTTGGTTCCGAAGGGTTGTAGTCATGGTAACCTGTGGCTGGCATCACTACGGTGCTGCAGCTGGAAACAGCTGGCGCCACACTGTGCCAAAGCAGAATCGGATCAAAGGGATGGGTGTAGGGGCACAATAGGTGCAGGCTGCTTAGAATGATGTTTCAGAGAAGAGTGTGTTTACAGGTGGGTGTCTGTGCTGGCTGAGTGTGTGTGTGTGTGTGTGTGTGTGTGTGTGTGTGTGTGTGTGTGTGTGTGTGTGTGTGTGTGTGTGTGTGTGGTGTGTGTGTGTGTGTGTCTTCTGTTAGTGTATATGGGCACATGGGAGTGTACCGTGTGTGGGTCTGCAGGCACGTAGGTGTGTGAGTGTAGGCCTCAATCCCCTGTGAATATGATACAATAGACCCAATAGATCTCCCATTGCTCCCTGGTGCACTGCACGCTGGATCAAAGGGCCCAGCCAAACCTAAACATCTGCTCCAAAAACCATAACAAGCCTTCAGAGAACAGAGCTCCAACTGGACCCGTCCCGGCAAATCCAAACAAGCTCTCACCAATACACACACACACGCATACACACACACGGATACACACACACACACACACACACACACACACACACACACACACACACACACATACACACACACGCATACACACACCATTACACACACACACGCATACACACACACTCATACACACACACACACACACACACACGCATACACACACACACATATACACACACACGCATACACACACACACACACACACGCATAAACACACACACACACACACACACACGCACACACACACAAACACACACTCTCACATACAGACACACACACACCTACACACATGTGCATGTATACCAACAAAATATACAACCACACACTTATACACTGCACAGTAGGACCATAGGACACACACCAACACACTCACCCACACAGGTAAACATACAAGGCCAATAAAATATACAAATACATATACAAACATGATTACAAACAGACGAAGACACCTAACATACAAACTAATGCTAACGCACACACACACACACACACACACACACACACACACACACACACACACACACACACACACACACACACACACTCACACTCACACATACACTCACTCACACACAGAACCACAAACACACACACACTCACATATACAGGCATGCAATACACACACCAACACATTCATCCACCCAGGTAAACATACATGGCCAATAACGTATACAAACACATATACAGACATGATTACAAACAGACAAAGACACACACACACACACACACACACACACACACACACACACACACACAAACACACTCTCTCTCTCTCACACACACACAAACAATCACATACATACACTGAGGGTGATCATCTGGGAAGCAGCTGTGAACCCATACATGGCAGAGAACATGAAGAGGAGGAAGAGGAGAAGAAGGGGATGAAGAGCAGAGAAACAGGATAGCAGAGACCCAGACTGTGTGTGCGTGTGTGCGTGCGTGCTTGCGTGCATGAGTGCATGTGTGTGGGGTACGTACCTGTGTGGTTGTTTGAGGAGAGTACCTCAGGAAGAGGTACGGCCAGTCCATGCGGCCGGCTGTTTAAAAAGAAATCTGAGTGTTTTCATTAGGCCCAGGGCAGGCGGCTCACACACACACACTC
>NC_137927.1:4759251-4899251 GCF_963457725.1 Sprattus sprattus | reverse complement strand
TAATCCTCAAATAAAGGCCGGGATTCAATTAGAGGCCGGGCTTCAGATAGTAGCCGGGGTCGTGGTCCATACGGACAAATAAAGCCCGGGCCCCGAATACAAGCCGGGGGTAAAATAAAGTAGCCTACCGGTATATTACTGTAGCCTACCAGCATCAGTCCGTCGCCTCAAAGTAGGCATCACAATTTAATTGAATGCATTTCACAAATACATCTTCTCCTCATGTTTAATATTATATTATATGATATTGTTGGCTAATCTCATGGGCTGTTTGCAATTAAAAAAGAAATGTCCTCACGTAGGGCTACTAGGCGAATGTTTAGCCTAAATGCACGTATCGTATAGCCTACTGTTTATCTGTAACGTTTTAGTTGGCTAGGTTACTTTTTCCAGAAGGGATCATAAAGCAGTAATAGACTTACGTAACTTTGATATTAAATTCAAAGAGATGGTGTATGATTGCTGAAGAACATTCGGGAGAAAAAGCAGCAAAGAAGTTTGACATTGACCCGAGACGAATGCGATAGGCTACGACTAGCAGGTGGAGGTAGAAAGAAAGAAAGACTGAATATCAAACCAGCTTGTTGAATATATGTTTTCAGCCCGCGATAAGCATAATAGAGTGTCTAGAAAAATTATTAAATTGAAGGCTTAGGAAATATTTGCCTCCGTGATTGACAGTGAAGACCATAACTCCGATGTTTATTTTTTACGTTGACACACCCTGACCTAAAGCGCTACGCGATGTGCAGGAAGTGTTGAACGCATATGCAATTAATTATATTCGCCTACTGCAATTATGCCCATTATTTAAATAATACAATTCTATAACAGAAGATAAGTAAGAAATAAAGGCCTGCCCCTAATACAAGCCTGCCCCAAATAAAGGCCGGTGCGCTGTGCAGCCTAAGTAAATACAAGCCCCGGCCACTATTTGAGGATTTACGGTAGTTGAATTGTACAGAAGTTAAATACTAAGCATAGGTTAAATGCTCTGTGTTCACAAAGAACAAAGTTTTCATAAAACAATTTGATTCTGCTTGTTCAGCAGCACTGTGTCCATTGTTTACAGAAAAGTTGATAACTAAGCGCTGAAATATGTTTTCTGCATTTATTTTGTTTTCAAATTTTCTGTTACTTTGCAGAAAATATTTTTGAAGCATTACTTTGCATCATTCTGTACACTGTGCAGTACACTTTATTTTACTTGTTTTTTCTTGATTCTTGATTTTTCGTGCAATTCATGTGAAATTCATGTGTAATTCATGTGAAATGGATTCAGTGCAATTAATAAATTCTGAATTTCTTCAGTGACACAGATATCGTGATGTATCGTGGGTGAAATTTCTTGCAATATATCGATAATCGCAGAATCGCTGTATCGTGATATTATCGTTATCGTGGGTAAAATATCGTGATAGTATCGTATCGTGGGGTACCTAGTGATACCCAGCCCTAGTTATGACCCAGTTTGTCTTCAGCGTGGACAGTAGACAGATGTACAGAGAGTCAGAGAGGAAGTGGAGCTTCCAAAGGTGAGAAAGAGAAGAATCCCTATGAAAACAATCCAATGTCTCTATGCCAACTGTTAATGACTGAGGTACTGGGGAGAGGGAAAGTAGGCGACTGTTTCCATGCCAACAGACTAGTGTGAGGAGGAGGAGTGTGAAGGAAGAATTAAGTTTCCATGCCAACAGACACAGTCATTGAGTGTCTCTATGCCAAGGGACTGGAGAGGACCTGAGCCGGACCTGGCCTAGACTCATTCTGCAGATGTCTGTCTGTGCCGTCTGTACAGTTGAGAAAACAGGCCATGGTGAAGAGGAGAAGGGGTTTCCATAGCAACGGATAGGTGATGAAGAGGTGGTGTGTGTGTGCGCCCATCTGCCTGCCCTGTCACTGGGAGCAGAGATGCCACCAGGAAGGAGAGCAGAGGAGAGCAGAGGAGAGGAGAGGAGAGGAGAGGAGAGGAGAGGAGGAGAGGACAGGAGAGGAGAGGAGATGATGAGAGGGGGATAAGAGGAGAGGAGAGGCAGTGGCGGCGCCAGAGATTTTTTTCTGGTGGTGCTATGGGGGTGCTCGGCGTTTTACTGAGGGTGCTATGAATTTAGGGTGATAGCATATGAGTCTCATTTTTCTCTACTACAACACCTCCCCACCATATCGTCACATATGTTTAGACGTTTGATCTCTAACGAGTCTTTGGGGTACATAAAAAGCGTCATTCAAATCGATCGTATTATTATTATCATTAGGCTACTTCTGACGGACGCGCACAAAGCTGCGTTCATCTCCGACGGTCAAAATGGATGCAGCATGTTATAGATAACGTAATCCCAAATACTTCACTTACTTCAGTGTGTGGATTTAAGTTTGCGCCAGATGACTACCAGGTCACCACTACCATGTGCGACAAATTAAACTAAACATACCAAGTTCAATACACTTCTAACTAAAGACGGCAGATTAGAATATCAGATAGAATTAACTTAAAAAGGCAAAGAGTCAGAAATGCTTTCAAAAAGTGTAGGCTATATTATTTTAGGTCACAATCAATAAAAACATGAATGAGACCAATAGAAACCACAATAATAAGAGATCAAAAAGTGCGCACAAAACTATGCTTAAAACATCCCTTAATTGTTTCCTAATTATTTCTGCCATTACATTGATGATCTCATTCTGCACGTCATGGTGCACATACTTTGCATTTGACGGGTTGTTATCTAACTTTTTCTGAACGGTTTTATCAAATTTTCCAATTACAGATAGCAACTCGCGGACATTACCCCTGTTTGCTGAATCCTCATCTTCAATGTGGCCTCGCTGTGAGATCCCCTGACAAGCAGTGAAGCGCAAGCTTTCCACAACATTTTTGTAATATTGGTCTTTTCGGACCATCCTGGGTGTTCATGCTTAAGTCACCCAGGGTGCTAGCAGCATGGCTAGCAGCGCCCTCAGTAGAGGGGAAGGGTTGACTTGGACCAGGATGTTCCTCTTCCTCTACATCAGAATCAGAATCCAACACCTCTTGCATTTTTCTTCCTCTTGAACATCTTATTCAACTCGAGGAAATTTGCGGATCAAATACCGATCAATTTTCGTGATTTTGTGAACGCTTGACTTAGAATTGACCGCTCGCGAGGATTACTGTTACTTAGCCTACTACTCATTGAACAATCACGTTCACGCGTAACGTGTCTGTGTCGTGCTACGTGAACAATCTGTTTATTTCAATCTGTTATTTTCTTTTGTGATTAAAATATTATTATCACACAATACATTTTATTAAGAACTCAGAATGAAATTAAATAACAATAATAGGCCTAAATAAACCATTATTTTCTTGGGGGTGCTATGGGGGTGCTATGGCCAATCTAGGGGGTGCTCTAGCACCCCCTAGCCCCCCCCTGGCGCCGCCACTGAGGAGAGGAGATGATGAGAGGAGGATAAGAGAAGAGGAGAGGAGAGGAGAGGAGAGGAGAGGAGAGGAAAGGAGAGGATAGCAGTGGAGAGAAGAGAACAGAAGAGAACAGAACAGAACAGAGGAGAGGAGTGAAGAGGAGAGGAGAGGAGAGGAGAGGAGAGGAGAGGAAGGGGGGAAGTTGAAGAAGGCAGCAAGCAAAGCAAAGAGCAATGAGCCTGCTGTGCATGAAATAAAGCTGATTTTATAACTTGGCAATGTCGTTTTGCTAATTTAATACCACGTGCAAGACATACTGTAACACCATGAGCAAGTTCTGAAGTGAAAACATACAGTAGGACTGCCCGTGGCCTGTCAGTGAAATTAGGTCTCTGTTCCTGGTGAAGAAGGCACAGAAGGAAAGGTGAGGAAATAAATGATTTCCTATGATGACTGTTCATTAGTTCAGTTCTCTGAGTGTTTCTGTATGGCTGAAACATGGGTGTTAATCAGAACACCAGTCCCATCACCCTCAGCGCCTTTTAGTGTTTGTGTGGAGTTCCAAAGCGGAGTACAGGGGCTTTCTCTGCTTAGGCTATGAAATAGAGAAGGCGAATTAAAATGTCTGGGTGCACAGCCTGGGATATGTTCTGTTTCCTTCTGTATTGTTCTGTCTGGCACTCTTATTTTGTGTCTTTCTAACTAACCATCTCTGTCTCTGTCTCTGTCTCATTCTGTCTGTCTCTGTCTCATTCTCTCTGTCTCTCACTAAACTCTCTGTCTCTGTCTCATTCTCTCTGTCTCTCACTAAACACCGTTCCTCTGTTGCTTTCTCATGAGTCCCATACCCTCATCTTTCCTCCTCTCTCACACACAGCCTGTCTCTGTTTCTGTTTTTATTTTTGCCCTGGTCCGATATATCTCTCTTGCTCTCTCACACACACACAAATTTGGTCTATCTTTCTTTCTTGCTCTATCTATCTATCTATCTATCTATCTATCTATCTATCTATCTATCTATCTATCTGTCTATCCATCTGTCTGTCTATCCATCTGTCTGTCTTTCCATCTCTGTCTCTGACTTTCTCTCTCTCTCTGCCTCAATCAGTAATAAATGATGGAAGTCAAGTGTAGCCGGGGGCGGCTCTGTGCTCCGAGAGTCACGGAAATCAAGGCTTTCAGATCAAACAGATTAAACTGTGGGAATCTACACATGAAGGAGAGGAGCAAGGGAATTGATGACCAGGCAAAGAGAAAGAGGGGGGTGTGTGTGTGTGTGTCCATCAGAGGAGGTTCTTCCATTGAGGAAACGGAGGAAGAACCTCCCCAAACTTTTTGAGAGATATATTTTTGTAATTGAACTGACTAAACTCCTTTAAAAATGCAGTTTGATATCAGTATTTAATACTATGCATATTATAATTTGTTTCCCTGAGTTAAAATAACATTAGCACCCCCTATCGTAACAAGGCATTACTGCACGGAGGACGTCCTCCCTTTGGCTCCCATTGAGATCAATGTAATCTGTCTCTGATACTGGCGGTTCTTGGGGCTCATTCACTTACATTGCCCAGGGGAGGAAAGACCTCCCTAGCGTCTGAGTCTGCGCCAACATCGCTTAACCAATAAACAACGGATTTGGCGTTGGAGGGAGGGGATTAGACATTAATACCATTCTCTGCAGAAGGATATCGATAACACGTCACCCTTAAAGATTGTTGTAGAAAGATGCAGTGGCGGTTCTACACGGAGGCCTGGGGTGGCCCGTGCCCCCGTAGACATGTCCCTGGCCACCCCTGCGGCCACCCCTTGCTGACCAAATAAAACAAAATATGAATTTATTATGATTTTACACCCGAGCGCCAAAAGCGGTACTAATGCGACGCAACGTTCTACATGGGTAAATTAAAGCGGTGCACCAGATCACTGTAGTTTGTTTGCCAAGTGTGGTGCTTGTTGGAGAGAGGAGCTACGATTGAAATGTTTGGCTCGCTCTCTTTCATTCATGGATCGCTGGTTCTTAAGAGGAGCTGGTAGTCTGCCTGTGCCATAGTGATCATATACAACTGTCTTCCGGCTGAGCTGTTTCATATTCACGACAACTGTTTACCAAAACTCCGTTAACACATAATAGCTACTTAACGGAGTTTTGGTAAACAGTTGTCGTGAATATGAGACTCCTGCTGTCAAATCAGGACCAATCAGAGAAGAGCCCGTCCTGCTTTGGTTCCCGCCCACACAGTGTCAAAAGTTGAATTGATGCTCTGTATTTGCACCCTGTACTGTATTTTTCATTTTCATTTTTTATGGCCCTACCTCTCTTGCACCTGAACTCATTGTTATAATGTTAAGTTAAGTAATAAATGTTTATCTGTTTTTAAAGTAATTCAAGTTTATAATCTTTAAATATCAGTTGTTGCGGTTTTTTGATGTGCCCCACTGGTTAAACCCTGGCCCCTCCTTGGCCCCCCTAGTAGAAATGGTCTAGAACCGCCACTGGAAAGATGGCAAATAAAGAGGATGTGCAATGGAAAACGAAGATATTGTTCATGTTTTATTGAACAAACCGTTTCATTCATTGAGCTACAGAGAGAAGGTTAGTATCAAAACAACAGGGAAACCTGTTCCAAAAATCCAAGTCACTTAACCCAATGGTAAAACCGCTGCCGTAATGCTAACTGGTATGCAAAATACTTATAGCTCACT
Organism: Sprattus sprattus; assembly: GCF_963457725.1. Taxonomy (NCBI): domain Eukaryota; kingdom Metazoa; phylum Chordata; class Actinopteri; order Clupeiformes; family Clupeidae; genus Sprattus; species Sprattus sprattus. The sequence goes on along the minus strand of NC_137927.1, from coordinate 4,893,142 downwards.
GGTACCATAAAAAAACAATCGGCTGTACTGTTTTGTTTTTAAATCGTTCATACGCCTATTGTTAGTCTGACTGTTCACGTTCAGCTGACATTCTGAATGGAAATTGTTAATGAATGTTTCAGATTGCGATGTGTTTCGTATCTATTCTAATTAGCCTACACATTGACCAACATTCTGAAACATCCATTAACATCCACATTTGCCACAAACAATGTTAGGCTAACAGCCCATGTTCATAGTTCTGAAATAATGTTCTCTTACTTGTTGCCTTTGTAACTTGTTGTTTAATATTGTGGAAAGGTCTTGTATCTTAATTTTCTTAAAACAATTGCAGCTGAAAATAAAATTAGTCAAATAATAACCAATAACTTTAGTAATTGAGGGGGAAAATAGACCAAATTGTAGGCCCAAAATGTAGAATGTAGTTTTTAAAATCAAGAGTAGGCCTGATTGGACTAATTGGCTTTGCATCATTTCCTTCTGGCCTTGTCCAGTCCAAGTACATGCTGCCCACCAGCTTTTTAAGTACAATGGTGCCACACTGGTGGCTTTGTATCAATTGTATCCCTGCCTGCTATTTTGTAGTACTGTAGTCCACAAAAACACCCTGAAACAATTTGTATCTCACATACTTATGCCACCAACGGAATAAGCAGGCTAATGGCAACCAGGCGCACAGTCCTTCCTCCCTCACTTTAAAAACCACCAGCCGCCACTGGTGTCCATGTGTGTGTGTGTGTGTGTGTGTGTGTGTTTGTGAAAAAAAAGAGAGATGCTCATCAGCATATCGTGTCACTTCAGGTACCTCAGTTGGAGTGGTATGGTGTGTGTGTCTTTATGTATGTGTGTGTGTGTGTGTGTGTGTGTGTGTCAGCACACACTTATTGGTAACACAGTTAAGAAGTGATCATATCTCTGCTTGATTAAAACCCAGATAGATGGGAGTGTGAGCAATCATTCCTCCTCCATAAATTTGATCCACAAATGAAAATGATGATACAGGATTCTAATTTCTAACACTCTCCAGTGCTGTCTGTCTCTATCTCTATCTCTTTCTCTCTCTATGTGTATCTCTCCCTCTCTCTCTCTTCCTGCAAGTGTGTGTTCCATTTCCCACTCATCTGCCCCTTGTGTTTCATGCCCCTTACTTCTATGTGTAGTGTTTACATATCACAGTGACCTGTAAACTCAAAAACACTCAAACACACACACACACACACACACACACTCCCCATCTCCAGCAGGACACAGTCCAGACATAACATCTCTTTATATCACACACTGTGCATCATTTCTCGCTCATTTATAGCCTTTGCGTTGCCTTTCCTCGGTTTGTCTGCTCGTTGTTTATGAACGGTGCGCAGAGAAGGATGGGAAGTGGTGCTACCAGCACCCAGTGACTCCTCTAATGCCAGTCTTCTGAGCTGCTCTGCTAGGCTGCCATGCCACGCTGCCCCCTTTAATGCCAGTCTTCTGAGCTGCTCTTCCAGGCTGCCGTGACATGGTGCCCCCTCTAATGCCAGTCCACGGAGCTGCGCTGCCAGACTGCCTAGCTACAGAGAGCGCTGTGAGATGGCGAGACCAAAGCGCCCGTTCAAAGCTCAGAGAAGTGATGTGATGTGTTGAGAAATACTGCCACCCAGAGGTTCTGAGTGGAAATGCGGGCTGCAATATTCCCGACGGTTCCTGCCATAACCCTTTTTTTTTGAATAGTTGCACATCATATTACACAAATACAAAAGAGAGTGGGCAAGAAAAGTGTGAGCAATCAAAACCCCAATATGTCCTTTAAAGACTCCACTGCTGTCTGCCAAGAGCATAGGGTTTTTTCAGTGGCACCATGAATGCGGGCAGTTGACAATTCCATGTATATCACATCTAAAAAGGTACGAATCCACCGTCTGATATTAAGCTTTCCTGATGGTTTCCATCTCGTGAAAAACAGCTTTTTGGCGGCTGTGAGGCCAGCTAGGAGGATGTGCTTATTTAGTCTAGAAATGTTTAGTTCTGATAAGTCATTTAAAATCAGAACAGGCACAGTCGCTGGCACTGGTTCACCTACTAGATCTGATAGTGTCGAAGCAACATCATTCCAGAACTGTGCTACTGGTGGGCAATCCCTAGCCTGGCCATTACCAGCCTGTGACTCCATTTCTTTCCGTCATTCAGTCTGGCAAAACCCAATGCATTTTCGCTTCCGAGATGGGCGGGTGCTTATCTTGAGGTTTAAAATCATTGGAGTTCCCTTAACCAATCAGCAACGTTTGGTAATGACGGGATTAAAGCATTCACTAACGGGACCATCTGGTAGATTTAACTCTTCCCAAAGCCAGTTGGGAGAAGAGCTACGACGTCCTTTCCAATCATAAAACTTACAAGACAATCCTCTTGTTCTCCGTTTAATTTTCTGATGTTCTCGAGAGTAGCGACAACCCTCTCCGATAGCTTTTCGTGTCTCTTTCTCCGTCGCCTACCTGCCTACCTACTCCGATAGCTTTTCGTGTCTCCATCTCCGTCGCCTACCTGCTATGCTGGTAAACTAAAAACTCCGCCGGGCGAGTTTTGCGTCACAGCTCTGAACTGTTCGCTGATTGGTGCGGTTGTAGGGTGAAGCCAGGAAACGATGTTAGGCGGGGCTGGGCCAGACTACGTATGAGCTTGAAATCAAATCAGGCGGAAATACGTAGGCTGTTGTCACCAGGCTAGGCAATCCCACATCATATGTAAAAATGTTCCAGGACACTTTAGATTACAAAAGGAGCCAGTGGTGGAAGAAGTACTGCAGTTTAGTACTTAAGTAAAAGTACAAGTACCCAGGAAAATTAAAGTAAAAGCAAAAGTAAAAGTACTAGATCAACAATCCTACTTCAGTAAAAAGTACTCACTTTTAAATTTACTTTAAAAGTAAAAGTAAAAGTACTCACGCAATTGTCTCTCAATGTCTAGGCTGTGCCATTTTGATAAAGAAATAGCGACTGGTAATAAATGCCTCTACATATGTCACTACAAGTAATAATTATAAGCAACAACATTTGTTAATTGGAAAGGTTGGTGTACTTATTGGGCCTATTGTCTGTAATACTTTTCACACTCTATCTTACAATTCTGCGGATCACAATGTATCTACCAGGGATTATTTGCAAAGTTAATACCATTAAGCTAAACCAATAGACACAATTTCATATCTTTTAATCTTTTATTTAATTGTAAACGTGTAAAAAATGGAAATATGAAACATGAAAAACAAATGGAGTTGTTAAACTGGTCAATGCAGAGTTTTATGCTCTAAAAACATATTGAGTAATTCAAGACTAGGCATTAAGTTTGCATGCCAGGCAATAACCAGTCAATAAAAAAGGCAAATTTTCACGTTAGCTTGACATTGCTAAACTACCGGCTTTATCTTACCACTAGGGCTGCCACTAACGACTATTTTTCTATCGATTAATCTATAGACTATTTTATCGATTAGTCGATTAATCTAAACGATTAATTTTCCTCCCAAATAAAAAAATAAATAAAAAAATTCACCATTTTAGCTCAGTTCATTCATTTTATTTTTACATAATGCAGCCCAAAACAAAATGTAAACAAAGGCTGACATATTAAAGTGCAAAACTGCAAGTTTAAACTAGCAACTCCCAACATGATAAAAAAAGAGGTCTTGTTATAAGTCAGCAGCGCAACTCCAAAAGAAATGTTATTTCTATTAAACCCCTAAAAAAAGTAAAAGTGCAACATGTTTAAAGTGTAAGTGTGTCCAGCTCAAAATGTAACTCAAATATTAATAACATGTCAGTTAGAGATGTGTATGCAGCACAAAACAAAATGTAAACAAAGGCTGACATATTAAAGTGCAAAACTATGGAGAAGAACAAGAGCAATCCGAGATTTCTGACCTCCAGCAAGGGTTGACGTTGATAGTAAAGCAAGATCTATCTCGCGGGGCGAATGATACACATTGTAGTATGGGTGAGGATTTTGGTTCGTGAAAAATCCCAATGAGGTTATTTGTCAAAACAAGGAATGATGTTTAGACTAATACACGATCGTTCTCTCAATGTCCCAATATGATATTGATCCTAGCATGGCCGTGACATGTGCTTCGCGTGACTAACTAAACGTATGTGATACGTTGTCACTGTACGTGATTCCTGCAATTTTAATGGGGATGTCCCAGGACCAAGTTCCACCTCTTGTGAAAATTTCAGAAAGATCCGCCCAGTAGTTTCTGAGAAATCTTGTCCACAGACAGACAAAACAGACAGACAAATAAATGAATTAATTAACCGACCCGATCGCATAACCTCCTTGCTGGAGGTAATAATTAGGTGTGATGTACGAGTATCAAAACAGAGGTAACCAACAGGGAACAGCGCTCAAGACATCCAGGAACATGAACGTGTATGGTAAACCATCCTGTATGCGATGATGCAGTGCTCATGTTTTCAGCAAAAGAAGCTTTATAGCAAGGTTTAGTAATAACGGAGAATGCATTCACAAGTTTCGGTTTCACGTTCAGCCGTAAGAAAACAGAAACTATGGTCTTCAATGGAAACGCTGATTACACACTATCAGGTCAAGCTTGAAGAGTCATATATTGTGAACAGTACAGAGTTTAACTATCTTGGCACCATGCTATCATCTATTGAACTCAAAAAGCTCATCGAACATTGCATTGCCTCCGCTGTTGCAAAGTTTGGAGCACTGACAAAGGTGCTTAGAGACCACCGCTGCCGCTATGATTTTTCAGAAACTAAGGCTGATTTATGCTCGGGGACGTAAGCGTAACCGCAAGCGGCCGCGCAAGCCCCTTGCGTGACCCTTACGCGACTTTTCACATGTTGCGTGCGTCGGCCCCTTTTTCTAGACTAGCGTCAATTTTTACGTAAGGTCTTACGCGAGCCTCGCAGCCTGCATGAATGTTACGAGATGAGGTTACTAAAATATTATGCATGTCTACTCAGTTGTACAGTGCTTCCCAAGTAAAGAACTTCAAGTTTCAGACTTTCTGTTAGGAAACCTGTTATCTATCTGCAGAGCAAATGTCAGGCTCATACAAAAACATTAACGTGAATGAATTGATGCTAATACCTAGCGCGGTCTCTATAGGATTCCCCATATACGTTAGCATTAAGCTAACGTATTTTCTACCACAGTAAAACATGCAATACTATGTGATTGTTTTTTAGAAAACGAATGTTACGTGATGAGATTACTAAAATGTAGTCTGCACGTCTGCTCAGTTTAACAGTGCTACCCAAGCAAAGGTTTGAAAAGAACTTCAAGCTTCAGACTTTGTTAGGGAAACAGCTTTCTATCTGCCAAGCAAAAGGCAGGCTCTTGACAACACGCGCAACCTTTGGGAGCATGAACTGCACTGAGTAAAGGCCGATTTATGCTCAGTTACGTAAGCGTAAGCGCAAGAGGCCGCGCAAGCCCCTTGCGCGACCCTTGCGCAACTTTTTACGTCTTGCGTGCGTCGGCCCCTTTTTCTAGACTTGCGCCATTTTACGCAAGCCTATTGTTCTGGGTGTGAAATGCTTGGCAACACCCCCAACGCAACGCGTAAGCACCTAGCAATTCATGCTCCCTTTAGAAGCATGCAAGGGCCTTAAATTTTGCGCAACAATTAACCCCAACGCTGAACCAAGCAGCCGCCTTAAAGCGTTGACTGAACGCGACCAATGACTGGTGCCAAAAAAGACTGACGTCAGGCACGCAGCAATTACGTAGTGATACGGAAGACGCACATTCGTTACACTGAACTGAAGCGTTTTAGAAATTGAAAAGGTCAATTCATAAAAAAAAAAAAAAGATGCATCGACTTCAATTATTGATGTCGACGTATTTTTACCGTCGACTTCGTCGACCACATCGACTAATCGCGGCAGCCCTAGTATGTATGCAAATCCACTTTCACGAGAACGCGCATCAATCTAAGAAACTAATCGGAAGGAACCCAGCTGAGAAGACTTCGGCTGCTTATGAACACATTTTCAAGCGTGCGGGAATGCAGCGGAAGCGTTTCTCTTACGTTGTTTTTGCAAAGTCGTGTAAGAAACATTTCTGAAGAATTACAGAAAAAGGTCGAGAATGAGGCCCAATGTTCATATTTTATTGAACAAACCGTTTTCATTCATTGAGCTACAGAGAGAAGGTTAGTATCAAAACAACAGGGAAACCTGTTCCAAAAATCCAAGTCACTAAACCCAAAGGTAAAACCTTCCGTTAATACTAAATGGTATGCAAAATACTTATAGCTCACAGGTACCATACAAAAACAATCGGCTGTACTGTTTTGTTTAAATCGTTCATATGCCTATTGTTAGTCTGACTGTTCACGTTCAGCTGACATTCTGAATGGAAATTGTTAATGAATGTTTCAGAATGCGATGTGTTTCGTATCTATTCTGATTAGCCTACTTGTCACTTGGGCATTGGCCTCATACGTGGCTACTTTGAGTGATAGCTGTAATAATCTGGCATAATCTGAGCAGCAATTATAGGAAGTTTTTGTTTTTGCAATTTTAGAGAACAAAAGTAATTTACTCAGGGTTTGTTCTTTTTCCATAGGTCTATTTGTTTAATATAAGATTAAATCATCTGCTAAAACAGACACATAGCCAAACATAAAAAGATATTTCTGTTTAATACAAAATTTAGTCAAAGTCAGTCCACCCCTAAGTGATCAATGAACATTGACCAACATTCTGAAACATCCACATTTGCCACAAACAATGTTAGGCTAACAGCCCATGTTATAGTTAGTGAAAAATAATGTTCTCTTACTTGTTGCCTTTTTTACTTGTTGTTTAATATTTTGGAAAGGATGTTAGTGAATGATTCAGAGCATGATGCATCACTTTTGGTCTTGTGTCTTAATTTTTCTTAAAACAATTGCAGCTGAAAATTAGTCAGATAGTAACCAATAGCTTTAGTAATTGAGGGGGAAAAAAGGCCAAATGGTAGGCCCAACATTTAGAATGTAGTTTTTCAAATCAAGAGTAGGCCTAATTTGACTAATTGGCTTTGCATCCTTTCCTTCTGGCCTTGTCTAGTCCAAAGACATGCTGTCCACCAGCTTTTTAAGTATATTGGTGCCACACTGGTGGCTTTGTATCAATTGTATCCCTGCCTGCTATTGTGTAGTACTGTAGTCCACAAAAACACCCTGAAACAACTTGTATCTCACATACTTATGCCACCAAAGGAATAAGCAGGGCAATGGCAAACAGTCCTTCCTCCCTCACTTTAAAAACCACCAGCCTCCACTGAATGGTAATGCCTTCAAACGTGGTCAGGTTACTCTTCAGCAATGGGGAATTAAAAGTTATGAGAATCTTTTCCAAAGTTTGAAGGGTGTGGGCGTGGCAGACCCTCAAACTATGATCTCTTCACAACTCCAGTCACTTAAAACATATACATATATTCTCTTTCTCTCTCTCTCTCTCTCTCTCACCCACTCTCTTTCACACTCACAGTCCATGTCTGTGAAATCGTTCTGAAATCGCAGTTGCATAGCAACACACCTCCGTGACATCTTTGCCACAACTGTGACTTCTATGCTGTGTCCAGAGCCTCTCTCCTGTCTGTGTGTGGACATGTATGCTGTGTCCAGAGCCTCTCTCCTGTCTGTGTGGACATGTATGCTGTGTCCAGAGCCTCTCTCCTGTCTGTGTGGACATGTATGCTGTGTCCAGAGCCTCTCTCCTGTCTGTGTGGACATGTATGCTGTGTCCAGAGCCTCTCTCCTGTCTGTGTGGACATGTATGCTGTGTCCAGAGCCTCTCTCCTGTCTGTGTGGACATGTATGCTGTGTCCAGAGCCTCTCTCCTGTCTGTGTGGACATGTATGCTGTGGCCAGACCCTTATTCCTGTCTGTGTGGACAAGTATCGGTCAAGAAGACAGTTTGTGTTAATAAATCTCTTAATCTGGAAAGAATACGGATTGAGGAGACATTTTTAGAGGCGTTCACGGGCAGGCTAGAGCCTAGGAGGTTATTAGTGCTCAGATAGCTGATGACATAGATTCTAGGAGGTTATTAGTGCTCTGATAGCTGATGGCATAGAGTCTAGGTTATAAGTGCTCTGATCCTTGATGGCATAGCCCACACTTAGGCTTGTGCTGCTCCACTGCAGCCTACTTTTACGCTTTTCAAGTACAGTTGCCACGATTGCTCATACTGCAAGTACCAACAGATGCTGACAACACAAGCAAGTCACAAGTCACAAAACTGGCGACTTGACTGGCTGCTTTGATGTCCATTGCATGGAATGGAGAAAACTGATCAGCTGTGATGTTTGTAGCAGTTCTTGAGGACCAACGCGCCATGATGTCTGTTGCAGAGGAGGGAGATAACAGATTTCCTCCGGCTAGAGCTATATTGACATTTTAACATTACTTTCATTCATTTAATTCAGACACCATTGTAAAGATGAATGGAAATAATTGTGCAAAAATGACTGCAGTCCAATGGGCCAAGAATGGGTCTCTTTAAAGCAGCAGTAATTTATCGCAGGGTAAGCACAGGTGTTATTAATGACTTCCAATAATATTCTGATTCAGTTTAGCAGAATCAGGTCCTTATTGGATGTCATCAATGACACTTGTGCTTCTTGGAAAAAACGGCTGCTGTGAAATAGGCCCATAACAAAAGATTTTAAAATGTTAGTCCTTACCTTCAGGGGCTGTGATCGGGGGAGCATTCACTAGTTGCGTGTAAATCTTTTTCCTGGCTGAAACGTTGCGTGCCGGGGCTTCATCATCATCACTGCTTTGTGGTCTTTTGCAGCCTCTGGTTGATTAAAGATGACATAAAATCAAAACTGGTTTTACCCTCTTTGTTGAATAGGCGACAAGGCGACACAAAAAGTGTAAATATAATATTCTGAGCCACTTGGTTTCTTGTAAATTTCTTGTACAATCTTGCCAGAAATAGGGCAAATCTGATTAAGCAAAAACACAGATGGATTTGAATCTCACTGTGCTGTATGGCTCATTACCGATTCTTTCTCTTCAGGAACTCAGGAACACTGTCTTCTTCTGTTTGCAGATCAGACTGTACAGTTGCCACAGGCAACTTGGCCAAGGCATGTTCATATGATTCTGTTAGCATAAATACAAGACGATACAGATTAGGTTAAGATGGGAGGATTAATGCTTGCTATTTCAGTAAGAAAACATTAATAACTAACAGGGTAGAAGCATTACTATACCATGAGAATAAAGCACTCGTATTTTGTACAGAGCCCACCAAGAGGTAGGTTCATCTTGTCTTTGCGCAGCCTTGCGGGACAGCTATTGTTTTGCATGGAGGCCAGAAACTTGTTCCCATTGAGCCATTTTGATGGCACAACTTCGACTTCGTTGCTCTTGACAAATTCGACAACGTGATACATTCTAGAAGAAAATAAAATGATGCAGCTTAGGCTAGTCTTTCAATGTAATCACAAGCAGATGAAACAACAATCGCCTCACTATGAGTCTGTGCGACGCTCGACCTCGACATTCACAGGCAGCTCAAACTAAATGCATGAGATGCAGTCAATGAGCACGAGTGAAAAACTGAAAGAGAACATAACCTGGCCGCATTGGAGCATAGTTGCTACTGTGAACAACGTCAAACCGAGCCTACGTGTCTGACAATGCCTTGATACCAGGTAAGGCCAAAGCTGGGAATTGGTACAATTCGCATGTGCGAGAGTCGCCATTCGCTTCAGAATTGGTACAATTCGCATGTGCGAGAGTCGCCATTCGCTTCACGCGAATCAGGCACAATTCGAGTGGGCGAGAGTCGACACTTTGGGCGCATATGAGACGTTGAGACTCTTATTAAAGATTTTACTCATTCTCGTGGTTGAAAGTCGGTACAGAATTGCACAGAGACGGGCGCATATGAGACATATACGTTGTTGACTCACAAAGACAAAACAAATAGCTACACGTAGCCTATAAACGTTGTTGAGACTCTTATTAAAGATTTTACTCATTCTCGTGGTTGAAAGTCGGTAACAAAACAGAGACAAATAGGTACACGTTCAAGCAATGTCATTTCATGTCATTTATTTCAAAAACAAACAATCAGAGTGTAAGAGCTCTGGTTCCAAGACACAAAAAAGCCAGGAACCAGGTCTGATGGCCCATCAACCTAAACAATAGGCCAGGAGCCGCCTTGATGGTTGTAACCTGGTGCTGTGTAAACTAGCTTGTGGGTGTTGAATTGGTATTTTTTTTGTTCAGCCACTTAACATTCTATAGTGTATTCATATCTATTTATGTCATATCATGCCTCATGACTCTTACCTCATATTCATTGTACTTATATATCTTATCATGTCTTACCTCATTCATAACCTCTATTGCTACCTTCACCTGTACCTGTATCATATCTGCACTAATGACCAACTATTGCTGCCAATGTTACTACTGCTCATACCCCATATATCTTGTACTGTCATATCATACTGTATACATCCCATCTATTTATTTTTATATTACCACTATGCAGAATACTCTGCTCTCTTCTGCTATGGTTCCTTTGGTTAGATTCCGTTGCATTGTACTTATATCATATCAACATCAGCAATGATCTCACCTGGTCTGCCCACACTGACAAGGTGGTCAAAGCTGCCCGAAAACGCCTCTTCTTCCTGAGGAGACTCAGGAAGTTTGGCATGAATCCAGACATCCTCACCAACTTCTATAGATGCACTATAGAAAGCATCTTGACTGTTAGCATCTCAGTGTGGTTTGGAAGCTGCACAGCCATGGACCGTAAGGCCCTACGCAGTGTGGTCAGATCCGTTGAGTTCATCATCGGCAGGAAACTCCCATCCCTTCAGGACATCTACCTTAAAAGATGCCTCCGAAGAGCTGGCAGGATCCTAAAAGACTGTCATCACCCATCCTTCAGACTGTTCACCCTGCTGCCTTCTGGTAGGCGGTTCCGAAGTGTCCGGTCTCGCACCCGCAGACTGGAGAACAGTTTCTACCCTAAGGCCATCAGACTCCTAAATGAAGAATAATGCACTCCTCACTTCACACTTGCCACTTTACTCTTCACTGGCTCACTTTTACTGCTGTTTGCACTACTTTCTCAGTCCAGCTCATGTTCAGTTTAGCTCATGTAGGTTGTTTATCTGTTTAGTATCTGTTTAATATGTGTATTTATGTTTAGTGTGGTATGGTGTCCTGTCTTAAGCATTTCAGTGCCCAGTCCAACTCTGTTGTTCTGTGTATCTGACAATAAAAGAGTTGACTTGACTTGACTTGACTTGTACCTGTATCATATCTGCGCTAATGACCAACTATTGCTGCCAATGTTACAACTACTCATACCCCATATATCTTGCGCTGCCATATCATACTGAATACAAATGCTATACAATACATTATCTGTAAGGTTGTGAGTGTGCAGTGGTAATGTAAGTTGATATTGATTATGTTTTTATTCAGTCACACACAGTAACAACAAACAAGTTCAACACAAATAATAATACATTCAAAGTGACTGAAAAGGCACAAGCTGAAGAATAATGCTTGTATTTAAGCCTGTCCTGTTTGACCAATTTAAGCTACCCATCAACATATGCATTTTTATTTTATTTTTTACAAGTAATACATGTAATGGAAATAAAAAAACAAAACAAAAGAATTGCCTCCAAAAAGTAAGTCACAAGAAGAGCAATGAAGCAAGATCTCAAATAAACAGCACAAAATCCTGCATACATTATGGACACTTGTAGCCCTCAAAAATTGCTTTAGCTACCATCCCTTTGAAAACAAAAAATGTCTTACACTTTCTTAAGATTATGTAAGCATCATTCCATAATGAAATTCCAACAACAGATATACATCTCCTTTTAATTAATTTTTTGGCATTTGGTACACTAAATTTACAGACATCTCTAAGATTATATTTTGTCTCTTGAAATGAGAAAAACCTTTGTATGCTGACTGGGAGTTGGTTTGATTTAGCTCGATACATTATTTGCATTATTTTATAATATACCAGATCATTAAATTTCATAACAAATGATTTCATAAACAATGGGTTAGTGGGTGCATAATAATCAACCTTATTTATTATCCTTATGGCTCGTTTTTGTAAAATAATGATTTCATTGACAGTTGTTTTATATGTCAATCCCCAGACTTCCACACAATATGATATGTAGGGAAGTATAAGTGAACAGTAAATAATATGTAAGGCCTTATAGTTTAACATGCTTCTTGATTTGTACAAAATTGCTATCATCTTAGAGATCTTTCCTTTGATATAATAAACATGTGGTTTCCATGTTAATTTATGGTCAATGACCACTCCTAGAAATGTTATCTCGGTCACTCGTTCAGCATCACTTATTTTTAATTGAATGTCCTTACCTATTTCCTTTTTCGATTTCCAAAGACCATGAATTAGTTTTTTTATTTTTCTATTGAATGACAATCTATTAACATCAAACCAGGTTTTGAGGATTTCAAAATCTCTTTCAATAGAAGTCAAGAGTTGCTGTAGATTACTACCCGAACAGTAGACTACATGTTTGTATCAGTTGGATTCGTAGAACGTAATAAATTACATTGCTTGACCGTGTGGCTATTTGTCTCTGTTTTGTTATTGTTATATTTAATAAAAGTCTCAACAACGTTTATAGGTTACGTGTAGCTATTTGTTTGTAGTTCGCGTCCTAAGTGAAGCGCGCTTCATTCACAAAGTGGCGACTCTCGCGTGAAGCGAATTGTGCCAAGCGAATGGCGACTCTCGCACATGCGAAATGTACCCATTCGCAGACAAGACCTTAGCTCCTTGATACAATTAGAATTAGCATAACACCAGCCAGAGCGTGCAAAAAAAAAAAAAATCAAATCGGCATGTCCATGAAAAGTTAATAAAATATGATATGAAACAGCTAACGCTGCTAATCGTTTAAAACTGCAGCAACACAACTCTCGCTAGCTAGTGTTCTTTAAGCAACATAGCTGTTAGCCCTCATTAAGCCTGACGTTACTTGAGGGCAATTTACGCTCAGAAAACAAAATGCTCTAAATGTAACTTGCAATTATTCACCTGACAGTTAAATGTACTCCTACATCTGTGCAGAAAAGTGGCGGTCTCTAGCAGAGATGGGGGGACTCGAGTCGCCAGTTCCTTGTCGTAGTAACCTACGACAGTACAGATGGGACGTGACATCGTCACGGCTCCAATTCGAATACACTATTCATTCACGCCGGAAGGCTGAAATATGTCAATCATCTCCTGAGCCCGCCCCCTCAGGAGCGCATATAAAAGGCAGCGCTTGACATATGATCACCCTCTTTTCCAATTTCGACGTTAGGTATCCGTACCTAACCTCACTCTTCGTTACGCTCAAATAATTTGCTACTTGCTAATTTATCCTCGTGTGCTTAAAACTCTTTGTAGCCGGTGAGTTGGGTTTATCCCTTTCACTAGCTCTGGGTGCAACGAGTTTATTGGCTTGTTTTATTCTGCTATTCTGTCGAGTCGCTGTATTGTAACGTGTTACTAGCCAGTCGCTGACTAGCTTGCTAATCACCTGCTAAGTGCTTGTTACTTTACTTCACTCGCACTAATTTCTGTTTTCTACAGTTATGTCCTCCAGACAGGTGTACCCGGACTGCGGGCACGCCAGAGAGAAGGGGGACCGTCATCACATGTGCCTTCGCTGCCTGGGCAAGGACCACGCAGCTGCTGCCCTTGGTGAAGACGACCCCGCATGTGAACTCTGTGCCAAAATGGATTTGGCCAGAGTCAGGAAGCGCCATGCGTTCTGGCAACGCAGCGGCTCTGGTGCGAGTGCTCCAGCGCCGACTGGGGGGGCTCCCCCACTCGGCCCTCGTGCTCCGTCGGCTTCCAGCAGCGTAGTGTGTGGCAACCGCCCTCGTGCCGTTGCCTCATCCGCTAGCCCTTCCCCCTCGCCCATATCTCCCCTCGCCCCGCTGGTGGCCGAGGACCGCGAGGCGGTGGAACTGCCCTCCTGCTTCGAGGAGTTGCCTGCCCTCGAGCTGGATTTCGGACTGGACACCGAGAGCCTGCCCGAACTCGAGGAGCTCTCGGATGAGAGCGAGGAGATGGACGTGACCGAGCAGCTGCCCGTCACCTCCAGGGCCCTGGGCCAACAACTGCACGAGGTGGCGCTGAGGGCTGCGACCTACCTCGGTCTCCCTCTCCCGTCACCTCCCGTCGTGCAGCCTTCCCTGCTGGACGGCGAGTTCTACGGCGGCCCTCCAGCCTCAGCTCCCAGCCCCCTCCCCTTCTTCGCGGAGGTGCACAGAGAGCACACAGCGACCTGGGCCACACCCTATTCTGGACGGGCTCCGGTCCCAGGCTTCGCCGCCTACCTCCACCTCGACCAGGCAAAGGAGAGCGGCTACCTCTCCGTCCCTCAGGTAGAAGACGCGGTGGCTGCATACCTCTCGCCCTCTGCTCCCACAGCGCGTCTCGGCCAAAAGCCCACCCTGCCGTCCCGGGTTTCCCGTCACCAGGCTTCGTTGGCTGAGAAGGCGTACCTGGCGGCTGGGCAAGCCGCCTGCTCCACCAACACCTCTGCTCTCCTGCAGCGCTATCAAGCAAGGCTGCTCACTGAGCTAGCCGCGTCGTTGGGAGGCGAACACCAGGTGGTATCCGAGCTGCGCCGGGCTACTGACCTCTCTCTCCGCCTTACCCGCTGCACAGCGCAGGCACACGGGAGAGTCATGGGCGCCTCTGTCGCGACTCTTCGCTCGCTCTGGCTGTCTCTGGCGAGGCTCAGCGACAAAGAAAAGGCTCCTCTACTAGACTCGCCACTCACCACCGACGGGATCTTCGGTGAGTCCGTGGAAACGATGGCCGCCCAGTTTGAGGCAGAAAAGAAGAGCAGCGAGGCTTTCCGAGCCTGGATGCCACGCTCTACCTCTGACCAACGCTCTTCTGATCAGGCGACACCAGCCACGGGGTCCAAGCGCAGCGGCTTCCGCTCACCTGCGCCTCCGCCAGCTAAGGTGCAGGCTCGCCGTGGATGGCACAGACACCCCTTCCGTCTCCCGGAGCAGCCCGACTCGCATCAGCCTGCTCCGCGCCAGACGCAGAGCGCACCCCACGCCCCACGCCAGAAGGCTGCCAAGCGTGGGAAAGGTCGCGGATTCTCTCCAGCCTCCTGATCTAAGGCTGAAGAAGAGAAGAGGGGGAGAGGTGGAATCCTCACCACCAGGGAAATTGGCCCGATACTCGCATGCAAAACTCATGCCAGCAACGGTTTGTCATGTTACACCAACACAAAACATCTCTGTCCCAGCTGTCCCTTTAGGCACAGCGCTTCGACATGTAAATGTAACTCCCCCCGCAGTGTCCCCACTGCACATCACACATTTTTTATTCAAACTGAGGGGGCAACCCCAGATCTCGTCCCCCTCCTCAGTCGGAGCGGGCACAGATCTAGACTTAATCAGATTGGATATGAGCGAGCTAGTGCTCGACCTATTGTTTCTCTCTCGGCCCAACCTGCACGGTTGTGTGGAGAGCTGGCGCGCATGCGCAGTGTCACCCTGGGTTCTAAAAACCATTTCAGTGGGTTATACGCTCCAGTTTGCCCGCCCCCCCCCAAGGTTCAGGGGCGTAGTTCAAACGATAGTGCCACGGCATCAAGCGGTCTTCCTACAGGAGGAAATAGACTCCCTCCTGAGAAAAGGAGCTATTCAGTCTGTTCCGCTCGGAGACGAGAACAGGGGGTTTTTCAGTCGCTATTTTCTAGTTCCAAAAAAGGACGGAAAATATCGACCGATCTTAGACCTCCGTATTCTGAACAAAGCTCTCATGACGATGAAATTCAGAATGCTGACCCCTCGTCTTTTGATTCAGTACATAAGATCAGGAGATTGGTTCACCTCCATCGATCTAAAAGACGCATACTTCCATATCCCGATTCACCCCAGACACCGACAGTTTCTGAGGTTTGCGTTCGGAGGGAAGGCATATCAGTTCTGCGCGCTGCCTTTCGGTCTAGCTCTGGCACCAAGGGTATTCACGAAATGCGTAGAAGCAGCCATCGCCCCTTTGCGGAGACAAGGCTTGCGTATTCACAATTACTTAGACGACTGGCTCATTTGCTCAAAGTCAAAAGAAGCGGCGTTGCAGGAGTGCCATCTAGTGGTGTTGCACCTACATCGTCTGGGCTTCGTGGTGAACAGAGACAAAAGCGTCTTAATTCCCAGTCAATCCGCTCTCTTCCTGGGCATGGATTTAAACTCCACCTGTATGACGGTTGGTTTATCTCAGGGAAGAATAGAGGCAATCAGGTCGTGTGTGAGTCAGTTCAAACTGAAAAAGAAAGTCTCATCCCTTCTTTGCCAAAGACTAATGGGGATGATGGCTTCGGCCGCTATAGCGTTACCTCTCGGAATGCTACACGCACGGCCCTTCCAATCGTGGTACCTCTCTCTGAAACTCAGTTCCGCCAGGAACAGTTACGAGAGAGTGACAGTAGATGCCAGGTGCCTGAAAGCACTGGCGATCTGGAGAACGCCACACTTCCTCACGGCGGCAGCGCCGATGGGCATAGTGACACGTCGCTTAGTGATAACCACAGACGCTTCCACGACAGGGTGGGGAGCGATCTGCGAGGGGAAATCAGTGAATGGCCTTTGGTCTGCGACGGAGGCCGAGTCACACATAAATGTCTTAGAACTCAAGACGATTTTCCTGGCGCTGCAGCACTTTCTGCCCATGTTAAACGGTCAGCACGTACTAGTCAGGACAGACAACACGTCAGCGATCGCCTATATCAATCGCCAAGGGGGTGTTCGGTCGCCGACTCTGCATCACCTGGCAACCCGCCTGCTCATGTGGGCGGCAACTCGCATCAGTTCCCTCAGAGCAGTTCATGTTCCGGGCCACCTCAACTGGGGCGCGGACTTGTTGTCGAGGGGCAATCCACGGGCGGCAGACTGGTGTCTGCACCCTCAAGTGATCGAACAGATCTGGCTGCGTTTTCACAGGGCTCAGGTGGACCTGTTTGCCAACAGGGAAAACACCTGCTGCCCTCTCTGGTTCTCGCTGGGGGGAGACAACCCCCCATTAGGTGTGGACGCGCTGGGCCACCAATGGCCGAACAGGCGTCTTTACGCTTTTCCCCCGATCCCTCTCCTTCAGCAGGTGCTGAGCAGGATAATGGACGAGGGCAGAGAATTAATATTAGTAGCTCCCCATTGGCCCAATCGACCATGGTGCGCAGATCTCTACAGGATGTCAGTGCGGCCTCCCTGGGTGCTACCTCTACGGAGGGATCTCCTGACGCAGGCGCACGGCACGATATGGCATCCACGACCGGAGCTGTGGCGGCTCAGTGCCTGGCACCTGAAAGGAGCAGGCTCATAGCTTCGGGTCTGTCTGATGCAGTGGTGTCCACGATACAGAGTGCTCGGGCTCTGTCGACACGGTCCCTCTATACGCTGAAGTGGCGCAGGTTTGATCAATGGTGTGTCGCGCGTCAGTACGACTCCATCAACTGCGCTTTGAGCGTCATTTTAGAATTCCTGCAGCATTTATTTGACGAGGGGAAGGCTGCTTCCACTCTCAAAGTTTACCTGGCGGCTATTTCAGCCTGTCATGCAGGCATCAATGGTAAAACCCCAGGTAATCACCCTTTAACGTCACGCTTTATGGCTGGCGTGAGGCGTCTCAGAGTGCCTGATAGGCACTTGGTGCCCTCATGGGATCTACTGGTGGTTTTACGCGCTCTTACAGGGCCTCCGTTCGAGCCCCTTGAGGAGGTAGACATGAAATTTGTCTCTTTTAAAACTGCGTTTTTACTGGCCCTTGTGTCAGCCAAGCGCGTGGGCGATTTGCGCGCTCTGTCAGTCAGCGCATCTTGCCTTCAGTTCGCGATCGCTGGTGATAAAGTGGTTATGCGACCTAATGCTGCCTACACACCCAAGGTGGTTTCAACTCCTTTTCGCAACCAAGTAATTGAATTGGCAGTGTTTTCGCCTCCTCCTTTCGCTTCAGCGGATGAGGAGCGCCTGAATAAACTATGCCCAGTGCGCGCTCTCCGATGTTATACGGAGCGCACGAGTGCTTTCAGAAAAACTGACCAGCTGTTTGTCTGCTTTGGCGCACAGGCAAGGGGCAGACCTCTTTCAAAACCGAGCCTTTCCCGTTGGATAGTGGAGGCGATCGTTTTGTCTTATAAGAGTTTATCCTTAGAGCCCCCAGTGAAGTTGCGTGCGCACTCCACTCGGGGAGTTGCTTCCTCCTGGGCCTTGTTGAAAGGCGTCTCGGTCGAGGAAATATGTAAGGCTGCGAGTTGGAATTCTCGCCACACCTTCATAAGATTCTATATGTTAGATGTGTCGACCCCCTCCTTCTTGCAGGGGGTCTTGCACGCTGAAAATTCAATAGCCCCACAGAGCCTGTGAATGGTTTCTTAAATATGAACGGGTGTCAGTCCTTTTTCATGGTTAAATGCTGACATTCCGGTATATGGGGATATCGTGTAGACATACGATTGAAAATCGTTGTAGTCTACATGGAATGGTTATTAAAAATATATACTACGTGTTCATTAGCTTTTATGGTCAAACGCAGATGAACCGTTAACCACCAGCTGCCGTGTGTGCCTCTTGGGAGGTCAGAAATACGAGGAGCTGGTCAAGGCTGATTGACACTGTATTTTTCACGCGTGAAGGGATACGGTCCCATCTGTACTGTCGTAGGTTACTACGACAAGGAACGTCTCGGTTACTTACGTAACCTCGGTTCCTTTAGTCGGAACCGTAGACAGTACAAAGTTTGCGTGTACAGTGTCCATTCTTCTTGGAGTGGGTGTGTTCTTATGTTACGCTCAAAATTGTCCAAGAGGGTGATCATATGTCAAGCGCTGCCTTTTATATGCGCTCCTGAGGGGGCGGGCTCAGGAGATGATTGACATATTTCAGCCTTCCGGCGTGAATGAATAGTGTATTCGAATTGGAGCCGTGACGATGTCACGTCCCATCTGTACTGTCTACGGTTCCGACTAAAGGAACCGAGGTTACGTAAGTAACCGAGACGTTTTGTGACTTGTGACTTGCTTGACCAACACTAACGAAAGACTTGACTTGACTTTGACTTGCCCCTTCCTGACTTGTGACTTGACATGACTTGAGCCGTGTGACTTGCCAAGTCATTGCAGTCTAGTTAAATATTTCAAATCATTTTAAATAATACAAAATAAAAAAATATTAGATGAACATTGTTTTATTGTGCGCGAGTGCTCCTGACCTGCAACCTAGCAACCCCTCTTCCACGCAACGCAACGCGACAAGCCAAGCCTGCATGAGTGATCAGCAGAGATGGAAAGCGCTCCGACCAACATCCCGAAAATAATACATTTTGGCTATAAAGATTACACAACATCACAAAATAAAAGAGGAGTGACATGCAAAATCTGCAATGTCAAAATTACGGATTTGCCAAGCACCACGTCGAATTTCATCCAACATTTCAGGACAGCACATAAAGAAAGGTGACTAACATGTTGCAAACCTAGATGGATTAACGTCCTTGATTGTTATTTTGCTACTTGGCTGCTGACATTAGTCAGGCTACTAGTAGGCTAGTGGCTTGATATGTAAACATTTTTGCTATTGATGATTTTTTTTACTTAAGCTAAAAAATATATATCTGAAATTGCAAATCTGGTGAAAAGTAGCTGCTATACTCGCAGCGCTAGCTAGCTGTAACACCAGAACTGACTAGCATATTTGCTATCGATGCATGCACGCCTCTAATGAGGTTGGAATCAAAACTTTTTTTGCGTTTGCACACAAATAAACAGCAGTTTGAGATTCATTCATGTTGAGCTGATTCATTACGTCACGTATCTTCTTACATTTAAAAAAATGACTCTGACTCTGAAAAACAGGTTCATACAGACATTTGAAGAAAAAAAAAACGAATTTGATAATGACTTGACTTGACTTGACTTGCTTGATGATGAGACTTGACTTGACTTGCTTGACTAAAGCTGTGCTTGGACTTGACTTGCTTGATCCTCGTTACTGACGACTTGGACTTACTTGAGACTTGAGGGCTAAGACTTGCGACTGACTTGAGACTTGCATGTATGGGACTTACTCCCATCTCTGGTCTCTAGTCAACTGGGCTATGCTACATGCTAGCTAGTTTGCAAAGTTGGCTTTAGAATATCTGGTTGAGGCGAGGCCCTAGGCAAGATAAGAGGCGGCATGGCTAGCCGGCGGTTGCCCACAGTACATTATGCTTGGACACCCCATTTATTTGTTATAATAGAGCTGGACACTGTTAAGTCCTTTATATGCTGTGTAGAAACAAGTCAACATCGACTATCTGAATCAACTTCAGTTTAAGTTAGGCTACAGCGAAACAAACTTGGGCTAAGCTGTTAGTTTTCCCAACTTGCAGTAGATCAAAAATAACGTTCGACTGCGTAGGGATAATAACCTGATTGCAACGTTTAATGTCCTTGGCCAACAATAGTTCAAGTTCAAGTTTTTTTTACATAGCACATTTCATGTTATACATAGAATAGACTAAAACTAGATAGCAGCATAATGAAACATGTCTTACCTTTGGGAGAGCTTGCATCTAATGGCGGCAATCCATCCATGCCGCGAAATGCCGTTAGAGGAAATGTAACTATTTGATTAAAACAACGATCTCCACATGAGTAAAATGTACTAATTTTCTGTATCGTGAAATTCAAATAAATACTACTGAGTGATTCAAAGCTAATTGTATTCACGTAAAACTGAGTAAAATGCAATTAATAACTTATTATAAATTGTTGAATTCCACTCAATATGATTCCAAACGGCACATACCCGTTGAAATCGGCTTCATGTCGGCAAACCGTATCTGAGCCGAGCCCCACTACACCCCTCACCCACCCAACCCCCCACCTCGATCCCCCCCCCGCTCCCGCTGTGCACTACAGTAGGCAAAAATGACTCGGCCCAATTGCGGTTGCCAAGACTCAGCCGATTCCGCAACTCAACCTACGGTGCCGCAGGTTTTACGGAATCGACCCGATTCTCCTTGCTAGCTGGGTATGGGGCTTGTAGCGTAAGTGACAAATGACAATATAAGACGACTTGATAAAAAAATTACTAATGCATTTATTTCAGCTTTATATCGTTTCTGTTCAGAAGGGATTTTTATATTTAAAAATATATATATGCCGTGCCGTTGGGGGGGCCATTCTCTGATCAGTGGTGGCCGTGGCCCCCCCTGGTTGAATAGCTGCAAGATCAAGCTCCACCGCATTAGACGCTGGTTAAAGTTTCTCATACGGTGGAGGAACTTCAGGGGGTCGTGATCGCCAACACGACAATTTGTTCAGACGCTCCTAAATACACATCAAAGTGCTAGACCGCTCGAACAAGGGCCAGCATTTCCTTTTCAATGGTCGAATACCGCCGTTGCTGGTGGTTAAACTTCTTTGAGAAGTAGCAAACGGGGTGATGGGACTTTTTCAGTACCATTCTGCAGGACAGCAGCACCTTGGTGCCTCTATTATCGAAGGGCACAACGATTTGATGGACAGAATTCCACCGGTCTGGAACATTGCCCTGTCTCCACTTCCTCATCAAGATGCCATCTCGAAAGAAGAAACACACAGACTTCTGAGCAGATATTAGGTTTTTATGAGACATATTCCCTGACCCGTATCTGGCTTCTTTCAATTTCTTACTAGCCCCTGAAAGATTCCTATGGGCAGCGGCCTCAGGCGCTCTCCCTGAATCGTCAAGGGTAACCAGAAAAGAATCAGACAAATAACTAAAAGAGTCGGACGAATCATACTCAACCGGTGAGGACAGAGTTCCACACCCCTCCCCAAAGTGTTGTGCCATAATACACGCACAAAAAGTCGAGCTGGCTGCCACAGGACCACTTCGCCGCATACAAAGTGGCCTCCAAATTCTCCCAAAAAAATTACCACTAGCTCAATCAACTGTGCCAAAACACGCCCCTAACTTAACAGGTGGATCAAGTTTAAGACGAACGAATGGGCACCTAAACCCGGTGTTGTACCCGATTCAGCACCCCCGTCAGAATATGCACCCCCTTGACGCACCACTCGCAGTTCGCCTAAACAAACGCAGGGAAAAATACTATACTACGATTTCATTATTTGTGAAAGAGATGGAAGAGAAGAACACAAGTGATTACAGTCTTTAGAACTGTTCTAAAGAGTACAAACAACCGATGTTTTTCTTCCAAAAGCCTCGGATAATAGCGAACGCAAAAGAACACCTTTTTGTTCTGTGGAAATACAGCCGCGGAAAAAATTAAGAGACCACTTCAAAATTATCAGTTTCTCTGGTTTTACTATTTATTGGTATGTGTTAAAGTAAAATGTACATTTTAGTTTTATTCTATAACCTACTGGCAACATTCCTACCAAATTTCAAATAAAAATATTGTCATTTAGATCATTTATTTGCAGAAAAATGACAATTGGTCAAAATAGCAAAAAAGATGCAGTGTCTTCAGATCTCGAATAATGCAAAGAAAACAAGCTCATATTCATTTTTAAACTACACAATACTAATGCTTTAACTTAGGAAGAGTTCAGAAATCAATATTTGGTGGAATAACCTTGATTTAAAATCACAACTTTCATGTGTCTTGGCATGCTCTCCACCAGTCTTTCACATTGCCGTTGGGTGACTTTATGCTACTCCTGGCGCAAGAATTCAAGCAGCTCGGCTTCTTTTCATGGCTTGTGACCATCCATCTTCCTCTTGATCACATTTCAGAGTTTTTTTTATGGGATTCAGGTCTCGAAATTGGGCTGGCCATGACAGGGTCCTGATCTGGTGATACTCCATCCACACCTTTACTGGCCTGGCTGTGTGGCATGGAGCATTGCCCTGCTGGAAAAAACACTTCTCAGAGTTGGGGAACATTGTCAGAGCAAAAGGAAGCAAGTTTTTCTTCCGGGACAACGTTGTACTTTGCCTGGCTGAGGTTTGTAAAAGACCATAAGGATTGAACCAAAGCGGACTGGAAGGTCTCCTAGTTCGTCTTCTCTGATGAGTCCAATTTTCAGCTTTGCCCAACACATGGTCGTCTGATGGTTAGACGGAGACCTGGAGAGGCCTACAAGCCACAGAGTCTTGCACCTACTGTGAAATTGGACTCATCAGAGAAAACGAACTAGGAGACCCTCCAGTCGGCTTTGGTTCAATCCTTATGGTCTTTTACAAACCTCAGCCAGGCAAAGTACAACGTTGTCCCGGAAGAAAAACTTGCTTCCTTTTGCTCTGACAATGACAATGTAAATATCACGACAGGCCAATTTCATACCATGCAGAATAAGCACCCCCTGTTCAATTCTACTAGGAAGGTGTCACATGCATGAAACTCACTGTGCTTACTCATACTAGTCCCATGTCTGTACTCTGAAAAGCATTTGATGATCGGACCAACAGAATTCTTTTAAAGGGGGGGGTGCATATCACGACAGGCCTATTTTCACACCAGTCAGAATAAGCACCCCCCTGTTCAATTCTACTAGGAAGGCGGCACATGCATGAAACTCACTCTGCTTACTCATACTAGTCCCATGTCTGTACTCTGAAAAGCATTTGATGTTGGGGTCAACAGAATTCTTTTAAAGGGGGGGTGCATATCACGACAGGCCTATTTTCACACCAGTCAGAATAAGCACCCCCCTGTTCAATTCTACTAGGAAGGCGGCACATGCATGAAACTCACTCTGCTTACTCATACTAGTCCCATGTCTGTACTCTGAAAAGCATTTGATGTTGGGGTCAACAGAATTCTTTTAAAGGGGGGGTGCATATCACGACAGGCCTATTTTCACACCAGTCAGAATAAGCACCCCCTGTTCAATTCTACTAGGAAGGTGTCACATGCATGAAACTCACTGTGCTTACTCATACTAGTCCCATGTCTGTACTCTGAAAAGCATTTGATGTTGGGGTCAACAGAATTCTTTTAAAGGGGGGGGTGCATATCACGACAGGCCTATTTTCACACCGGTCAGAATAAGCACCCCCCCCCCCCCCCCTTTAAAAGAATTCTGTTGACCCCAACATCAAATGCTTTTCAGAGTACAGACATGGGACTAGTATGAGTAAGCAGAGTACAGTATCATACTGTATCTTATACTATCCCATTATGTATATACCACTGCCATTCATATGCACATATTCTGCACTTTCTGCTTATTTGCACTTCCTGTTAGATACTAAACTGCATTTCGTTATTTAGTCTTGTGAAACACCGTGTCAAATACATTCAACTTGCTAATTTAAAATTACATTAATTAATTTTGTAGTCATGGCTGGGGTAGGCTATATATTTCCACAGAACAAAAAGGTGTTCTTTTGCGTTCGCTATTATCCGAGGTTTTTGGAAGAAAAACATCGGTTGTTTGTACTCTTTAGAACAGTTCTAAAGACTGTAATCACTTGTGTTCTTCTCTTCCATCTCTTTCACAAATAATGAAATCGTAGTATAGTATTTTTCCATGCGTTTATTTAGGCGAACTGCCTTCCTTTCCGATCAAGCGAGTGGTGCGTCAAGGGGTGCATAGAAAAACATCGGTTGTTTGTACTCTTTAGAACAGTTCTAAAGACTGTAATCACTTGTGTTCTTCTCTTCCATCTCTTTCACAAATAATGAAATCGTAGTATAGTATTTTCCCCTGCGTTTGTTTAGGCAAGCAAGTGGTGCGTCAAGGGTGGTGCATATTCTGACGGGGGTGCTGAATCGGGTACAACACCGGAAACCCTAACTAAAAGCAGCTCACTAAAGTCTAACCTTTTTTCCCGACCTACCTGTAGCACGGCGATTGCACAATGCAAACTCTCAAAGCTCTAAAGCGACGTACTGAACAGTATCAGTGTGACTTGGTGGTTCGCGCTGCACCACAACCCCTACCAAAAAAAACAAAAAACAATACTGATCCCTCTCACTGATCTTCAGTGGCTTCCCTGTACTTAACCTAAAGTCGCTATCTAATAACGAGGCCTATCGTCTCCTACAAACTCTAAAAGGTTCTAACAAAGGACGAAGACCCCAAATGTTACACACCAGCTCGTCTGATATGCAACAAATGAAGCACAAAACAGAATGGGCTCGTGTCTAGGGGGTATTTATTAACAAAAAGGCTAAATATAACACAGGAGAATTTCTATTTCAAAGTAGAACGGCGAGTAAGGCCCGAATAGCGTGGTGGCACGCAGTTGAGAGAGAACGTTCCGGTGGACGATGCCGGCCTTAAAACATAACGGGCGCTCCGCCCACGGCTGACAGGCAACACCTGCACACAATTAAAGCAATAGACAGAAGTAATAGCAAACGAAAATAAGGGAAAACAGTGACCCCTAAGGCAGGAGGACGTAACACACATATCACATTGATGTGTGACTCAGTGAGCTAGAGAACGGGCTTTATTTTCTCTCACAGACTTGCAGGCACACACATCCAGACTTTCAGGAAGTTTTAGCTAATGCCTCACTACAATATTATAGCCCAAGTAATCATGGTGCAGATGCGTGATGTCATCTGGGCTAACCACAATATGGAAGGGTCCCTGTGCATTTATATTGGACTGGATTACTAATAAGATGAACTGGCATCATCTGTGCTTCATGGTAAGCTTTGCCGTGCGTTTTGTGTTGCCATGCGTTTTGTGTTGCCGTGTGTTACGTGTTGCTGTGTGTTACATGGTGCCGTGTGTTATGTGTTCATGTGTGTTACATGTTGCCATGTGTGTGAAATGTGCAGTGGGGGAGTGATGCAAGAAAAGAACACCAGCTCTGCTGATCAGGGTTAGAATCAGCTGGTCTTTAGCATTTTGTATTTATCTGCTCTGATGACTAGCAAAGGTGGCAGTGTTCCCTCACCTGCCTTGCTGTGTAAGGTGTGAAGGTCTGCAGACAGGAAGCTCTGGCTGACCGCTTAAATTAGTTAATGAACTTGGCGCCCCAACGTAGGAGGCTTTTAGAGCCAGTTTACGTGTGATCTACGTGATACGTTCTTGCGGGGGATGGATTCACAAGAATTGCAACTATTATAAAAACGAATATGAAAACACCAATATTCTCCACACATTACACAGAGACGCAAATCACACACACAGGGTTCCCTGTGGACATGCAGATGTGGCTGACGTGCTATGAAACAAAGTGACTGGGATATATGTCAGACCATCAGCTGATGTAGTGTGAGAGAAAAAAGGGGATGAAAGAAAGATATGGAGAGGGAGAGAGAGAGAGAGAGAGAGAGAGAGAGAGAGAGAGAGAGAGAGAGAGAGAGAGAG
The DNA here is from genome assembly GCF_963457725.1 of Sprattus sprattus. NCBI lineage: Eukaryota > Metazoa > Chordata > Actinopteri > Clupeiformes > Clupeidae > Sprattus > Sprattus sprattus. The sequence goes on along the minus strand of NC_137927.1, from coordinate 4,866,829 downwards.
AGAGAGAGAGAGAGAGAGAGAGCTAAGAGTCCATCAGACATGGAGAGTGTCAGGAGAACATTCAGACAGACCAATGCCACCATAGCCTAGATCTGGGGTCTTCAACGTTTTTCAGGCCAGGGACCCCCAAACTGATGGCGAGATGAGCAGGGACCCCCTACTATATAAATTGCATACAATTTTGTTTGTAATATACTATATATATATATTTTTTTTAATCTAAGCAAAAAAATGTCAAACTAACAACTTCTAGGTACAAACAAGACCAGCTACAGAGTTTGATCCGCCATATTTTATATTTGATCTTCGTGCTCTTTAGACTTGAGCATAAACGCGATCTGATTGGCTAGTGCCTGTGCTGTCGTATTTGCATGAAAGGTGCTGTGAGTGAACCGGTGCCCAGCTTGAGAGAGCTCCTGTGGGTAGCTGAATGTGTGCATATAAAAAAAAATTCTTATCAACCATAGATTTCGCGACCCCCCTGCAGTACATCCGCGGACCCCCTGTTGAAGACCTATGGCCTAGATATTAAACGCAGGTGTTGACTTCCAAAGGGTGACCTCCACACCATTGCATTTCAAAGAATACAGGATAAGCACAAGAAAGACTGGCCTTGCCATTTGTCTGTGCAGCTCGCTCTGCATGGAGTATGAAACAAAGAGTTTACTATCTGCTTATAATTGATAGCTGCAGCTCTCAGTGTCATCACAAAACTTCAACTTTACCTTCCTGTCAGTCGAAAATAGTAAGTAAGTAAGTAAGACCCCCCTAGTGATGGCTTAGTCCCCACCCATAATTGTCTTGTGACGTCCCTGTGGCACGTGATGACAGCAGTTTAGAGAGAAGCAGGACAGGCATGTCCACTTCTCAGGCCTCTGTTTCATATAGACAGTGGCTATCTGTCTAAGGCAGATTTAATTTTAGTTTTTTTTGTTACTGAAAGCTATGACTATTACTTCAAGAAGTGTTTCTTCTACATGTTGGATAAGATAGATAGGCTTAACTCAAGTTTAGTTCAAAAGACAACAGTCTCTATCACCCAGCCCCAGCCCTTACTTCCTGTTTTGCATATCACCCAGGATCCCCTTATGAGTGAGTCACCCACAGGTGTCCTGCTCCCCAGGGGTTGAAGGGGGGGTGGGGGAAGGAGAGCGTGCCTGAGATTTGCATGAGCAGGACAGCCGTCTCGCTCCTAAAATAGCAGGCGGGTCTCTTGGGGAATGAGAGTCAGTTTGGTTGATGTGCCACGACAGATTCACCACAGACTGATGTCAGAGGTCCCTGCTTTAACTCCTGAACAGTGGCGGTTTTAGGCACGGGCGACCCGGGCAGCCGCCCGGGGCGGCACTTTTTCATGACACGTGAGGGGCGGCACGAGCACTTAAAAAAATTGTAATAATAATCTGGGCCGCGAAGCGCTTTTCTATTTCTATATATCATATCACTGGGTGAGGAATTGGCAAATTGGCGCCCCCTGCAGCTGCAGGTGCACCTGCTCGCTAAGAAGGTGCAGCGCAATCCTGGGTGAAAGGGGGAAAGAGAGAGGGGGCGGCGGGCAGTTCAGCTCTGGGTCTCCCAATAAACATTATAATAATTACCCTATACTTTTTGTTTTTCTGAATTGTGTGAAATGGCTTATAAAAATAGGTAATACAGAACGATTATGTGGTCACCAAGGGCAAGGTTAATTGGTGGAAGGAGACCACTAACTGCATCAATTTATCCAACTGGTGAAGGTAATAGTGAGCAGAGTATAGATAGATAGATAGTCAGATAGATACTTTATTCATCCCGAGGGAAATGTAATACATCTTTAACAGAGTAGTCTATTACATTATCGATAAAGCTATTGAAGGATGCTCGAGTGGACAAGGTAAAAATGTGTTTTATTTTATCAAGTGTAGCTTAACCAATATTCCTATTACTGTAAGGCAACCAGCTAATGTTGAGCACCAACTGAGTTGTTTGCTAGCTAGCGTTAGCTAGCTGATTTGACCATAGGGTATGAACATGTTCATTCATCTGACACTAGGCTAAAGTGTTAGCGAAATCCCGCTAGCCACAACTAACATAATGTAACAGCATACAGAGTACTAGTATAATCTTAATAATTAGCAGGTCGATAGCTAGCTGGTTAGACCACAGATTTCCTTTTGACACCACTAGACTAGCAAGCGTTAGCGAAATCCCATTAGCCACTATTAGCAAACTCAACTAACTATAATGCATGTTGAGTGCTTGCACAACATAACTTGCAGATGGCTGTTTAGCTAACATAAATGTACATTATGTGTGCAATAATTATCTTAAGTGTGTTATTCAAATGTTCTATTGAAGGATTTGTGCAATTGATACATTTCATTTTTTCTTTCACTTATAATGTTATAATTGGGGGGGTGGGGGGGCGGGGGCGCTCGGAGGGGATATCGCCCGGGGCGTAATTCCATGCAGAACCGCCACTGCTCCTGAATCATCAATCATCACAGTCCAAACATATGTGAGATTGTCAGACAACAAGGGAGTGGGAGGACTTATTTGATTTTGTTCAGTAGAGTCAAGTAAGACTGCAAAATAAGTTAGCTTTAGCTAAAGATATGAAACCATACCTCTCTGCTCCTCCCTCCCTCGACTGTGCTTCTAAGGTGGGATTGTGGTTTGTATTTGCAAAGTTGCATTAAGACAGCAACCCAGTGTCAAGCCACCCCCTTTATTTATGAAACAAAATGGGCAAATATGGGGAAGCCCCCTTCAACAATAGTTCTACCTGCACATTAATGTGGGTCTATTTCCTTAAATACCACATTTGCATTGGCCTACATGCTTCAGTGCTCTCAGAGCATTTATAGAGTAGACAGAGAGGACACTCACCGACAGACTAACAGAACTGACATCATGGCTGCTGTCACCATCGTCATCTGGACCCTTGCCTGCTGCATGACTGGTAGATATGAACCCACACACGATCAGGCTTAATATTTACTATCTCGTAGAGAAGCTGAGGTGAAATCGATGAATTGTTATTTGAGTTTATTGGGAAAATGTCATTTCAAACCTTCTGCATCTGTTAATCCTTTTGTCTCTGTGTATTTCTCTCTGCAGGGTCGCTTGGTCAGGTCACTGTGACCCAGTCTGCTGCTCAGTCAGTCAGGCCTGGTCAAACCGTCACCATTGACTGTAAACACACACCTGCTGTGTTCTGTGCGGATGATGATACCAGGACTAAATACTGCATGTCCTGGTTCCATCAAATTCCCGATGAGGTTCCTAAACTCCTGATACACCACACATCAGACAGAGCCTCTGGAGTTTCCTCATAGTGAGTACACTACGCATCGCATTAGGATTTCTTTCTTCCTTCCATGTATCTCACTCTTTCCTAAGACCAGTGCCTTGTTCTAAACCCACTATTCATCATTCATATGTGTGACCCTAATTTAATATAGATCGAATAGATGAAAGTTTTAGTGAGGCATGCTGAGAAGTTGTGGCTGACTCAGTTTACCTAGACATTATCAGAGGCGTATTTCCTTAAAGACCACATTTGCATTGGCCAACATGCTTCAGTGCTCTCAAAGCATTTATAGAGAGGACAGGGAGGACACTCACCAACAGATTAGCAGAACTGACATCATGGCTGCTGTCACCATCATCATCTGGACCGTTGCCTGCTGCATGACCGGTAGATATGAAACCATACAACACTCTTAGTACTTCATGTATTTGGACAAACTGTAGTGAAATAGCTCATTAATCATTTGATTTGATTGGGGAAATGTAACTTCAAACCTTTTCAATCTGTTATTAAATCTGTTGTCTCTGTGTGTTTCTCTCTGCAGGGTCGCTGGGTCAGGTCACTGTGACTCAGTCTGCTACTCAGTCAGTCATACAAAAACCTCCCTCAGAAACTGCACTGTTGCAGCTGAGTGGATCTGCAGGTGCTGAGGGGTGGGAGAACCAGAGACACGCTTCACTTCCTGCTGGTTATATGGTTCAGAAATAGCAGACCTGAGATAAACGGTCCTGCAGATTTTTATCAGCACATACTCAGCTGTTTCCATCAGTGATCTTAGATACTCACACACTTCTGCTACTGCCTATTAATCCAGAGATAGTTATGGGGAGTTGTTGTATAGTGTGTGTGCATTATTGTGGGTAGATGTGCGTGCAGAAACATGACTCTCCCCTGTCTGGCAAATGGAATGTCTTTGAGTGTGTTTTACTACTGGGGAAAACATAGTGCTGTAGGGAAAATGATCCGATCACAGGATCATTTACAGGAAATTCTCCAGAAATCACAGTATCATGCACCAAAACATCACATTGATCTGAAATGCACACACTTGTAATGTGTTTGGGCCCCCACCTGATTATATTATTACATTGTGTTATTCTACCACCTGAGAAACATCTCAAGGCTGAGACCCTCTCTTCCCAAACATGCTGCAGAAAAGCTGGTGCACGCATTTATCAGCTCCCGTCTGGACTACTGCAACTCTCTGCTGGCAGGTCTACCAGCAAAAACCATTCAGAGGCTGTAGTATGTTCAAAACAGTGGTGCCCGGGTTCTCACCCAGACACGGAAATCTGAACACATCAGTCCTCCACTCCCTCCACTGGCACCCAATCAACCAGAGAATAATATTCAAAGTCCTACTCCTAGTTCATAAGGCCATAAACACCACCGGTCCTGCCTATCTCCAGGACCTCTTCACCCCTCATCTCACATCAGGGACATTAGGTCCAGACACGCAAACCTGCTTGCAGTTCCCCGGACAAAAATGACCAGAATGGGAAATCGTGCCTTCTCCTCGCTGGGGCCACGACTTGGCAACCAGCTCCCGGAGAACATTAGGGCTTTGGATTCCCTCACTACTTAGAAATCACACCTCAAAACCCATCTATTTATCAAATAAAAGAATGAATATTAATTAATTTATGTCAGTGCTGGAGTTTATGCTTTGCCCATTCTAACATGACCAATTCATAAGTCCGATTCATGATTGCTCTGTTGTGTCCAGACTCATCTGGACAGTTGTCAGGCAGGTACAAATACATCTTTATATTTCTTTGAAGTAATAGCTTATGTCTGATCACATAGTGTGTGTGTGTGTGTGATGCGTTTATTTGAAAGAAATAAAGAAACTTCGCCATCTACAGGATAAAGAGGACCATAACAATTTAAGACTGTAAAACTATAGGTCATAGCTTCCATGTACTGTACATTGTAAAGTTTGGCTGTGTTAGTTGTTGGCTGAAATAAGTATTTTTTTGTTCAACGTTAATTTTTTTTTGGTAATAATTTGTGTGTGCGTGTGCATGTGTGTGTTTATTTATGTATATTTCTCTTCTTTGCTTCTCTACATTTGTTTGTTCCAGACGATGGATGGATTCACTCTGCACAGTGAAAAGTGCAGAACCAACAGAAGCCTGTGAAATTGTGCATTGCAAACTGTGTGACACACACACACACATAGACAAACACGCAAACACACACACACGCACACACACACACACACACACACACACACACGCAAACACACACACACACACACACACACACACACACTCAAAAATGACTGATTGCACACACATGAAATTGTGCATGGCAAACTGTGTTGGGAATATCTGTGTGCTAATGAAAAACTCACACATGGCCTCGGCACTCTAGGAAAGATGGAGAGAGCTGTAAATCAGCACTGAGATGAGGTCGTCTTCAGGGGGGAATGTCTTTCATTCACAAGTCTGCCTGTAGCGTAACAGGGTCATGGGGTTATGGGATGCCCCCCCGCCACCACAATATGCATTTGCCATGACTGCAAGATAACACACTGAAGGACTTCAAGTGTCCAACTGATCAGGGACTGATAAAACAATTACCTGGATGATTTAGGTTAACTTAGTTTGCAGTACAGTTCAGCAAAAGAAGATTTTAAACTGCATATGGTGCTGGAAGTATTTCAATAACAGGATATTGCACACACAAGACAATGCTGATCTGATTACTTTCTCACTATCCATAATTGATCCCTTGGATCATTATTACTCTGAATCATCAGCTTTTGTGGTTATAATGTAATTGAGCCATTGCAGAACCAAGGGGCGGTAAGCCTCAGCTCTCTCACCCCACACTGTCTGCAGGTCAACGGTCCACTGTTTGCTTTCTGTAGTGCTGTTCATAACACTCCTTCTTGTTACACTAGTACATTCATTGTGTTAATGAGTATAAATGCAGGAACATGAATGCACAGACAAATGGTACACATGTGTCCGTAAAGAAAGAGCATTTGTGTCATCTAGTGGATAATAAATGACCCAGCTGGTCAGTTATACTGATGTCATTGCTTTAAAGGAACTGTATTTAAATATAACAAATAACTTAGATGTGCTATAAGGGTCTGCAAGCTTCTGTCTTTCTTTTTCTTGTCCATAGTGATGACCACAAAGATGATAACATTAATCCCATGTCTCCTGTAGTCCAAGGTACATAACATTTTCCACTTCAATGAAATCTGAAGTCTAGCACTTTATTGGTAAAGGTGAATTGGCGTCTAGCTGGCTCTTCATCGTTAAAGGTGAAATGTAAACGGTGAGGTGATTTGCCGAAGATGACCTAAACAGTCCGCTGTGGGTGGAAGCGTTTACAAGATGATGACACTAGTGCTCTTAAATGAGAGTCTAAAGAAAGACTGCAAGTTGTGCAATGCTTACTTGACAGTTTTTATAGTTTGAATTCTGAGCATCACCAGAGGGAGATGGCTTTTTCCCAATACTGTGTTATGGGTCAATGCAGGCGCTGTATGTGTCAAAATGCTCAGTCTGTTTGAAGCCATTTCAGAATCTCCTCATTCTCTGTTTGTAGAGATATTTTTCTGCAAAATTTAGGATGGCTGTCGATCGTAATGACTACTGCTTGAAGCATCACATGAAAGAGGCTTGGCAGAGAACTTGTCTATCCGCAGCACTTATTTTAAGCTGGCATCAATCAAATACCTGTGCCAAATATGTCAAAAGTAAAATAAACAAAAAGAAAAGGAATTCAGTGACATGGCAAGGGTTTCTAAAAAGCAAGAGATCTGAGGTGTTTACATCTTAAATCTGTCACCTGCCTCTCTCTTTTATAATAATCTTCTGCCGCCAAATGATTCTACACAGTACCACTGCATAGGAGACATTCATGAGGGGTTGAAGGAGTGGCAAAGATAAGCACTGAGTAAAATTGTGAAATCTCTCCCCTATTCGGGAAAATTGACCTTTTAGGGCAGTTTCTTGAGATAACTGAGTACAGCTGAAGAGAAACCAAACAAAGATGAAATTGAATAGGCCTAATTAAGTAAATGTTTGCTAACCTACTTGAGATAATTAAACTGCAGTCAATATTGAATAGTTTAATGTAACACATCCAAGGTCCATCATCCATCTGAACAATACCTCCCCATAAAATCATGGTGTGGCCTGGTAACAAATGTGAAATACATGTGTTTCTTACCTGAAAAACTGACTCATGTTAACAGTAGGTCCTATTAGGTTACATTTTGAACAGTTGAACATTAATACCCCCCCCCCCAACAACAACAACAACAACAAGGTGTTAAAAAGGGCAGACGTAGTGCTAGACTTTGGTGTCTTGTCCAATTTGAGAAAATACCCTCTAGCTGTAAATAAAACTATCTTCCGGTACAGCAGGTGGCAGTATAAAATCAGAGCTAAGCACTGCTTTTTCGTAAAGTGCTAGTAGTAGAAACACACATGCATACATCGCACTTTAATTACTCTGTCTTTTTAGTTAATTGTAGGATATATTATATGTATGGACTATATGTTAAATGGCGACATTTGCCGTTTTACTTTTGCTTTTGAATCAGAGAGTGGATTTCAACACAGGAAATGACCAGCTCCCAAAACCTGAAGGAACTGAAACCAACTCGTCTTCAGAGTTTGATCTATCCAGAAAGAGATTCCAGTACACGTACACCAGTCTGGAAGAGTATTCACAACGTAGTCTCAATTTTGAAGTAAGATGACCTTAACATAATTATTCAGCCTTTATGTTTGCATTTATTCCTTAACGAGCACCTAACATGTCGCTGCAGACTTCATGCAACGACACCAAGCGTCATTATCTTTTAGGATAACGAACATATTTTCTTCTAGTGATGAGGCTAAATCTGACCGACATCTCCACCTTCATCTTCTTTCCCTGCAGAACTCGCTCAAGAGACACACATTTTTGAACACACAGCCCAACGAAGCCACAAACAGCTCGGCCAGATATGGTGTGAATCAATTCTCCCATCTATCACCCCAGCAGTTTAGAGGTAACAGGCCTGCCATGTGATGCAGCACCCCTTAAATGTTCCAACATGACTAGTTGTCAGGGTTAATGTTTTATTATACCAAAATCACCAATTAATGACTGCTATAAAGCTTTTCCTTGTGTTGTGTGTCATTCTTCAAATTGACTTCTTTCTATCTCTCTCTATCTTCATCTCTCTATCTCTATCTTCCTCCCTCTCTCTATCTTCATCCCTCTCTGTCTCTATCTCTTCCTCTCTCTCTCTGTTCCTTTCTCCCTCCCTCTCTTCCTCCCCAGAGCTGTACTTGCAAGCCAAGGCTGAGGTAGTCTCTCACTATAATGCCAGCAGGCTGAATCGGCACAGCCGTGTTGTCAGAGAGCTGCCTGCCCGGTTTGACTGGCGGGATGAGGGGAAAGTGGGGCCAGTGCAGAACCAGGGGGCGGTAAGCCTCAGCTCTCTCACCCCACACTGTCTGCAGGTCAACGGTCCACTATCTGTCATTTCCTTAGGAAAAGGCCTCCCTTATCTTTCTGTAGTGCTGTTCATAACACACCTTCTTGTATCGCTGCTAGTGTTTATTTATTATGGGTCTTTCCCTGCAAAGCAACATAATACACTGCTGTGATAATCATGCTGAATTACAACATTATCAATTAAGGATGTTCATCATGTTTACAGTCCCTTCAGAACCTTCAGCTTTGTTTTATTAGCTCCATATCATGGAGGAAGGTGTCATCAATCCATATTTTTTCAATGTAAATAACTAGCTAAGCAAATTCAATTAAGTAACTGACCTAAATAATAATACATAACATGCCAAGGAAAGAGGGAAATAAAAGAAAAAAACAGCATTATTATAGTATCAAAGAAAATTTATTTTTAATTTTGATTTAAATGAATATCAGAAGTGTTCTAATATGACCCTTCAGAATCCAAATTTAGTTTCCTGATATGAACAACACATTGAACATCCTCCAGCTCTAGACTGGAATGACAATGTTTGACTTCCTGATTCACCTGCTTCCTGGTTGGCCCATTGCAGTGTGGTAGCTGCTGGGCCTTCAGCATTGTTGGGGCGCTGGAGTCAGTCAGAGCCAAAGAGGGACACCCCCTTGAGCAGCTGAGTGTCCAGCAGGTCCTCGACTGCTCCTACAAGGACCAGGGCTGTGAGGGGGGCTCCACGGTCCGAGCCCTCACCTGGCTGAAGAAGGTAGAAGTCCAGTCAGCTTTTAGTGGCATTTTGTTTTATTTTCTATGAAAACATAAAAACAGGATTATTTGATGAACACAACGTTTGGAGCACACAAGTATATTTATTCAGGTCAATTAAAAAATATGTATTATTCAATGATTATATCTTTCCTATTCAAAGTCATTTCATGGATGAATTCCTAGACAACTCAGAAATGTCTAAGTTTGTAAATGTCTTGAATTATAACTGTGTGTGTGTGTGTGTGTGTGTGTGTGTTGTGCCTGTCTGTCTTCAAAGACCCAGGAGAAGTTGGTGAAGAAGTCTGACTATCCCTATAAGGGAGTGTCTGGAATTTGCCATTTCTTTGCTCAGTCACATGAAGGCGTTTCAGTGAACAACTACATGACCCAAGACTTCAGGTATGGTCCAGTGATACCTCACCGTTTCAGAAAGGACTGATAGCTGAGAAAGAGGCACATGTTAGATATGTCATGATCACTATGTTTTATTTATCTTTTTCTTTTGTAGGGGCCATATGTAGTCTATGACCTTGAAAGCTGTGTAAAGGGTGTGTGTGTGTGTGTGTGTGTGTGCTGTGTAAAGGTGTGTGTGTGTGTGTGTGTGTGTGTGTGTGTGTGTGTGTGTGTGTGTGTGTGTGTGTGTGTGTGTGTGTGTGTGTGTGTGTGTGTAATGTCCGCGTTGCTGTGGTGATGTTGAAACTCAGGGTCAGGCTGATTGATGTGAGTGTGTACCAAGTCAGGACACAGACAGGTGAGAGGCAGACAGGACACTGACCTCAGTGCTGTCCCTGTGCAGAGCAAAGGTCCTGTGTGTGTGTGTGTGTGTGTGTGTGTGTGTGTGTGTGTGTGTGTGTGTGTGTGTGTGTGTGTGTGTGTGTGTGTGCGCGCGCACACGTTTACTTGCATGTGTGTGGGCTGTGGGCTAAGCACCTGTGTCCTATGGCTTGAACTGAGCAACGGAACATTTCCAGGGATAACTTTTCTAGGGTAAAAGAGTGTGTGTGTGTGTGTGTGTTTCAGTGGTGAGGAAGACATCATGAAGCAGTGGCTGGTGGACTATGGACCGCTGGTGGCTACCGTAGACGCAGTGAGCTGGCAGGACTATTTGGGCGGAGTCATCCAGCATCACTGCTCCAGCCGCAATGCCAATCATGCTGTACAGATCACTGGATACGATACCACAGGTACATACATACACACACACACACACACACACACACACACACACACACACACACACACACACACACACAAACACTGGTGATGTTGTTAGTGTACACACATACACACACACAGGTGATACTGTTAGTATATACACACAAACACACACACACACAGGTGGTACTGTAAGTGTGCAAACACACACACACACACACAAACACTGGTGATGTTGTTAGTGTACACACATACACACACACAGGTGATACTGTTAGTATATACACACAAACACACACACACACAGGTGGTACTGTAAGTGTGCAAACACACACACACACACACACACACACATTTGATGCTGTTAGTGTACACACACACCACACACACAGGTGACACTGTTAGTCTACATACCCATACACCAACTAATAAAACATCACACTCAACCATGCCAGTCAAAAAGATTTGGCACTTTAGGCCCACACACAAAAAAAGGTCTACTAATGCAGTACTCTGGAAATTCACATACACATGCATTCACCAACACACAATATTAAGTATTCCTTATGTCTACAAGATTTGAATAGTTACAATGTTTTCTTACCTGTGTAGGACCACAAAAAATGGCATTTAAAGGAAATATCTGTATATTGCTGCTCTGAGAATCACAATAATAAATGTGCTCTGTGTGTCCCAGGCGATGTGCCGTACTGGATTGTGCGTAACTCCTGGGGCACTTCCTGGGGCATGGAAGGTTATGTGCACATCAGGATCGGAAGTAATCTGTGTGGTGAGTGTAAAGCAGCACAATGGAGTTTTTGGCTTGGAGCTCCCCCTAGCCGCTAAACCTAGCGAAACCTTGCTTTCCTCGATTATGATAAACTAGCGAGTCAACAACTTTGCTCACACAGTTAAACATCAAGGAAGTGCAAGACAAGACAAAGCAGGACAGAAAATAAACTACTTACTAATCCAGCAGAAAGATGGATAGCTCTGAATCGAACTTGTATCCAAATGTGTTTTTCAGCTCTCGACAACAAGTAAAAGCTGTTCCGATATTGACTAGGGAAAGAAAAGTAAGCAAGTTGAAATACCTCCACCTAGGACCGGGCGGCTCCAGAAATCCCAAATAGTGCGGTGATTTCCCTACAGACCCCCGATGGCAATGGCGGAGAGGCCATTCTCCATATTAAAAGTAATTGTAGTGGCACAATTTTTTTTCAAGCTGTTATTTTAAGGTAGAATTGTTACATAATGTTACTTTAATTAGTATTAATTCTTTATTTGGATTGACAAGCAGGACGCATATCATTGCAAGATGACCAAATATGACTGTAAAAAAGGGTTCTTACAGCAGCAAAGAGCCAGTTTGTAATATGCACAGCAGGGGTAAAGTTGACACTAATGTTTCAAGATGAAGAGGCTACCTAGTGTAACTGATGCTGAGCAGTACAGTCGTGGCTAAAAGTTATGAGAATGACACAAATTTACATTTTCACAAAGTTTGCTGCTTCAGTGTCTTTAGATATTTTTGTCAGATGTTACTATGGAAGACTGAAGTCTAATTACAAACATTTAATACGTGTCAAAGGCTTTTATTGACAATTAGTTGAAGTTAATGCAAAAAGTCAATATTTGCAGTGTTGACCCTTCTTTTTCAAGACCTCTGCAATCCGCCCTTGCATTCTGTCAATTAACTTCTGGGCCACATCCCGACTGATGGCAGCCCATTCTTGCATAATCAATGCTTGGAGTTTGTCAGAATTCTTTTTTTTTTGTTTGTCCAAACATCCTCTGAGAGCAACTTCTCCCAACCAACCAGGAACAGTTAGGTGATGAACAATGCCTTTTCCAGCACGATGGAGCACCTTGCCATAAGGCGAAAGTGATAACTAAGTGGCTCGGGGAACAAAACATCAATATTTTGGGTCCATTGGCCAGGAAACTCCCCAGACCTTAATCCCATTGAGAACTTGTGGTCAATCCTCAAGAGGCGGGTGGACAAACAAAAGAAAACTAATTCTGACAAACTCCAAGCATTGATTATGCAAGAATGGGCTGCCATCAGTCAGGATGTGGCCCAGAAGTTAATTGACAGCATGCCAGAGCGGATTGCAGAGGTCTTGAAAAAGATTGAATTTTTGCATTAACTTCATGTAATTGTCAAAAAAAGCCAGTGACACTTATTAAATGTTTAAGCAATATAGCACGAGTGGGAGTGGGGTAGGTAAGGGATAATCCCACGGGTGGTGTTCGGCCGTAGCCACCGTGGCCGCAGGCCGAGTGGCGTAGGCAACAACACCCGTGGGATTATCCATTACCTACCCCACTCCCACGAGTGCTATATTGCTTTTATAAAACAATTCTACCGTCAACAAATTAACATTTCAACACGAAGTTATTGATTAAAAATGGTTTATTTCGCCATTGTTTCTCCGCAACAAAAAATTGTTTCATTGTCAACATCTTGGTTTGGAATTTTAAGAATTTTGAATTAACGGTTATCATCAACGCGAATATTTCATCGCAGAGTGATTTATTATTAGCTGTGAAAAGTCCGAAACTGTTGGTATGTTGACGGATAATCCAACTCATGGAACGTCTGTCGTCCAATCAGAAACAGCTAAATAACGCGATAGAACCCAATTGTTTTATAATTGTAATTATACTTCAGTCTTCCAGAGTAACATCTGACAAAAATATATAAACAGCAAACTTTGTGAAAATGCATAATTGTGTCATTCTCAAAACTTTTGGCCACGACTGTACTTGACTGGTGGTTGCAGGCATTACACAGACACACACACACACACACACACACACACACACACACACACACACACACACACACACACACACACACAATCACACACACACACACACATAGAAGCATTTGTGGTTAGACTGTGCCAAAGCCAAAGCATAACATCGTTTTCAGAAGAATACGGTTCATTATCTGTATCTTCATGTAGTCATTGACGTTAGTTAGTGCTTTAGTTTAGACTGACAAGACACCAATTGGGAAAAGTACCTGCATAAAAATGATTACAGCAGGGACAATACTTGAAAAAAATGAGCCCCCTTCATACAATTAAGTTTGTTGTCAACCACATGGTTGTTTTATGTGTGTGTGTATGTGTGTTTGTGTGTGTAAGTGTTTTCTGCGTGAAACATCCCTCTGTTCTCTCCCCCTTTGTGTGTGTGTATGTGTGTGTGTTTGGACCTCAGGTATAGCAGACACAGTGGCGGCTGTGAGTGTTTGATTTAGGCAGTGGCCTAAAGGGACAGTGAACCAGCAAACTTGGCACTTCATCAACGGAACCAAATGTCACTTTACTTGACCTGGTACCATGACCTGGTATTACAAGGTTTTACATATTTGGTATTTGAAGAGGTAATGGCAACAGTGCATGATAAAAGGGATGTGTGTGTTTGTCTTAATGAGCCATCACCCTTTATTGAGATATTGTAAAGATTGTTTAATTTTCATAATAACTTAGTATACAATACTTTCATACAATGAATTTTGAATAAAATGTAACCCTTTTTTGTACTTCAACAAAACTGTGAAGTGAGAAACTGTGTATTTTTTTTACTGAATCCTATATGAAAACATTAAAACATCATAATAACATTGCAATCATCATAATAACATTTTCAATGCAATGTAATGCAGTGCACAGAGGCATTCAAAGTCATGTCTTACTTAAAAGTCATAACAGTTACTAGCAGTTCGTACAAAATGCACAAAATAGGCACAATATCAACCAATATCAGTAACATTTTTATGTACAAAAAGCTCACCTTTGTCAATCATTGAAAACCATTTAAAAGCATTAAAAAAAAAGCATACTGTGCACAATTGTCAAAAGTATGTACATACATATCTCTGTGAAAGTGGGCAGTGCAAGCTGTTTGGTTTTGAATGATTGGGTGTTCTAGTGAGTCATACCACCAGAAATTTGAAGAGTATAGGTGGGGTGAAGGGAGGTTGTCAGTCTTGAGTGCAAGGTCCTCTGTTTGATTCTGGTACCATCACACAGCGAACTCTCTGCACCTTCAGCGACCTTTTTGCTCTTTACTCTGTTTGCTCTTTTCCACAATTCTTGGCATATTCTATTGCTCTCTCTCTTTTCATTCTGCCTGCCTTAACCTCTGAGCCCGCCCCCTTTGCCTTTGATCCGTTGGCATCTCTTATGATACCCCCCCCCCCCCTCTTTCGCCCCCCCCCCCCCCCCCCCCACTTGCTCTCTTCCCTCCCACGTCTCTTTCGCTCTCCTCACCCCCCCTCTTTAGCGCTCTCCCCCGTCACTTTCGCCTTTTCTCTCTCTCCCTCTCTCTCTGGCTCAACTCCATGGTCCCCTCTCTTGCCCCCTCTCCCCCTCCTCCGTCGTGTCTTTAGTCGGACTCGTCGCTGCTGCTGCTCCAGTAGGAGCTGTCGCCGCAGGTGTCTGCAGTGAAGAGGAAGGGGTGCTCTGTGGGGTTGAGCTTTGGCACCCAGTCTCGCGGTACCAGGAAGGTGGCCAGGTTAAAAAGGTCCACAAACACCTTATAACGGTCGCTGGTGGGAACAATGCAAACACAACTCTTTAAACAAGACACAAAGACACTCCAAATGACTTGACATGATTTCTTGTGAGAATGTAGGTGTGATTTTGTGTGTAATATGTTCTGTTATGATTAGATGGCAAGTTTCCCTGTGTATATTTTAAGTGTTTCAAGATAAATATATGTGGAACAATATTGTTATTTTTAAGATTACGCTTACTTTGGGGGGCATATTGCCTTTCTGAAGTTAGAATAGGGAACAATGACAGAATATGAGTGTGAAAGAGAGTATGGGAGTGTGGTCTGGTCCCTTTATAGGGTTGGGATGCTTCTGCACATTGTATATTATATATCCCATTATATATAACGAAATATGAAGAGGTGTTTCACAATATGGTAACATTGGGATAAAAAAATCTATTGTGTGTGTTCTTTGTTCTGGGGAAATGGTGATGGCGTAAATCACTGTGGTGTAGGGTGGTGTTCCTGAGGTGGACGTGTTGACTAGGTTGGCCTTACCTGACGGTGGAACGAAGGTAATGGTACCCTGAAGATCCCCCTGTTCCCGCCTTACTGCCAATCATCCTGTGCACCATGCACACATGGTTGTCTAGGAGATGACAGAAATCATAGTCACTTAGAATGTCTCTCATGCACAGTGTTCCTTAATGTTATGAGAGCACATGGTGAGGAACTGTATCAAATAGTTGTATTCATTTTGGATTATTAATAGTTGTTATATTGGATCATTCATTTCCTCATTAAGATAGTACATTCTAGCTTCTATAATTAGGATTATTCCACATGTCTGATATAGATGAGATGCCTACATCTCCATTTGGTCATGAGGGTGTCGATGTCCATCAGAGATGTCAGCAGCTGGAAGGGCACCTGGAAGCGAGGCTCCTCTCTGTCGGCACACAACAGGTGAGGAGTTAACAGGTGAGAGGACATGTTAAGGGTGACCAAGTGAAGAGGGAACAGGTGAGAGGACATGTTAAGGGTGAACAGGTGAAGAGTGAGAGGACAGGATGAAGAGTGAGAGGGGAGTGAGTCTGAGGGGTGGGTTGACAGGTAGAAGGAGGCAGAACATCTCACCTGTAGAAGTAGATCATAAGAGCGCCCTTCAAGGCTTTATAGGACAGTCGCCTCTCACCTACAGAGAATAGACAGAGAGAGATCTGAAGACTTTAATCATGTTGATCAACCTTTCAAAGCATGTACGTATATTGTGAGGTAATTAGTGATTTGGATTATGGATTGGAGTCTGTGTGCGCATGTGCGAGCGTGCATGTGTGTGCGTATCTGTGACTGTGTGTGTGTGTGTGTGAGAGAGAGATGAAGAGATGAATGTCCTCACCTTTACTCACGAGGTGATCATGTCTTTTCTCATCAAACAGGGATGTCAGCACGTCTCTCTGCTTATTGAACTCTGCCATATGTTCATCTTTATCCTCCGACTCTGGCTTTCTCTGTTCAAAAGTAAAAACACTGCAGCTGAATCCATGCTATCTGATCTTCAAAAGAGTTCCATATAAATTGTTATGTCAGCCTACTTTTAATTGCAGTATTAGATGCATGACTTAATTCATTCATTAATTTACTTCAGTACTTACACCATTGTTTCCATACTCTGATTAGAAATGCTACCAAAAAGTGTCACTGTTTGAATCTGTTAAAGGCTACAGTACTACAAACCATCTTTGTAGTCAGCATCAATAATATTTTGCTTGTGTCCAAGTTAATCTATAGCTGCAAGAGACAACTTTGCGAGCTGGTTAACGAGTATCAGGAGGTGCTAACAAACCTCTAGTTTCTCTTTCTCCATCTTTAGTGCCTTTGTAATGTTGACTTCCAGTTTCCCCCAGAAGTTAAAGCCGTTCTCCTCAAGACCTGGGGTGCGTTCAAGCCATTTCTGCAACCCAAAGAAAACAGATAATAGGCACAAGACCTAGGGCAGGATTTAAAAAAATACTGACCTCAAAGGTGTTAAGAAGACTAATGTTAATATGTATTCTATTTTTGCACATTCTATGGGGCAGCACTCTTTTTTACGTTTGGTATTAATGAGCAAAACATTGTCCAATAAATACCATTCTGCACTGAAATAATCCTGCTAATTTCTCATTGTTTTGTTCACACATTGGAGCACCTTGTTGGACAATTTCAGATGTATACAGCCACAACATAGGCACTTGACAAGTATGTCTAGTTAACAATGAATTCATTTACATACTAAACTGTGTGTGTGTGTGTGTGTGTGTGTGTGTGTGTGTGCGTGTGTGCGTGCGTGCGTGTGTGAGTGAAAGAGAGAGACAGACAGAGAGAGATAGAGGAAGACTAACATGGAAGAATTACATTAGATAAAAGGATAAATGATACATTATTTTGCGGCGTCGACTGCAGAGCATTTTACAGCACCTGCTGTCTGCCTCTCCTTTCACCTTCTCTTACTTGGGAAGTCCCTTCTCTCTCTCTCTCTCTCTCTCTCTCTCTCTCTCACTCCTCCTCTTCTGCTTTTCCCTCTCTCCCCTGTTCTCTCCTTCTCCTCTCCTCCTAACTTGCTTCAGGATGAACTATGTTTCTTTCTCTCTCCTGCCACCCAATCCCCAACCCCACTGTTACAACTGTCTCCAACATGTTACAACTGTCTCCAACATGTTACAACTGTCCCGACACATTACAACTGTCTCCAACATGTTACAACTGTCTTTGACATGTTATTATCAGGAAGATGATAAATTCCTTGTGTTATTGCTTGTGAACTTCCTACAGGTACATAGCCGGGTGCACTACCACCATCATACGGATACTAAATAACACAACAACAACAACAACACAGCAGGGTGCACTACCATCATTCTGGCACTTAACAATCATGACACTTAACAACAACAACAACAACAACGCCTTTGTGAGCATTTCACTGGGGTGGGCAAGTGTTTCATTGAATTAGGCCCATGACGCCTCTAGAGGGCTCAACAGTGGTGTCTGGCGTCCTAGTCCCTCCCCCCTCCATACTCCTAATGTCTTAGGATACTACCAGAGATACCAGAGACAACAACAGACACCCCACAGGAAGGATACACCCATGCATCACTGAGAGACAATAACTGACACGCCACAGGAAGGATACACCCACGCATCACTGAGAGACAACAACAGACACGCCACAGGAAGGATACACCCACGCATCACTGAGAGACAACAACAGACACGCCACAGGAAGGATACACCCACGCATTACTGAGAGACAACAACAGACACGCCACAGGAAGGATACACCCACGCATTACTGAGAGACTTGTCCCAGTCCAGCTGGGCTTTTCAACCATACTTCTGCCCCGTAGATGAAGGTGGCTTTAAATATGCCAAATCCAAAGATCCTGCAAAGTGTCAAAGTATGCCAGCAAGAACATTGATAAACCTCTACCAAGCTGGTCATCGGTAACTCCAAAATTCCTTTTCCATACAGTGCTACAGTAGACTAAAGATGTATGTTGTATGAAGTTTATACTGTATATGAAAACGTGTTACAACTGTAGCTGTTCCCCCCTTTGAAGACCAGCAGGCTATGCATAGTGCATGTGTGATGTGACCTTGAGTGACCCTTGACCTCTGTAGGCCTCTGTTTCATGGCTAACCTGAGAACCTGTGGGTCTTTGAGCTTATTAAAGGCCTCTACCTCCACCAGCTGTATCAGCGCGGGCTCCTGCTCGGATTTGAAGAGAAGCTCACTTTCCTTCCCGCGGAAGTTGTCCCGGTAGTGCCGCCGGTTATAAGGAACCCGCAGATTGTCAGGAACACCGATCTTGTTCTCGAGGAGACGGAACTGCAGACTCTGGAAGCCAGAGGCCGGAGTCAGGTACTCCCTGGTTTAGTAGATACGCACGCACACGCATACACACACACAGACACATACACAGAAAACAAACCCACAGTTAAACACAAATAAGTCATTCACCCAAAAATACGTACACACAGGCACAAGTTAGATTTAAAAAAAAAGAACACATCACAGTGATTTTCATTTTTTTTAGACCTACGTGTTCAACAAACAAATAAAAGATAAATAATCTACGAACCTAAAGTCAAAAAAGTCCAAAGCAGTCATAGTCTCCAGAACATTAAACTGGTCGACCAGGAGTCTGAAGATCATGACGATCCTGTGGATGCGTGTGTTCACCTTCAGCATGTTGCGCTCATCCCGCACCTGGAGACAGTCAGGACTGATCGGTGATGCCCACTCATACTTCCACTTTTGACTCAGAGAGTTAGAAATGACTATGACTTATCCATTGTTATCCAGTACACAAGACGGCATTGGTTAGGGAATGCTGAGCATTAGTCAAAGATGCAACTTGCATCTGTTACAATGTGAGGGCCTTCGCTTTGGAAAACAGATTGTGCTCATTTACAATACAGTTAAGTGGTTAGCAGTGGTCAAGGAAATGTGTAAATGTTTGGTCAATTTAACTACAACAGCCGATATGCCTGACACACACACACACATAAAGAGAGAGAGAGAGAGAGAGAGAGTGTTAAATGGACAAAAACTCACATGTCCTCTGATGAAGATGTCCCTGACTGAGTCTAGCTCCCATAAGATCTGCTTAAACCACAGCTCATAAGCTGTACCCAGGATGGAGAAAACAATCAGTTATATTTGGCCCCTAAACTTGACCCCAAATTGAGATTTCCGATTTGAGAATGGATTTGCTTAGTATGATAGCATGCCAGCTACCAGATGGCCACATGTGGTGCGAAGATGGCACTAAAAGTTGGCAACTCAGTTTCTTTACTATGCTCTACATTACATTACAAATGAAGAGAAAGTGGTTCTAATATGATGGGAATAAATAAGATCTGTTAGTGTAGAGCAGACAGGCTACCTACCTTGGTGAGTAACTATGAACAGGTGCTCATCATGAATCTTATTGCCTTTTAGTTCACTCTGTAGAACTTGAGCTGTCACAACCTTATCCAGCTAGACACAAACAAATTAACAGCACACTCTTAGTTTTGTTGAAGCACATATTCAGAGAACATAATGGACTGGACAGTCTGGACACCATTGTGAGCATCTCTAGGGGTTAATAGTGTCTGTGTGTCAGTGTGTGTGTTTATGTGTTTGTCAGCTGTGCATGTGTGTGTGTGTGTGTTTTACCTGCAGGTAGTCTCCGTAGATGATCCCTCCTTTGCTGGCCTTGTTAGTCCCATCCTGGGAGTCATCTCTTTCCTCCTCGTCCTTCAGCTGATGTCGGCTGAAGGGACACGCACACACAAACGCACACGCACACACACACATGCACCCGCACACCACACATGTACAAACACACACAGACACGTACACCCATACACACATACACACACACGTACACACGTACACACACACCCACACACACACAAACACAAAAGCTCTGCATGAGTCAGTGAGTTTGTGCATGTCTAGGTCATGACAGGCATGTAAGAGTGGGCCTCCCCAGGGGTCGGGTCCCTGTACAGTAGTACTCACATGTCTCTCTTCGCGAAGTACGGGCATCCACTCATGGCTCTGCTGGATAAAGGGTCAATACAGACAATAAACTCTGTCTATCCCTTTCTCTCTCTATATCTCTCTTTTTTTTCTATCCCTCCTCACACTGCCTCTCTCTTTCGGTCTCTATCACTCTCCTATCTCTCGTGCACTCTCTGTCTATCCCTCCAACCCTCAGACGCTCTCACTTTTTCTCTATCCCTCTCTCCGTTTCCCTCCTGCAGAAAACCTTTTTCACCCTCTTTTTTGTCTAGTCAGATAATGATGTGTGCAGGCCTTTATAGGCTCCCTTCAAATGGCAAACAGCCAATCACCATCACCCCCCCCCCCTTTCTCTCTCTCTCTCTCGCTCTTTCTCTCCCTCTCTATCTCTCACTCTCGCAGCACCCCTTGAATGTTCCCACATGACTAGTTATCAGGGTTAATGTTTCATTATTCAAAAATCACCAATTAATGACTGCCATAAAGCTTTTCCTTGTGTTGTGCCGTTTGTCATGTTTCAAATTGACTTTCTCTCTTTTGCTGTATCTTTCGATCTGTAACAGTTGGACCATCTGAAGTCATGCCAGTAGAAATTCCTGCGCCCTTGGAACAAAAATATTTACGTGTGCGTGCCTTGTAGTATGTTTGCACTTACATGGTATTTTTTTAAATTCCTCTGGACAATGTCTCATACAAGTGTTTGTTAACACATTTTAGAGCAGTGTTTCAGTGCCAGCGTCATGAGGGAGCACCGCTGGACTGGGCATAGGGCATGGCGGGCATTTGCCCGGTGGCCTGAAGCCTTTTATTATTTTTTTTTATTCATGCCAAACTCGCGTCTAACGTAGCAGGCTACGTTCACTTCAATGCAGGCCACATTAAGTTAAACAGGCGGATATGCCCGCGGGCCCTGGCCTTCAAGTACTCTAGCTAAAGTTTTTAGCGCTAACCTCTTTAGTTACAGAGTTAGATGTCTCGACAACTATTTATACTCCTATAATACCGTACGTATCTTCGTCATGGGGGGTATTATTTTTGCAAAAAAAATTGTAGCAATTTAGAACAACAGCACATGATTAACCTACATACACCGAAGAAACAATAAAGAAAAACGATTCAATGAAACGAATAAGTTATTTTCTTTGGTATTTTGTCATTCAGAATTTCAGATTTGCAATGGGGATTTCTGGGTAACATGTTTAACACTGTTAATGGACCAGATCATTTAAATATTCGTCTCGCGAGAAAGGTAACAGAGTGACATTAAGGCTGCTAACTGTCAATAGCAAAGGAGCAAGACTGCTATACCCTATTGTGAAGGCTACACGAGTCTGTTGAAAATGTCTTATAAACACAAAAGTGGCAGTAAGAAAAGGCAAGAGAGAAAAGAGCTGCAGGAGAAGGGGGCAAAGCTACCTAAATTAGATTATTTTTATTTTTCAACAAACGTTCGCCAGTCCGTGGAGTCTGCTAGTGCTACGACCCTCCTGCTAGCGCACAAGGCTCGTCGAATGCCATTCAAATAGGTGAGTAGTACAAGGGTATTTGATGGGCTGCCATGCCCCCTTTAACAAGTCGCAGTGGAGCACCCGTTTCATTATGTGTTTTTCAGATGTGGGTAAAGCAGGTGTGTCGCTTGTCATCCGTGTTTTAAGAACGCTTTAGCACACTTTGACCCTGTGTTTACGTTACCGCGAGTCGGAGCGCGTTGCTATCCATGTTTCTAATACATTTGTCACTGTCCTGTCTACTTTCAAAGAGCAAGAGGACTTTGAGTGTGAGAGGTGTCGGGCCTTCCGTGACCGCACCATGGCCAGGAGGATGGAAAACAGAACGTGTGTGTCTGTGTTTAATAATTTAGTTAGTTTCATCGTGTCTGCGTTGCTTGTATACACAATTTAAATATCCTATTGAAACTTCTTCTTGTAAATATTGTTAATATATGTTTGCTGTTCCTCTTAATAAATTAGTTAATTACGTTATGTGGGACGTCTGTCATTTTTAAGATCAGGGTTATCGCAAACAGTGCTATCTAGGCTACTTTCTGACCATTTCTAACGAGTTAAACAAGATTTCGTTCTTTGTGTACACACCTGTCACAATCATATCGGTTACAAACACCTTTGTTTAGCGTAATAGGGAACGCCAAAGTAACTATAGGGCCGTCAAAATACCGTGCACCGGGGCCCGTCGTAACCACGTTACGCCACTGTACAGATGTCATCATTGACAGGGTAGCCGAGAAGAGCGATCTGATGAAAAGGCTGCTTTTGTGATGAGGTAAAATAATACGCTGACTTGAAACAATCATAGTGGATCAGATTAAGTTATTTAATATTTTTTAATATAATTCCTTTACTTAAATTTAAGTAGCAAGGTTGAAAGAAATGACATGTCTAAAAAGTAATGTGACCTACGGTCAATAGATCATACTTTTGATAAGCCTACGATAACAGTATTTTGGGAGAACTTTTCATAATGCTTCTCATAGTGTTAAAATGTTTGTGTCTCCTAGTGCACATTGATCGTTTAAGGCTGTGATTCCCAACAAGGGGTAAGTGGTACATACCACCTGTGGTGCACAAGCAAACTGCAGGCAGGGGCGGACTGGGACAAAAAATCGGCCCGGGCATTTTGAACCAGACCGGCCCATTAAATTCGATAACACACCTTTTTAATCTCGAATGTCTACACCAACCAGGCTTATACCTAGCAGGGCGTCTGCCCTATAGTCTACTAAAAAATAAGAAGAAACGGGACGCCCTACTTTTAGGCAGGACGGCCAAAAGACGCCCTATTTTTCTCCCGTTTTACCTGTTAACTTCGCTGAATGTGATCAAAATTCACCGTTTCAGTCGCTTCAGTGCTTAGCGAAGTCTAGAATCATACATATGACCTGCCAATTAGAAAATACAAATAGCATTGCTGTATTCCCGCTACAACAACGTTACATCATGATTCCAACGAAACATTGATTCACGGGCTCGCAGAAGCTCCAGAAGACAGCTGTCTCACCGCACGTCACTGAACCTACTACTGAATGAGTTCAACAAGAGTTTGTGTGTTAAGGTGGTGGTCTTAATTAATCTAAATGCAATACACATCATACACTTTAAAGCTTTGTTCAGAATACGGAGGTATAAGATCGGTCGATATTTTCCATGAAAATAGCGACTGAAGAACCCCCTGTTCTCGTCTCCGAGAGGACAGGCTGTATTGCTCCCTTTTCTAGAAGGGAGTCTATTTCCTCCTGTAGGAAACGCGCTTGATGAGGTGGCATTAACGTTTGAACTACGCTCCTGAACTTCGGGGGGGACGGGAAAACTGGAGCGTATAACGGGCTATCATAATTCGGTATCTGGACAAATTGGCATATTTTCGGAATACCAGGGTTTGGGAATACTGGGCTTTCGGAACAATTGACATGGCACCGCGCACCACTCAAACACACAACATAGAGTGTAGGCTAACGGCTGGCTGTTTCAGAGTACAGTAGGCTGAGGGCTAGCAAACAGCTACAGACTTGTCTTGTATTTAGCTATGCAAACGAACTTGGCCATAGAACATAGGTTCTAAGTCAAACATATTTTAGAGACGTTTTAATTCATGATCAGTAAGCTTACCGTAGGTCGTTGTATCGTATCTCCCTGGCTGTAGCCACCAGCACTGTCATCCACGGGGGCTGATGGCAAAGTTTAGCTAAAGGTAGAAGGTGTTTGCTGATATGATGGACGAGACCCTAGTCACTCAAGAAGACGGCCAATGGGCCGCAGACTAGCGTGCGCGTGTCAAGCATGTCAAGGCCATGGGCCACGCTGTTTACCGTCCTAATGCATTATGTAGGCAGGTCCAAATCGAAAGGGGTTTGTGTTGGGTCAGCCCAGGGGATGTGATTGGGCCAGCCCAGTGTCAGTAGGGCCGCTGATGAACTAATTTCGTGGGCCAGCCGGTCAGACCATTATATGGGGAAAAAAATTAAAAATTAAAATTCGGGACCATCGGCCCATATTGCACCCCGGCCCAGCGGGCAAACGCCCGGTATGCCCGATGGCCAGTCCGTCCCTGACTGCAGGGGATATGTGGATAAATTAACGAATGTGTGCAGCATAGTCACTGCATGAGTGAAGGGGTGCTCATGGTGTGACAAAAAGGCTTAAGGGGTACGCATGTCAAAAGCAGTTGTGGAAAAAACGTTGTGGCGCTTACATTTTTCACCGTCAATACTTGGTGGTGGCCTGCTCTTGGTTAAAAATGCCCGGCCTGAAAAATGTCCCCAGTCCAGCCCTGTGAGGGAGTCATACGTATATCACATGTAGAAGATTGTGTGGCACCATAGATTATGGCAAACAAACGACTTGACTTGATTCTGTGAATAACCTTTCCCTTATTAAAACACAGCAGTAATCAATAATGCCCCAAACCACGAGGACCAGTAATCAATAATGCCCCAACACGAGGATATATTTGGCTGCTTAAATTATTTACTCAGCCACTTTTTTAACCATGCGACCCTGAGGGGCAAAAACAAAAAGACTAAACAGAAAACGTGTCAGTTTATTTAAAAAAAAAAAAAAAACAGTATTGTGTAGCAGTCGGCAAGATGAACAAGAAAGAGTGCTGGCTGTTCAAAAAGAGACACACTTGTGTGATAAGAAAAGCTAAGAAAAATAAAAACTACATTTAGAACAGCTTTTTAACAAACATGTGCCAAAAACACACTGACCCATCCGTTAGAGACGCACTTGTACTTTCAAGAAAGAGCTTAAGTTATATCAAATTACACTAATTTAATGTACAGTCCAACCTTTTTTAGTCTAGTACCCAGCCCATAGAGCCCCATTGTGAACCCAGAAATGTTGAGTACACCAAAGTTTTATTGCAAAAATGTGAAGTATGGGTCCCCAGTATACAGACACTGCCGGATGCTAACTTTCATATGTTGAGCAATTTGCATAATTAGCTGAATCGTCCAGAATAATGTAGCGCCCCTTAGTACACAGCGGACTACGCCACCCCTTGTAACAGTAAAATAAATAAACAACTTAATACAGGGGGGGGGGGGGGGGGGGGGAAATCGCCAAGCTAACGGCACAGGAACCAGATAAGCCAATGAGAGACACCCATGGAAGGTTAAGGGTCCCAATATCACACATGCTCACTGTCAATAGACACACTGCAAATGAATGCCACTCTGATAAACTTGATATAAGGACTTGATAATTCACACGTCACTGCAACTTCCAAAGTCTAAGCTACTCTTTGAGTGCGAGAGGGGAAACTAGGGAGATTGCCTTCTCGCAAGGGTCCTATATGCTTCCCTGGCTCCACCACCACCGAGGCTAGCTACACGAGAGGGAGGGGGGGACAAGACAAAGAAATAAAGAAAACAAAGAAACCACTCTAGCCTGTGATGTACACTTCATGCACTCTCACTACCCATACCATCCCCAGGCTAGAGGAAAACGAAACATAACAAAGTCTAGTCAGACTATAAACAACACCACAATCACACATGTAGAGAACAGCAACCTAGCAATGCTGGTTGCAGTTAAACAACTCTAAAACACATAAACAGACAATAAGCAATTCATAGCATTGAGCAATTCATTAAACACATTTCATTGTGAATACATCAGGGCAACAGCAAGAGAAATTGAGCACAACTCAAGACGTACCTGCCACTCATGTTAGCGTTTGCAACGCACTACATTTGTAAAGGGTAAAGCCTATACCAGTCACAATGCCCAACGGGTGCTGGTGGAACATAAATACATGTTACAATCAGTCAGTTAAAAATGGTCTACAACTGTTAGAAAGGCCAGAGACTTTAGCAGATTGTGCACGCGCAGAAATCCGTTGCCCAGCAACCTCCTGTGTTTTGAGTTAGTTCGCGGCAAAAACCTGAAGAGTCTGCACGGTGTTAGTTTGGCTGTTAGTCTATTAGTGAATTACTAGAAGTAAGATCCTTTTCACATTCCTTCAGACATGTTTGTGCGTCACTGACGAACTGTAAGTCTGTGTTTATTTCCTATTATATAATGTATAATGTGTAATTCTGTACTTTAATAACGTTAGTTTAGTTAGCAGTTAAGATATACAGTGTTAGTTAATATGTTAGTTAATATGTGGAGATATTCCTACCGTGAGAATGCCCGTTAATGGCAGTTAAGCTATAATTAGATTAGTAAAGCGGTTTTAAATGACCACTAGATGGCGGTACAATCACATAGTGTAATCACCGCTATTTACTATCATAACCTATTTGCTGTCTGTCAAATATATGTATATTAAGCCTTTATGTTAATGTTTTATAATAATGATTTATGCATACTAATGTATAATTTGTACTTTATTTCTTTGATAGACCACAAACACAAACACAAACAGATAAAGACAAAGATAAAGATCCTTGAGACTGCATTCTGACTGTGTTCTTACCGACACACCAGGGCGACACCACCACATCTACCCTACAACCTATACAGTCCTTTACTATCAGTTTAGTCAGTTTTACAACAACGGTTATGCTTGGTGTTAGATTACTGTACCTTGTATACGGAGATGGCGACGCAAACACTGGTACACCACAGTTCAATCAGCGTCTGCTCCCGCACACACACACTATTAAAATGAACATTCCTTAGAACGCTAATCACCGGGACATCAGCATTGGGAAGGGAAACGCGAATAAATAATTAAATAATTGCACATAGATTCTGGCGAGCAGAGAGGGAGGGTGACTGGTTGCTGCAACAACATTCCCTTGAAGAGATGCTACCCTATTTTTTTCACCACTATGCTAGATGGATAACTAGGCATATACGTGAAATGCAGCACTTTCCATCCATTTCAAAAGATGACCTTCTTTTCGGAAAGATGTCTTTGTGCTTATGGTTTATTGGTGTTGGAAGGCTGGTATCACAACTAAGCTACAGATGGAACAATGGAATGGCACTGTTCTTAGCATAAATGCAACTGCAAAGAACCTGGGTGACCATTGATGTTCCATTCTGGCCATATATGCTCTTTCAGGATGTGATACCACCTCATATCGTGTTGGGAAGGGGAAGGTATCTGCACTCAAGGCCATGAGAGTTGTACCTGGCAAGCTTCTCCACTGTATTGGAGAGGCAGGAGCCACAGATTAACAGATCACCAAAGCAACAAGGACTGTGTTTTTGTGCATGTGTTTTTTAATTATTCGGACACTTCAGAACTCTCCAGTGCTTTGTCTTAACCATTTCTGGGTGCTTTTTGAAGTGTGCTATGGGTCATTGTCCTGCTGGAAGACCCATGTCCTCTGACGGAGACCCAGCTTTCTGACACTGGGCCCTACATTGCGCCCAAAAATTATTTGGTAGTCCAGATTTCCTGATGCAATGCACACAGTCAAGGCATCTGGTTCCATAAGCAGCAAAGCAACCCCAAAACATCAGTCCAGCTCCACCATATTTGCCTCTAGGGACCGTGTTCTTTTCTTTGGTGTCCTCATTTCGTTGCCTGTAAACTGCTTTACCAAAAAGCTTTACTTTGGCCTCATCTGTCCACAGGACGTTTTCCCAGAATGGTTTTGGCTTCCCCAGGAAGGTTAAGGCAAACTCCAGTCTGGCTTTTTTATGTCTCTGTGTCAGCAGTGGGGACCTCCTAGATCACCTTCCATAGCATCCCATTTCATTCAAAAGGCGACAGATAGTGCGAGCTGACTCCGTTGTACCCTGTGTCTGCAGGGTAGTTTGAATTTATTTGGAAGTTGTTCTAGGTTTTTTATAGCCTGACGATGTCATACTCATAATTCTAGTCAGAATATGAGTCTGATCCTGACCCATTGGGCTGTGATTATGGGGCGTGTTTCAACGAACCAGGAAAGAAAATGCCTTTTTGCTGAATTGGATACCTAGAACCAATCAGGGCAACCATCTGATATGACCATCTGATACATTAAACTTTTACCTGATCACGTAGGAAGGACGGCAAAAACATCTTTTCAATCGACAAATGCCTTAATTGCGTTGCTCTGTTCCTCTTTCAAAATGAATGCGCCGTCAATATCTGTGAGATATGCTTGCTCCCGTTATACTTATTAGCAGTGAGGCTAGCTAGCTAATATGTGTTTCAATGGGTTTTTGGTCTAAGCTTTAGCAATAACCTTACAATAATGGTCTAGAGAGCTTTAGTTAAGACAAACAATACTCTGCAACATTCGTGTTGCACATACACAACTAACCGAGTCAATGGAGACATTAAAAAAGTCGTGTAGAGAGCTTAATTCACATAAAATATTTCCCACTAACAGGCCGAGACGCCGCCATCTTGGTACTATTTCAAATCTACCTGTTAATTCAACTCAAGCGTTGGTTGATCATCTGTCCATCATTGTATAAAGCCCGCCCTGACAATTTCATTGGTCAGATCGTTTTGCCGAAAACTGATATTGTCTCCCCAATCGGTCAGCGCCAGACCGAACTTCCCAGAACAAAAATGTTGTGGCCGGGGTTCGGGCTGGTATCCAGGCTAGGTTTTTTATCCACCATTCAAACAATCTTTTGTTGCATTCTGTCATCAATTTTTCCCTCCCTTCCACATCCAGGGAGGTTAGTGACAATGCCATGGGCTGTAAACTTCTTGATTACACTGATCACAGTGGACACAGGAGTATTAAGATCTCTGGAGATGGACCTGTAGCCTTGAGATTGTCCATGCTTTTCTACAATTTTGGTTCTGAAATCCTCAGACAATTCTTTGCTCTTCTTTCTTTTCTCCATGCTCAGTGCGGGATGCACAGACACAAAGGTTGATTCAACTTTGCTCCATTTTAACTGGTTGCAAATGTGATTTCTATATTACCAGCATCTGTAGCCTGCCACAGGTGAGTTTAAATAACGATTAAAGGAGCATTACATGCTTGAAATACAATTATTTCTTTCAATTTTGAAAGGGTGCCAAGATTTGGAGATTTGTGTTGAATAATGTCAGATTTGGCTTTTCTTCTCTGCTTTTTTGCGTTGTTCCAATGCAAACAATAGAAATCAACACGTAAATACCAAAGCATTTGTAATAGCGACATTTTTCTGGGAGAATTGGTACATTATCTGACAGAAGTGCAGGGGTGCCAATATTTTTGTCCATGACTGTAATACACATATAGTTACCTATATTAACCTAATACACCTAAAAACAAATCAAATGTGCTTAGGATCAGGTAGTGCAATATTTCTGATAGTGCAAACAGTAGAAAACTGTAACATGTAAAGTGTATAGTGGCGAGACTGTATCACTGTCCAGTTAAAAGCCTGATGGCCCTTGGAAAGAAACTGCTCTCCAATCTACTGGTGCGAGATCGAAAACTTCGGTAGCGCCTTCCAGAAGGCAAAGGGGAAAAAAGTCTCAAGGATGAATGGTAGCAGTCTTTAAGGATCCTGCCAGCTTTTCTGATGCATCGTGTGTCGAAGATGTCCTGCAGGGCTGGGAGCTCCCTGTCGATGATGAACTCTGCAGACCTGACCACACTGCGTAGGACCCTACGGTCCTTGGCTGTGCAGCTCCCACACTGTGATGCAACCAATTAGAATTGCTCTCTATAGTACATCTGTAAAAGTCAGTGAGTATGTGTAAGGTCTGTGCTCTGTCCTTGTTCTGTTTACTAGTTTGTCTCCCTTGTGTTGTCTTGTGATCTTTGTTCCTTTGTCTATTCCTTGTCCTTCCTTGTTCCCACCATGCGCTTTCCACCATGTGCTTTCCTGTGTTTGTTTGTGTATGCCATGTGCCCTCTTGTTGTTGTCCGTGTGTCCACCCCTCACCTGTTCCCAATCATCACCCGGTTTGTTTGTCTCCTGTGTCCTGTTAATTCCCCTTGTTTACGCCCGACTCACATTGCTGCGTTGATGCGTCAGGGTTAACGCATCCCCATTCACTTTGCATGGGGTGACATCATCCTTTGCCGAACTGAATTGTGGCTCCGTTTGGTTCGCGTGCGTTGCGTTTCATGCTTTGCTCGCGACAAGAGTTGAAGAAGGTTCAACTTTTCAACAGGCAATGCATGCATCAGCCAATCATATTGCCTTTCATGCATAACTGACAGCACAGGCACTAGCCAATCATATCCCGTATATGCTCACGTCTACAGAGCGGCAAACTCAAAAAAAAAAACATGGCTGCCAAACTCCGTAGATGGTCGTATTTGTACCTACAAGTTGGTTGTTTGACTTTTTTTTGGTTAGATTTTTTAAAAGTTACCGAGAAATAGACACTGTACAATGTAAAAACCCCTTTATTGTAACTGAGAAATACGTATCATAGGATTTGCGAGGTGTCTGAGCACACTGTCTAATGATGGGTTAGGGTTAGCATGCTACTCACAGGGTAAAAGCTTACTAGTGACGTGATTGGTTTGTTGACCTGTCAATCTCACTATAACGTCTCCGTTATCAACAGAACCCCATGCGCCAAACTCCTCCTCCACCGTCCGTTGCATCAACGCAACAATGTGAGTCGGGCGTAAGTCCACCTGTGTCTCATTGCCTGCTCCACCTTGATTGTTCTCACCTGTCCCTCGTTATCTGTGGCGTGTATATAGTCCATGTTTTCTTGTTGCTCTTTGAGTTTTCGTCATTTAATGTTACGTGTTTCTCGCTTCGTGTTTCTTAGTGTTTCTTGGTGTTCCTTCGTGTTCTTAGAGTTCCCTGTAAGTTAATTAAGTTTCTCGTGTTGCTGACCCTGGACTGTATTACGACTTCTCCTTTGCCTAAACCCTTTGGATTTGTTTGCCTTGTCTTGGACTGTTTATGGACTGTTTAACCGTGTACCGAATTCTGTTAAGTAAAACGTTTACCCTTCCATCTACTGCTGTGTTCTGATTTGTGCGTTTGAGTCCTGCACATCACCCCCAATCCGTAACAGTATGACTGATTCCATACCAAACTTCTTCAGTCTCCTCAGGAAGAAGAGGCGTTTCTGGGCCGCTTTCACCACCTTGTTTGTGTGAGCAGACCAGGTGAGATTACTGCTGATGTTCACCCCGAGGAACCTGAAGCAACTGACCTTTTCCAATATGGATCTGTTGATGTATAGGGGTGCATGCTCTTCCTCCTGCCGTCTCCCATAGTCCACAATCATCTCTTTAGTTTTGCTGATGTTAAGAGAGAGGTTATTAACCTGACACCATTTTGTCAGGGTATCAACCTCCTCTCTGTAGGCTGACTCGATAGTTGTGTCCTCAGCAAACTACACGATGAGATTTGAACTGTGCGTAGCCGCACAGTCATGTGTGAACAAGGAGAACAGGAGGGGGCTGAACACACTGCCCTGGGGGGTGACTGTGTTGATTATCACTGTGGTTGAGGTGCGGACACCGATTCTCACCACCTGTGGCCTCCCCGTCAGGAAGTCAAAGATCCACCTGCATAGGGAGGTGCTTAGTCTGGAATGGATGATGGTTTTGAATGCGGAACTATAGTGAATGAACAGCATTCTCACATATGTATTCCGTTTGTCCAGGTGGGAGAGGGCGATGTGCATGGTCAGGGCGATGGCATCGTCAGTAGACCTATTGGACCGGTATGCAAACTGCATAGGGTCTAGGGTGGGAGACAGCGAGGAGAGGATGACGGATTTAACTAGCCGCACGAAGCACTTCATTATGACAGAGGTCAGTGCTACAGGGCAATAGTCATTCATGCAGATGGCCTTGGTGTTCTTGGGCACAGTGATGATGGCGGTCCCTTGAAGCAGGTGGGGAGAGACATGCTGAGGGGCGACAGTGGTACAGGAGGTAGAGAAGTCGTTTAGTAATCATAAGGTTGCTAGTGCGATTCCCTGTCGAAGAGTCCTTGAGCAAGACACTGAACCCTTAATTGCTCCTGATGTGCAGTGTGCCATCAGTGTAAATATAAAATGTATAAATCCTTGTAAGTCGTTTTGGATCACTATCGGAATTGGATCGAGAAATCAAGTTGTTTACACCTATGGAGGAATTGGATGAGGAGGTAAATGGAGCCATGCACTATGTGGATGAAATTAAGATGACTTAAGTGCACACGAGAAAGTATTTGGAAAAACAGAAGCGAGACGAAGAAAGCGAAGCATCGTCGCACACGACAGTTCAGACGCGCAGAATTCCCACGATGAAGTTGCCAAAACTTTCCATTGAAAACTTCATTGGCGACATAAGTGGCAAAACTTTTGGAGTCAGTTTTCAAGTGCAATACACAATAATGACCATTTAAGAAAGGTCGATAAGTTTAACTATCTGAAGTCATTTTTTTCTGGCAACGCTGGAAAAGTAGTATTATAGTAATTATGATCATGCAATCAAAATGCCAACTAATCGATTCGGAAGAAAATATCTGATAATTAATGCTCACATGAATAAACTGCTCAATTTGACTCCAGTTAAAAGGGCGACAGACATTGTAGCGCTGCGCAATTTATACGATGAATGTGAAGTTCAACTGCGTAGCCTAGACGCAATGGGAGTAGTTTCAGATGCCTATGGCTGCTTACTCTGCCCTATTCTTATGAAAATGATGTCCGAAGAAATTACACTGGAATTCAAACGCCAGCTAAAAGAGGAAGAAGTTTTGAGCGTGAAGGATTTAATGGACTTTTTGCAAAAGGAAGTAGTAAGTTGGGAAAGAACTGCCCATGTATCCCAGCGACAATTAAGTTCTAGTTTGGAAAGAGACTCCTTAAGAGACCGTGACAAAAGAATGTTTGAGCAAAGAAAACGCTTACTGGATGGAGGGAGTCAACGAAGTTTCATTCAAGAGAACTTATCCCGATCACTGAATCTGCGAATTGTTGGTGAAGAAACTCTGAATCTGCATACATTTGCTTCCACCATTTCAAAACTGATAAAGTGCAGAAAGGTGCGAGTGAGTGTAAGAAATATTAAGACAGAGCAGAGTGTAACTTTAGACCTGTTAGAAACTCCACATGTGTGCACTTCCAAATTACAGATCGCAGATCCAGAAATCAGAAAGATGTTGGAAGACAAAGGTCGTCAAGTGGCAGACGTACCGATTCGAGGCATGGATACAGAGGAGCTAGGAATTCTAATCGGAGGGGATTACTACTGGAAAATTGTGACCGGACAAATGGAGCGCATCAGTGACTCGCTGGTAGCGATCGAGAGCAAGTTCGGATGGCTGGTACAAGGGACAACGACAGTGCTGAAAGTCACAACGGAACCATTGGACATTGGAGTGTTGCACGTTAGTGTGGCCGAAGACTTTTCACTTTCCAATCAGTTGTGTTGCTTTTGGGAAACGGAGTCCATTGGAATATTACAAGAAAAGGAACCATGTGTGATGGATCATGAGGCCTTAAAGAAGTTCCAAAGAACAGTGATTGATAAGGGAGGCAGGTACGAAGTGAGTTTCCCTTGGAAAGAGAATCATTGTGACTTGGCAACAAATTTGAGCGTAGCTAAACGAAGATTTACCAATCTGACAAAGAAATTTAGCAAGGAACAGTCACTCAACGAAAGATATGATGCAATGATACTACATTACTTGAGAGAAGGAATAATTGAGGAAGTGACAAGTGAGGATTCATCTAATGCAGTTGGGGGTCCAGTTTATTATATGCCTCATCATGCCGTTGTGAAGGAAGAAAGAGCTACAACCAAAGTGTGTGTAGTGTTTGATGCGTCTTCGCATGAGGGTAACAGTCCGTCACTCAACAAGTGTCTACTCGCAGGCCTAAATCTGAATCCAGAACTTCTGAGTATCCTTTTAAGATTCCGTGAACACAGAGTAGCACTTATGGCAGACATTACAAAGGCATTCCAACAAGTTTCAGAGATTGAGATGCATTGAGATTTTTATGGACTAAGGACAAGCCCAGTAACAGCAATGAAGCCAATCTCATCACACTGAGAATGACAAGAGTTCCATTTGGAGTAACGTCAAGCCCTTTCCTGCTGGCAGCAACGATCAGACATCATCTCGAAAGGTATGAAAACATCTACCCAGAAGTAGTCAAAATTACGAGAGAGTGTCTGTATGTAGACAATCTGATTAATGGAGCTGCACATGTAAAATCAGCGGAAAACATTGCGCTAAAAGCAAAAGAGATTATGTCGACCGCCGGAATAGTGCTTGTTAAATTGAAAACGAACGCTGCAGAATTGCAAGACAAATGGATGCATTCAGAGTTCATCGAAAAAGCAGAAATCAATGGCCAATAGACATTGAAAGTGCTTGGAATTACGTGGAGAACGGATAAGGATGACTTTACCTTTGAAGTGAATGACCTAGCGAAGTTTTTGCAAAAGAAAGTCAATTCTAAGCGTGGAGTGTTACAATCAGCTGCTAGACTGTTTGACCCAATAGGATTTTTATCCCCATTCACCATCAGGATAAAATGCCTTTTCCAAGAGCTGTGGCAAAGAGGAGTTGATTGGGACGAAGGACTTCCAGAAGAATTATGCGAAAAATGGGAACAGTGGTGAGCAGAGATACCAACTTTACAAAGGCTATCAGTGCCACGGTGCTATGACACTACTCTGCCAAAAGGTGAGCCCAATGTAAGAGAAGTTCATGTATTCTGCGATACCAGTCAAAACGCCGATTGCGCGGCAGCAAATATGCGCATAGCCAATGCTGATGACCATTGCAGTAGTAGTTTAATCGCAGCAAAATCACGAGTAGCCCCATTGAAGCCAACAACTTTACCCAGACTAGAGCTCTAAGGAGCAGTGATTGGAGCTAGACTTGGAACTTACATAATCACACATTTGAAATTGAATAAAAGTAATTTGAAACTTTGGACAGACTCCATGATAACGCTTCATTGGATAAAGAGCAATGCAAAACAGTGGAAACCATTCATAGCCAATCGAGTGTCAGAAATACTAAATTTGACTTCGCCAGAAAACTGGACCATTGTCAAGGCCAAGAAAACCCAGCAGATCTCGGCACAAGAGGAATTTCTGTACAGTCCATGATCGAAGCCGACCTATGGTGGAACGGGCCGTAGTGGCTGCGTAGTCTTGAAGCGCATGAGATGGATCGCAGCAAGTATTTCTCAAAATCAAATTCATGCTAACGAAGTAAAAGAAAAGACTATGCAAGAGCCAATGTTTAATTTAAACAAGTATAGTGATTTGCAAACAGTATTACGAGTGACTGCATGGATTGAACGATTCATTCATAATGTACGACAGAAGGAAAAGTTAAGTGGAGTATTGAGTGCAGAAGAAATGAAAAATGCTCAATCATATTGGATTTTGTTCACACAGAATGAATGCTTCACTGCAGATATGGAAAACCTGCGTGCTGGAAAAGACTTCAACGAACTTCCAAACTGCTTAACCTAAATCCTTATCTCGACAATACAGGAATCTTGCGATTTGGAGGTCGCTTGCAAAAGAGTGCATTACCACATGAAGTTAAACATCCATAGATTCTTCCAACCAACCACAGGTTCTCAGAATTGCTTGTGAGAAGAGCTCAAGAAGATGTTCTGCATTCTGGAGTAAGAGACACGCTAACGCAAGTGCGAGAATCAAGCTGGATTCTGCGAAGACGGCAGTTGTCCAAGAAGGTGGTGCTGAAATGTTTGAGGTGCCGCAGGTCCAAAGTCAAGCCGAGCCAGCAGCTTGAAGCTCTGCTACCTAAAGAACGGATCACAGAGGCCCAACCATTCGAGGTAACGGGTGTTGATTTTGCTGGTCCATTATTTATCAAACCTAATCACAAGAAGACTTACATAGCTTTATTTACATGTGCTGTAACAAGAGCCGTACATTTAGGCTGAATCCCATTTCTAATCTCTACCCCTACCCATTCGCCTTCGCTTTTTCAAACGGAGGGGTAGCCGAAGGGGTTGAAACGCTAGCCCTTCGAATTGGGATAGCACTTCAACAATTACGTACGTCATCAGTACGAAGCGTCGGCTGTTACGTAACCGGAGAGCGACAGCTGTCACTCACCAGACATAAACAAACATGGCGCCGACAGCTGTCACTCAACAGACATAAATAAACATGGCGCCGACAGCTGTCACTCAACAGACATAAACAAACATGGCGCCTGCAACTGTTGTGGCCGCACTGTCCTGGGCCATTGGGATTCACTAAAGACTGTTGGCATCGAGGAGAAGAAATGCCAGTAGGCGAAGGCGTCTCCGACACCTGGCAGCGCTGCTGATTGATGTTACGGTATGTATTACGAAATGTGTGTTAGTGAGCACTTCCTAAACCCCGGACCTCTGGGCAGCATCCAGTGAATGTGATGTGTACAGTACAGTAGCCTAACTTTATGTATTTGACACTGTTCAGTTTAGGTATCGTGTTATATAAAAGCATGTTGTTCCAATAATTTGGTTGTCTGATTGAAATTCGTCTTATCTTAGCCTATTGCAATCCTGGCTACACCTTCACCTAACGACCTAAAGCCTTATGTCTTTGCCTCCTTCCGTTGTTGATAACCAAGTAGCGTCTTCAAGTCAAGTCAAGTAGCTTTTATTTGTCCCAGCTTGGGTAATTGTTTTGCAGCAGTAGTAGTACACACACATACACTCACACACTCTCACAGACATTATTTGAAACGCATAAGGGTAAAACGATTAAAATCAATCATAATAATGAGAATAATAATAGTGCATGACACATTTTCTGATTTCAAGATATTAAAAAGGTAAAAGTGCTGTGGAGAGATAAGATCATGCACACAGTATAAAAGATAAAAGACCTAATAAATCAAGAAATAAATAAATACACATCCAAATACCATTTGTGATCTCTGTTTAGAATTGATGGCATACAAATAAAATGTAGTAATACTGCATTGCATATGTTATGAATGTGTTGGTTTGGGTGGATGAAAAGCCCCCGAAAATTAACCAATTCCTTCCATAATTTATCCCAGGCGGGTCATCATGGACCTTATTGCACCCTGGACCTGAACATGCCAATCCTTGGTCTCTGGCTTAATGTTGAGGCAGAGCTGAGGAGGGACTTTCGTCTCAGCAGAAGGGCCATGGATGCCGTGCAGAGGCTGCTGCGGAGAGAGCAGGACCATGGCTGGGGCGGTGAGCTCGAGGTCCTCGTATATGTCTACTGGCTCGCACACGGACTGTCTTACCCTGTAGTGGCCCGTGTTTTTAACGTGCCCAAAGCCACGGTTCACAGAATAGTGCATAGGGTGGCAAACCTTATAAGCACCAACTTGCAGTGTGCCATCTCCTTCCCCCAAGCCGGCGAGCTGAATGCAGTTGGCCAAGGATTTGCACACCTGTCCGGGAGCCCTGCATTCGGCAATGTTGTCGGTGCAATAGACGGGAGCCACATAAGAATCAAGCCACCTGCACGCCATAGATTGGATTACCTAAACTATAAGGGATTCTATTCTATGAACGTGCAGGCCATCTGTGATGCGGGGGGCAAATTCCTGGATATCTTTGTTGGCTACCCGGGATCTGTTCATGATACAAGGGTCATGAAAAACAGCACTTTCTACCAGGCTGGAAGGTACCCTCCAACAGGGTACTTGCTCCTTGGGGATGGTGGCTATTCATGTTTGGACGCACCAGTCTGCATCATTACACCATACAGGGAGCCTGTGAATGGCCCAATACAAGGGAGGTTCAATTACCACCATGCCAAGGGCCGTGGGATCATCGAAAGGGCTTTTGGGGTGATGAAGACCAGGTGGAGGTGCACCCTTTTTAAAGCTCTGGAGGTGAGGCCATCCTTCACACCTCTCGTTATTGCATCCTGTGCCTTCCTCCACAACATCTGTTTGGAGAATGGGGACCTGCTGGAGCCAGATGATGACGTTGCACAGGACGTGCTGGATCCTCAACCTCCCCGGGACCCCCTAGCAATGAATGAGAGGCCTGGGCATGCAACCAGGGACACATTGGCAGCTCAGGTGTGACTGGACACCTGCCTTGTATAAGTTTTTTTTTTCTTGTAAGGATGTTCTATTTTTCTGAACCTGCTTTTATGTTTACTGCTGCTTGTGCTTACAGTGGTAATACTTTTTAGTTTGTTTCCAATCCAACGTTTCATATACTTCAGGATGTTAGTTGTGTTTCATTCCAGTAAATCCTTTGCACATCAATCTGTTTCTGATCGTTATTAATGTATGTGTGTGTTTGTGTGATAATAATGCACCCAAGCGTGTTTTTTTTTTTTGAAAGAAAAAAATCAGCACTTTATTCCACCATCACACCACACCACACACAAAATCACATCTTCTCCACCATCTTATCAAACAAAAACAAAAACCTATTCGTTTTCTCTTCACTCTCCTCATGGCGTTTCTGCTCTTTGGCACTCTCTTCTTTAAGGAAGTCCAGAATGGGATTCTCCTTTTTCTTCTTTGTGGGGGGTGGAAGGGAAGGAGATGGGGATGGGGAAGGGGAGCTAGCCACAGAGTCGCCAGCAGCAGAGCAGCCAGGCTCCTCTGTGTCCTGGGGAAGAGAATACAAGACATGACATCAAGCACACAAGAAATACTAGGCATAATTTAAAGGATAACTTCAGCCAATTTCAACATGCAGTTGTAATGCTACCCTGGACTTGTCAGTACCTGAGATTTTATTTGTTTCTTCAGCCTTTTCCGAGATCCTGGTCATTGTAATGGGGGCAGGTTTTTGTTTACATTTAAAACAAAACATCTTGATTGATTCCCAAAAACATCCAAAAGGTTATGCAACATCAGCAGACAACTAGCAAACAGCGATACCTTTTGGGAAAATGATTGGAGCAGGCCTATGTTAAGAAATTTCAAAATGTCAACAAAATCTGCCCCCATTAGAATAGCTCAGATCTCGGAAAGGGCTGAGCCCAAAAATCCAGCATCACCGGGTACTGACAAGTCAAGGGTAGCGTGAGCAATACAACAGCATATTGAAATTGGCAGAAGTGGTCCTTTAAGGAGAAATAATATACATTATATTCCAGTATTGGGGGTTGTGGCTGTGTGTGTATGACACTATTATGTTGAAATGATGTTTTCAACAACACACACACACACACACACACACACACACACACACACACACACACAGTTTAAGATAAAGAAATAACAGTCCACTGCCGTATGTTTACCTCGGGGTGAAATGATGCCACCACCACCGGAGGGGCAATGGATGGCCTGGCTCCCAGCAACTCATGCAATTCCTGGTAGTATTGCCAGGTGGACGCCGTTGTCTCCCCACCATCAGTTCCCCCTCCAGTTTTGGGTGTTTTCAGCTCCTGCAATAAACAAAGCACAATGTTGGATCCCCATGGCAAATCATCACTGCATTGTGTTTGATTTCCTTGTTTTGTATACATAGAAGTTCTTATAGGACATTGCTTCCAGCTTACCCTGTACTTCCTCTTCAAATTCTCCGACTTCTTTCCGACCTGCTGGGAGGTGACCTTGCCCTGGAGGCCAAGGTCCTTGATCAGCGTCCTGTATCGTTACATTGACAGATAACGTGTACTAGGAGGACTAAAATGAACACTTTACAACCAGCAATGATCACGTTAACATGCACATCTAAACTGTTTACTCCAATTACTCGTTTATTGCAATAACACCATTATTGTGATAATGTAAACGGGCTCATTAACAAACCAAAACACTGTAAGAAACGAAAGTTACGTATGTAACTACGGTTCTATGAATCACTGGATGACCGCTAGACGGTGCTTCAAGCACTGGATTATCCATCTCGCGCATGCGCAGGTTCGAGGACTAATACCAAAATTGTCACGTCGTGACCCCGATGACCCCCGGATAGTTTATATCTTCCGGTGGGGTCAGGGAAACTGTTCCTACACAATCTTCTCGTGAGAGCACGAGGACTCTGAGTGACGGAACGGTCTAGCGGTCATCCAGTGATTCATAGAACCGTAGTTACATACGTAACTTTCGTTCTATTTCATCCTTACTGACCGCTAGACGGTGCTTCAAGCACTGGATGACGTATACCAACAAAGTCACGAAGAACTCCAACACTTACCTCACTGAGGGAAGCAGCAGAGTCAGGCAACAGGACCACAGCCAACGGCTGGGGAGTGGCAACATACACCGGTAGAACCTAGAGAAGGTACTAGGTGATGTACATTACGCTGCCTCGCAGAGATCTTCCAGGGGAATGCCCCGCGAGGCTGCCCAGGTTGTCGAAACAGCTCTGGTGGAGTGGCACCTCACCCCGGATAGCAGGGGGTGCCCACTTCCCTTTTGTATAGGTGACAGGATCACAGCCAACAGCTGAGGAGTGGCAACATTCACCCGGAAGACCCTGGGAAAGGTACTAGGTGATGTACATGATGCTGCCTTGCAGACATCCTCCAGGGGAATGCCCCGCAAGGCTGCCCAGGATGTCGAGACAGCTCTGGTGGAGTGGCACCTCACCCGGATAGCAGGGGGTGCCCACCTCCCCTTTGTATAGGTGACAGGATCACAGCCAACAGCTGAGGAGTGGCAACATTCACCCGGTAGAGCCTTGAGAAGGTACTAGGTGATGTACGTGACGCTGCCTCACAGACATCTTCCAGGGGAATGCCCCGCGAGGCTGCCCAGGATGTCGAGACATCACTGGTGGAGTGGCACCTCACCCCGGATGGCAGGGGGTGCCCACCTCCTTTATACGCCTGGGTGATGGCCTCCACCACCCAGTGGGACAGTCGCTGCTTGGAAAAAGCAGAGCCCCTCCTAGGGTCACCATAGCAGAGGAAAGCTGATTCGACCGCCGAATACCTGCGGTCACAGCCACATATGCCCTCAGGGCCCGCACAGGGCACAGTAATTTCAAACTGTCTTCCCCCTCAGGGGGAATAAGTTGCGGCAGGTGGATAGGTCGATTGAGGTTGACTGTGTAAACCTTCAGAAGAAACTGAATTCGGCCACAGGGTAACCCCTGGGCAATCCAGACTCCACCTCAACAGGGGCCGCTCATGGACAGTGCATGGAGCTTTTTAACGTGCTTCGCCAATGCGACAGCGACGAGAAAGCCGTCTTGTT
Organism: Sprattus sprattus; assembly: GCF_963457725.1. Taxonomy (NCBI): domain Eukaryota; kingdom Metazoa; phylum Chordata; class Actinopteri; order Clupeiformes; family Clupeidae; genus Sprattus; species Sprattus sprattus. The sequence continues at coordinate 4,825,139 of NC_137927.1, read as the reverse complement.
AGAGACCCACTTTAGCTCTGCCTGAGCCAGGGGTTCAAGGAGACAACACAAGGCATCAAGCACAAGGTGCAGATCCCATGCTGGGGCGCGCCGTGCTTGTGGGGGGCGCAGCCCTAGTGCGCCCCTCAGAAAAAAGGGGACACCAACCTGTGGCTCCCCACCGTGTCATTATCCACCAGAGCATATCGGGAGGATAGCTGCCACATACACCCCAAAGGTAGCCGGGGACCGGCCCCCATCCAGGAGTGACTGGAGGAACTCTAAGGCGCTAAGGACCACGCAATGCACGGGGCCTTCGCCATGCGGCAAACAGCTTGTTCTCATTGTTCGGGTAGAGGGTGCCCGGGCATTCAGTATGGCATTACGGACAACGTCCAACATCTGTCAGCAGTGGGTTGGGCCCTGCGGGGCCAGACCAACAGCTGCAACCGATGAGGGTCAGGATGCCATATCCGACCCTGTAACTGAGACAGGAGATCTTTCCTGTCGGGGAGGCGCAGCGGCATCCCGCTGCAGCCTGCACAGAAGTGGGAACCACGTCTTCCCTGGCCAGAAGGGGCTACCAGCAGCAGTCTGTGGCCCTGCTGGAGAACTCCCTGTAGAGTTGGAAAAATCAACGGGATTGGCGGAACGCAACTCCCTGGTGATTGATATGGGAGACGGTCGAAACCTTGTCTGACGTGTCGGCCTTCCAAGAAGGGCAGAAGCCTGCAGTGCCCTGTGCACAGCCCGCAGCCCCAGAGCATTAACAAGGTGACACCCTGAGTCTCCTGTGCCGGTGCTGCTCGGCGTCCAGATGAAAACTGTGAAGCCACCACTGGAGGGGGCGTAGTGACAGCAGGCGTAGGGGAACCACAGTAGCAGCTGCTGTCAGCTTCCCTAGAAGGCGCAGAATTCCGCGTAACGCAACTTTCTGCCTTCCTGAACTGGGAAGAAGGTGTAGGCTGTCGTACAATCGCCGTGGCGATGGACAAGCCCTCATGGCCACTGAATCGAGAGACACCCTGAGAAGAGTGTGATCTGCGATTGGACCAGGCAGCTCCTTGTTAATTGAAGGAGATGCGTCGTGTCCAGGGCCATCTGAGCCCGGGACGGGGCACAAGGGGCCAGTCGTCCAGGTACGGCAAGATTGTCATGCCCTGCGACTGTAGGGGTGAGAGGGCTGCCGCCCCACACCTGATGAAGGCACGTGGGGAAGGGAGGGGCCAACTGGGAGCACCCTGAACTGAGGTGATATCCCTGAACGCAAACTGCAGAACCCGTCTGTGGTGTGGCGCTATGGGTACATGAAAGTAGGCATCCTTGAGGTCTACTGACGTAAACCACTACCCCCTGGTTATTGTACGCAGAGCCCCTTGCCATGCTCAGCATGCGGAACCTCAAGACCCTCGGGAGCCTGTTGAGGCCCCTCAGGTCGAGGATGGGACGGAGTCCGCCCTCTTTCTTTGATACTAGAAAGTAGGTTGAGTAGAACCCCCCGGGTTGTGTCAGGGGGTCTACCGGCTCAATGGCACCCCTGTCCAGGAGGGTGGACCGCTCCTGGGTAAGGGTCCGGGCTTTCGCCGGGTCTTCATGATGGTCATTTTGACCCGGCCATAGGCTTGGGGCCGGCGTCGGAACTGAAGTCGGCATCAGTGGGTTAGGTGGAAAGCACCCCGGGTCCCTGATAGAAGCAGCCAAGTAGCTGAGCTGCAGCTGGGAACGCAGACGGCCGGTCACTGGGCCTCAGCGCCTGGCCCCCCCTCCCCTAGGGGCTCTGGGGGGACGATTGGCCGCGCACGAAGCGTGAGGTTGGCCTGAGGTCTGTCGCTCTGGACTCTGAAGGCCCGCGCTTGCCGCTGAACAGGCTGTGGGCGTTGGGCCACGTAGTGACCCCTTGGGTGGACCTGTGACTGCGAGCTGCGCCGTGGGGCAGTCGCAGACCTTCCAGGCCTAAGTCGTATCGGCAGAGCTTGGTTGCATCGCTGGGCCGGGGTCATTTATATTTACATTGTCATTTAGCAGGCGCTTTTATCCAAAGCGACATACAATGTATACACATTTCTACATTTACACTGATGGCACACTGCACATCAGGAGCAATCAGGGGTCCAGTGTCTGTTCAAGGGCGCTTCGACAGGAATCGAACTAGCCACCTCTTGTCAGCTGTTCAGGTGACAGACCCCACAGCTGCCCTGTCCCAGCCAATCTAGCCGCCCTCACTGCCTGCGGTATGTAGCTGCAATTCATGCAGGGGTTGTCTGAAAACCCTGCCCTCAGGTGCTCGACACAGAGACAAGAGGGGCATCGCTCATGGCCACCCTCCACCTGCAGAGGGCCATGCAGACCGCACGAGAGTGGTTGCTCACCATGTCTGCAACCCACGCACCACTGAGAGAGAACGGTAGTAGTTAGCCTCAGTAGAGGATAATGGTCCCAACATAATGGGGACAATCAGAATAGACTAGGTGCAGGGAGAGGTAGGCAGGAATCGCTGCCTTCACCGACAAAATATTTGCAGGCCAAACTACAAACCACACCTGTGCTGGGAGCAGGTAGCGAGAGCGCTACCCTCACCAGGAGCGGGTGGATAGCCACGCACAATGAGCTACACAGTGTAGACTAGATGCCGGGAGAGGGGGCAGGAACCGCTGCCTTCACCGACCAATATTCTCAGGCCAACAATTACAAACCACACCTGTGCTGGGAGCGGGTAGCGAGAGCACTGCCCTCACCAGGAGAGGGGAATGGCCACACTCGATGGGTTAATCAGCATAAATATAGGATAGATATAGATGCAGAATAGATGCCGGGAGAGGGAGGCAGGAATCGCTGCCTTCACCGACAAAATATTTGCAGGCCAAACTACAAACCACACCTGTGCTGGGAGCGGTTAGCGAGAGCACTACCTTCACCAGGAGCGGGTGGATAGCCACGCACAATGAGCTACACAGTGTAGACTAGATGCCGGGAGAGGGGGCAGGAACCGCTGCCTTCACCGACCAATATCCTCAGGCCAACAATTACAAACCACACCTGTGCTGTGAGTGGGTAGCGAGAGCACTGCCCTCACCAGGAGAGGGGAATGGCTACACTCAATGGGTTAAGCAGAATAGATCTAGAATAGATATAGATGCAGAATAGATGCCGGGAGAGGGAGGCAGGAACCGCTGCCTTTACCGACAAAATATTTGCAGGCCAACAGCCACCAATACATGCATAACATGGTATGACTGTCTGAATGTATGGCCTAGGCCAGACTACTCTGTAAAGTGTCTTCGAGTATTTAGAGAAGCACTATATAATTGAATTGATCGGCTGGTTGATACAGACCACACCTGTGCTGGGAGCGGGGAGCGAGCACACTGTCTTCACCAGGAGAGGGTGGATGGCCACACACAAAACTGAATAACAGTATAATACTGGGCTTTCCCTCAAATATTGCAGGGAGAACTTATTTTAATGAATCTGACTCAATTCAATTGAGGATTCAATTTAGTGCCAGGGCGCCGGAGGCGGGGTGCGAACCCGTGGTAACCAATGGCATGTCAGGTGGGCTAAGCATCACTGAAGAAAATATAGTTAACTGTAGTGATATAGCCGTTCACCATGCGCAAGTAATTCAGCTAGCGGAATTGCAATTGCGTTTCCTCTGAGCACTGGAAGAAGAAGCGAAAGCGCGTCCTTCCAGTGGCTATGGGTGTGGGACAACCACTATGACAATCAATCTCTTTTAGCCACAATAAAGCAATCTACTGCCAACTCCACCGCTAGACTGGGCCAGTGGGTGTAGCGTAACAATCGCAATAACACAACAGTGTAGTATGGACGGTGGGAGACACGCGGACACGCAAGCCTTCACCAATTACCAAACATACCAGCGATTTGAAAATGAATTAAATTCAGGTACATTTTTACTTTGAAGCCCGGAGGCGGGATGTGAACCCTAGTCGCTTACGCAGTAACCGGCGACTTACCCAGTGGGCTAAGCCTGCTCAATGGTAAACTGATTTGAATTTTCAAGTCTATCTTAACCATGCAGTATACGCAAGTAATTCCCCTAGGGAATTGTAACTGCGTCTCTATGAGCGCTAGTAGAAGGAGCGTCTACATAGTATTCGCAAACACAATGAAAGTTGGAGGAGGGCGAATGCAGCCGTCACCACACTTAACACAATAATTTCCCTAGGGAGTTGTTACGCTAGTAGCGTAGCGCAAATAATATGAATGGTGGTGGGAGAGGGCGAAGCAGCCGTCACCGCGATTAACACAATAATTCCCCTAGGGAATTGTTACGCTAGTAGCGTAGTTACCGCAATACAATGAATGGTGGTGGGCAGAATTAGGGAATTACTACGATCACCAACTTCTTGCGGCAACAGCTGGTTAAGCAACGTAACTGGCTGTCTAGTGGTGGGAAGGGCGAAGACGCTACTTGACCACAGACAGAGTAATTACGGCCTTGCATACCCATTGGCACGCGCAGGCGATGCCAAAGTTGTAACCAGTGATAATAAGAGAACCAGGGTACTTATCCCACAGTCGGTGCGGCCTCTGGAGGGTGAGAAGTTCACGGCTCCGACAGTGTCGCGAGGCCAACGGCACGGGACAGGATAAGCACCAAACTTTTTTAACTTTTTTAGCTTCCTTAGCTTCTTAGCGAACACCAAACCTGCGTAGCGAGAAGATGAAAGGAACAGTTTCCCTGACCCCACCGGAAGATATAAACTATCCGGGGGTCATCGGGGTCACGACGTGACAATTTTGGTATTAGTCCTCGAACCTGCGCATGCGCGAGATGGATCATCCAGTGCTTGAAGCACCGTCTAGCGGTCAGTAAGGATGAAATATAACCTAAATAACTCACTCCCAGAGTTGTTTGGAATTTGCTGGGGACCTCAGGAAACGCTGGTCATTTTCGGCCCTATACCTAATGAACTGCCGCGTTTCTTCTGGAGACCCTGTAAAGCACACAGGTATAGTTGTGGGAATTGTTATGTATTCCTTTTATCAGTCACCGACACGTAGTTACTGGATCATGTGGCGCCATAAACAGTTTTTATTGACAATGACAACAACCATGCAGGTCAGCGACAACAACCATAGATTGTAGGCTACATAACTAACGTTTTATGACAACAACCCAACTGTTACCATGGAGATATTTGTACTGATTCTACGGGACACGGGAACAGTCTGGAACTAGTTCTTGTTCTATTGTCATCGCTGGAGAATACATACAGCAGCTGTTGCACGATTAACATTTTTCCCAGGTATTAATAGTTCAACGTGGGTAGTAAGTTGATGTTTTCTACCAGCCAAACAAACATTTCACCAGCATTCGGCCGATTGGCTGGTGTTAAAAGTTTTCGAGCACTGCTGATAAAGGTTTCCATTTGCGTTTTATGGGGAAAATGTGACTGTTTACACAATGCAACATTTCATCAAACAAGTTTTCAAACCATGAATTACAAAGAAAATACTTACATCTGTGTGCTGCTTCTCGCGCTGCCATTTTTAAATGGACTTCTTGAATGTTGTTTCGATGTTTCTTCTTTAATGACAGCTGCCAGACTCAATTTATTGCCGCTATCTACAGGATTGGGGTGTGAATGATCACGGGTTCGCAATGCATTGAGGGAAATCGGTCTTACCCCTCCGTTTGAAGTGTGCCCTCGGAAAATCTCCGTTTGGAGGGGTAGAAAGCGCTTCCCCTTCCCCTACCCCTCTGTCTTAACGTGAATTGGGACAGCCCTACCCCTCCACATGAACGCGAAAAACGGAGGGGAAGGGGAAAGACGAAGGGGTAGGGGGAGAAATGGGATTGGGCCTTAGAATCGGTTTCAGACTTGACCACAGAAGCTTTTATAATGGCATTTAAGAGATTTATTGCAAGAAGAGGAATATGTAACACCATTTATTCAGATAATGCCAAGAGCTGACAAAGATCTCCGAAAACTGATGTGGCAAGTAATGAAGAGCAAGGATTTACAAGTTCTGTTCGCAGGAAAACAAATAACGTGGAGATACATCGTGGAGCGAGCAGCCTGGTAGGGAGGATTTTTGGAGCGATTGGTGAGATCTGTGAAGACCTGTATTCGCAAAATACTGGGATGAGCATGTTTGAAGAGCTGCAAACAATTATTGTGGAAGTGGAAGCAGTAATCAATTCATGTCCATTGACCTATCTGTACCCAGACAGTGAAGAATTGTCACCTCTAACCCTGCACATTTTTTAGTAGGCAAGAGACTTACAACCTTACCCCCACAGCCAAGTCCAACAGATGTCCAACGAGCAAACGCGGAAGCCTTGACGAAGCGATGGAAATACCGACAGCGGATCATAGAATCATTTTGGTAACTTTGGAGAATTAGTATCTTCTACTACTAAGGTCTGCACATACAGTGAAAAATGTTAATCCATCTAAATTCAAAGTTGGAGATATTGTGTTAATTCACGAAGATAAAGTACCAAGACACATGTGGAAATTGGGAAAGATAGAAGAACTGTTTATTGGAAGAGATGGTCAAGTAAGAACATCAAATAATGTTTTGAGAAGACCTGTACAGTTATTATACAACTTGGAACTGTAATTGATGAACATTGCTCTCCGACCTAGTTCATCGGGCCGGAGTGTTGTGTCTTGGAGTGTTGTGTCTTTTTACTATTTCTTGTGTATCAAGCAGGCCCGAAACTAATTGCCTGTCAGACGTCGCGCAGGACTCCAATTACCACAATGCCGAGCTGCGCATAAAAGCGGCCTTTACCTGCGCGTCATTCTCTGATCTCTCTGCTACCTCTGATACCATTCCAACCCGGTGCCAGTGGCCTAGTGCGGAGGTATGCATTGTGAGAGACTGCAGTTGCTTGCACGGGACTGACGTCACGCCTTGGGCGCTACATTTAAAAGACACGTGAGCTTTCCTTTATTTGTGTCCATTAATTTGTAAGACAATAAACTCCTTTTTGGAAAGAAACCAAGCTTGTCCGACCTGTGAAATCCACTACACCCTGAGGGCCCTACCTGATATGCCACCTGGGCCAGGTGCCTTACAAGGGTTGATCTTTTTGAAGCAGTGCCTCACCTCAGCTACAGTTATTGTAGGCACACCACTGGCTAGGCCTTCAGGTAACTCCACTGTAGGGGGGTCACTGTTCCTCTAAAAGCGAGCTTAAAAGGCATTCAGCTCGTCTGGATGTAGGACAGAGGACTGGGTCTTACTGTAACTCCTCCCTCTATATTCAGTGATGGCTCTTAGTCCACTCCACATGCGCCTGGGGTCAGAGCCATGGTAACTGGACTCCACCTTGGTTCTGTAAGCCCTCTTTTATGCTTTGATGGCCTTCAAAAGGTTGTATCTGGCTTTCCTGTACTGATCAGGATTCCCGGAATGGCACGTAAAGTGGAATTACAGTTACATACCCCCCTTACGTGCTTAAGTGCGTCCCCCAAAATGTGTCACTGTCCAACAAACCCACGCAGGGCTCACGCACCCCGCAAGACTGTGATTCATGGAGACAATATCCACTTCTCACAGGAGGCATTGAAGTAATTATTTAATGAGTAAGAAGTAATGTAAGTTAATTAATTTCAGTAGAAAAGGGGTTAGACACACACACACACACGCAATGCGATGTGCAGGAGGGGGTTTCACCTAGAAAATGGGTGTGGTATATGTTTGGGGTCAGATAAGGAGGTCATGGGTAATTGGCTGGCTGGGTCAGCCAAGCAAGATGGGTGGTGCTTAATGTTGCTTTAAAATGTCTCTTTACTGTAACTTAACTTACAGTAAATCCATTTTGAACAACCAGTCCTTTGTCTGACTTCTGATTGTGAAATAAGTTTAATACTTAGTTAATGGCCACTACATATTGGTGATCCCAGACGTGATTGGAAACAGGATTTTGGACGGATTGTTGAAACGTGGCCTGAATCAGCTTGTGTCCTGTTAAAGGTATGGGTTCATGCTTATTGATGGATACGAGTTGGTTTGGTCCCACGTGGAAGGCAGTCCGGTAAGTATCCTCCATAATGGACCGCAGAATTGGCTTTGGACGTGGTTGTTCTAATGGAATAGTCTAATTGAATTGGATTGCAACCAGTTCATGTTTAAGGTTTAAGGTATGAAAATCATGGTAAGGGTTCCAGCTTGCTGAGCTGCGGAAATTCTAGTTTGCAGAAACTATGGAAAAAGCTGTTTTTGGTGTATCGGGTTGGTTCCAGTTTGCAGAAACTGCGGAAAAAACGGTTTAGTTTAAATAAGGTTTGGAAATCATGTTAAAGGTTAAGGTCCAGGAAACCGGTGAGTTGATTCCAGTTTGCAGAAACGGCGGAAAAAACTGTTAGGAGGGGTTAATTCCAGGTTGCAGATCTGTGGAAAGAAGCTGTGAGGTTATAATTTTAATTGCAGGGATTAAGGACAACCGGGTGGTTCATTTTATTTTTTCAAGGCCAGTTCACGAACTAGGAAGATGGCCGCGCGCTTGCTGTTGTCTTTGTGTTGTGTTGCGTGGAAGTGAATCGCTACTTTCACCGTGTATTGTGTATGTTGTGATTTTTGTATTTGTCGTTTGTGTTGTTGGGTACTTTTAGTAAATGTGTTACAGGTCTTGTTGAGCAGTTATCGTGTGGACGCGCTGAATGGTGAAGAAAAGCGGACGGACATTTTAATTAATAATGGTCGTGTGTAGGATGTTTGAATAAGTTTTGTTTCACAGGGAACGTTTTTAAAGTGTTTACAAGTGGTTTGTGGAGTGCATGTTTTTGCTAAAACAGAGGCGAATTCATTCAAGAGACGAGTGAGTTTCCTTTGTGAGTCACATTTACCTGATGCGCAAACCACGTGGTTCACGGAGGTGAGGATGAAAAGACGCTCCAAACACGTATACGGTAAGAAGTATACTTTTCTACTAGAAAGGTAAAGTAGTTATTATATAAATAAGATATATCGAAGTTTGAACGAAGCACAAATATATAGTTATTGGGCAGAATATAATACATTTAGGTGATTGTTCCTGGCTGGCGGTAATCTGTGAGTAGCACACGTGTGATTGTTTACATTCTGAGGATAGGGACCTGTTCGCTGGTGGAATACATGCGTGACATATATTGGGTATAATCGTTGGTGGAATTGGCTAAATGCTGATAGTTGGATAGTTGCAGCTAGATTTAAAGATGGCGTAGAGATATTGAGTTTGTTTACTTGGTTGATAAACGTACTGAAGGGATTTAGTAGCTTAGTCACTTAGTCGCTGTTATTAGGTTGATTTGAACACATCAACGCTCCGTATTTCTCGGTTAATTTCAGGTAGGACTATTTTGGAATTACTAGTTGAAGTGAAATCGTAGAGACGGTGTTACATCTATCTGGAAAATAGTAGGCTACTCATACCAGTTTAATTCGTGTTTTTGGATAGGTTGATTTTGAACTGCTTATCTTAACATGAAGGCGTCTGTAAGTTATTGTATTAACATAAGATAGATTGTTTTGTTGATTGTGCTATAATTATAATATAGGGATATTATCTCCGGTGACACGCTTTGAGTAGGTAGGATACAAAGGAAAGTTGAACTGAACTTTTACTGGTGTAGAATACTTAGGTTGGCTTATTGTTCGGCGTGGAAGAAGGCATTGTTTTACACGTGGGTTTTAAAACTTAGACTATAGGCTTGTATTGGTGGCTTAAGGTTTGAATTAGTTGGAATACTGTGGATAGTGTGGTTGGATTAGGAGACGTGATAACTATATATACTCTAAAAACTAAAGTTCATAGTTATATAAACTTTTGCAGTTGGAGAGTATTATATTATTGCTAGATGGGGTGAATTTGCATTGCTTTGTTGTCTTAGTGGCTGTGAGTGGTATTGTGCTTCTTTGTGAAGGAGGCAAGCAGTAGAGAGAGAGAGAGAAAGAGAGCGAGAGATAAGAAAGGGGGAATGGTGATTACCTTCAAAGTCCACATACAGTTGTTAAAGTTAATAGTTTTATTTTGAGATGGACTTAGAAGAAGTAGAACCATGTACGCCTTTAGAGGCAGTAATTAAATTATATTCATTAGATGAAGAGTTGGTAAGACATCACTGTAGGAAGTGGTCTAGGAGAACAAAAGATCTTACAACTCCATGGCCAACCCAGGGGTCTTGTGACCTGACGTTAGTGATTCAAATGCAAGGACATATATTAAATTACAGGAATAAGGATAAAAGTGGAAGGAGAGAAATTAAGAGACAGCAGGAGTTGCATACTTTAACATTGTTTATGGAATTTGCTAGGGAGAAGTATATGGAACATGGGACACTCTCACAATCGGCAGATGAGATTGAAAGAGACGGTGAGATGGAGACTGGAGAGGGGCAGATGTCCCGTGGATTGATTGATCTGGATGAAAATGTGAGGAATGTTTCAACTGAAGCAGATGGTTGTAAAATGCAGGACTCTGTGCCTGGCCAGTTGTTATCTGACCAATGCATCAAAGACTATTTTGAAAGTGTAGGGAATGTTAATTTGGGGGTAGTGGCAAGGTTTGGCAGACCCCTCTTGGTGCCAGAAAGGCAGGGGTAGGTGAGAAGCATGGTTATTTAGAAGCAGGACGTCAGGAAAGGGTCGAGAGATTTTGTATAAGGAAAGTGAGTTAATAAGAAACTGATAGAGCCTAGAGGGGGTTGAGGAAAGAGTGTTGGAAATAATGTATAACAAAGGGGTTAATTGATAAACCAAAGCACTAGGCATAAGGGGTATGTTATGTTGTAAGAAAAAGTTAAAGTTAGAATATGAACTATGAGTAAAGGTCTTAGTGGGAATAAATAAATATGGGGGTTATATAATTCCTGAAATAACATTAAGAACATATTTAATTACACATGTAGTTAAAGATTAAGGGACTGGGAAAAAAGATAGACAAAGAGGAAATGGATTGAAGAAGGTAAATTGAAAAGTAAATAGATGGAGAAAGACGGGTAGAATATGGAATGTTTCACTTATCAGTGTTCCTAGGATTACAGATGAGAGGACTGACAGAGAAGGCATTGGTGAAACTTAGAAGCAAGCCAGGTTGAGGAGAAATTCAAATGGCTGATATCTAAGGTTGATGTGAGGAACTGTGTTGTGTTATCGCCTTAAAATCCATGTATTTGCATACATACTTGTAAGTGTTTTACAGGATTGGTGGAACTTTCTTAAGTAAGTGTTTTGGGCTGAGATGGTGTACCATTTGTAATTTTATTATATTTGGCAATGAGGAAGGAGAGACAGGCCCTTTGAAGTATAATATCCTGGTGTGAGAGGGGTGAGGTAAGTATTCAGGCCAGGTTATAACCACCAAGGTAAGATATTTGTGTTATTGTAACGTGACTTAAGGGGGGTTTAGTCTTTATGTTGTGATAAGCCATATGGGCAATGGTTGTCTGCTGAACAGGGTTCAGCAATCACGTTGCAGCCAAACTTGGTTAGAATCTATATGATGTTTATATGTGATGAGATAAGTTTATAGAATAAGACCAAGTAGATTTAAAAAAGGGGTAAACTGTGGGCATATAAGTTATTAGTCTTGTTGATAAGTGCGCACTCTTTAGTTTTAATTGCGCAAGGGGGGAGTAATGTGAGAAATTTTCAATTTTAGGGTTTTAGTAATCTTATTTATGGGAGGTATTGGATAATAATCTAGTATAATGCTATATTTGTAGCATCTATAATAAGAGATAAGGAGTATTGATACAACTTTTGGGGAATATTTTATGCTGGAAGGTATACTTATAAAGGTAGTCATGCACTACATAGATATGGAAAGGGTTAAGAAGAAAATAAAGGTATTGGAGTAATGCAGGGGAATGATGAGATATGGGTTGATGATAGAGGTCAGAACTCTAAAGTTAACACAGTAATACATGTTTCATGTTACGTTTTTAGTTTGTTTGTATTGGTTTTATGAAGTATTTTATATAGACTTTGTGATACTGGTGTAGTTTTTTTCTGTTTGGTTTTCAGAAGCCAACATCAGTAGCAGAGTGAGAGGACAAAGAACGCAAGGGAGCCAGTGACCTGATGCAAGGACCAGGCTATTATCATCATCATCATCATCATCGCCGTTGAGATTCATCTTACCAGTTGGACGGCAGTGACATCAAGACATGAATGGGACTTTCATGTTATACACAACTCTAACAGAAAATGAAAATAAGAGATGCGTGATGTCACTCACAGCTTGCAGAAAGCGGGTGTCGTCGTACGAAGACGGGGCAGCAAGAGAATTTCCTTAAGATATTAATTTTAAGATTGAAGAAATAAAGGTTTTCGCTCTTGCCTGTGAGGTCAAGAAAATGCCATCTAGGATGTCAAGAATACCAGAAAGGACATGCATACACATTGGGACTGTTTCAAAGGCACAACACTGCATACATGACTGGATGTTAATTGTTTTGTGTTATTGTATGTTTTTATGTGAACATATTGCCCATCTAAGACTGTAAAAATTAATGTGATCTCATCTAGGACCACCCTAGTGAGACTGTGATATATTATATGGGGGTTTAGTTAAATTTTGTTTAGAGGGAGTGAATGGACTCTTAAAAATAATGAATGGACTGTTAAAAATAATGCTAAAAATGAGTTTTGTAGTATGAGATTTAAATGAATTCATTTTATCACATAGGTGATTGATAGTGTGTATTTGATAGTTATGAAGATAATGTTTAGTGTGTCTGGTCAGACACAAAGGGGGGAATATGAAGTTATTATTTAATGAGTAAGAAGTAATGTAAGTTAATTAATTTCAGTAAAAAAGGGGTTAGACACGCACACACACACACAATACGATGTCAAGGAGGGGGTTTTACCTAGAAAATGGGTGTGGTATTTGTTTGGGGTCAGATAAGGAGGTCAAGGGTAATTGGCTGGCTGGGTCAGCCAAGCAAGATGGGTGGTGCTTAATGTTGCTTTAAAATGTCTTGGCGCGAGTTTTACGGGAAGATGTCATTTCCGGTATTCATCTCTTTACTGTAACTTAACTTACAGTAAATCCATTTTGAACAACCAGTCCTTTGTCTGACTTCTGATTGTGAAATAAGTTTAATACTTAGTTAATGGCCACTACAGCATCACCTGCGATTGTTTGGAGCTAACGCGCTAATTCACCGAACAAATACTTTCATATTAATTTTCCACCACTTGTTAGTCATGTCATCCATTCATATTGACGTAAATCAATCAATTGCACCCGTGAGGCAAGCTCGAGTTTGAATGAATGCAGCCCGGTCTGCTCATATACAAAAGCTAACATTAACATGAAGTGGAGTTAACTTGCGGCCAACACTATTGTATTACAAACACTGACAACATACACTCATGATGAGAAGGTACTCCTGGTGATTCTCTCGCTGTTTATCTTTCACCTTTGAATAATGTAACTCATAAACACGTCGTTTTAAAGCGCTGCATGTGGCAGTAATTAAAAAATGTACCAATAAACAAACTTCTGCATCATGTGATCTGTCTTTTTCGCCACTGGTACTGAATTGCCAACCTTTGTATTTCGTGTAACACATGAATTCATAACATCAAGCCTTTTGTCCACTACACTTTCATGCTCCGGTAAGTTTTTTTCCTTTGTCCCGCTGCAATAAATACGCTTACTTACTCAAAATAAAACCTTCTGTTCTGCCGTTGAATTGCTTTGCAACAGGCAAAGGAACCATAAACCAAAACGAGTCCCTTGTGTATCTTACGTGCTTACGGTTCTGCGTAAGTATAAAACGACCTTTACGCGGTCTGTATTTCTATATACCACTGTCACTTTTCATAGGTTTCACAGTGTGAACTAACAATGACAATCACATTTTTTATGTGATGACTTATTTTGCTTTTGTAAGCCAATTCTTTCAAGATCAGTCAATAAATATTGTTGGTTTTGACTTATGTTGCCCCCTTCTTTATGTTCTCAATGGACATATCATGTGTCCTGTTAAGCTATGTAACATCATACAACATTTGAGACATGTGGATAATGAAAAAGTGGGATCATTTAATGTGGAGCCACATCATGTTTGCTTATGAAGGCTTCTGGACGCAACTTTCTTCCATAGTGTTCCACCTGTAACTTCCTACTCTAGCTATGTAGCAATAGGGGAAATATTACGGTTGTGTGCTGCCAATAGTGGATGTGGTGTATTAATAACGAGACGGTCGTATTACACACGTTGACATTTACTGAGAGAACTGTAACTCAACCATAGGCGGAGCCACGGGTGTTCCAAAGGGTTCCGGGAACACCCAGTTTCATAGCTGGAACACCCCCCAAAAAAATTCCCGTCACCTGGCAACCGATTGTAAACGCAAGCTTCGCGAGTGCGACATAGTGTGCTTAAAAATATGTCACGATGAAACAGTTCTCTTCAAAATTATTTTAAAAAGCCACGGCTTGAGGGCCAACAGGACTCAGGTTCTAGAATTGAAGATGTTCTCCCCTCAACAAGCAGGCCCACGACACCACCAAGTGAGCCCACAGCTACCCACACCATCCGAGAAGAGTATGCAGCTAACGCTGCTGTAGATGAACCCAATACAGCTAGCTCGGGGATCCCAGATCTCTCTTCTGTAGACGAGCCTGCATGCCAGCCCAATCTGCAAGCTTTCCCTGTCACCGAAGCGGTCAGTGGAAAGAAAAGGATTTTTTCTACCAAGTGGTATGCCCGATACAGTTGGTTGGAGTACAGTATTAAATTAGATGCAGTGTTTTGTCAGTCATGCCGTCACTTCAGCAGAAACGACAAGGCGGACAGGTTAATCCGTGTATTGGCAACACTTCCAGTCACAAGTTGCTCTGTTGAACGTCTGTTCTCGGTTGTTAACAGAGTTAAGTCGAAGATCAGAACCACAATGGTCACAGACCGACTGAATAGCATCTCACTGCTCATGTTTGAAAAGGAGCTCGCCGAGGAATTGGACTCTGATGAGAGAATTAATGCATTCAAAGCCGAGCCACGCCGCCTTGCCCTGTGAATTCAGTTGCAGCGCAAATATAGCAGCAAATACGTTACATTCTTAACCCAGCAGCGGTATTGTTCAGATACTGATTAAGTAAGGGATAATGTATAGAACGCAGGTCCTTATCGGAAAATAAGTCCCGACAGGGTGAACCGGACACCGACGCGAAGCGGAGGTGTCTTGCTTCGCCCTGAAGGGACTTATTTTCCGATAAGGACCTGCGTTCTATACATTATCCCGCTTATTATACGGTTACTTGCCACAACAAAACAAAAAAACAAATACACTTAACACAGTGTGTCTTTTTACAATGTATTTGTTACTATACGTAGTGTTAAAAAGCAGAGAAATAGTTCGCCAAAGACGTTGAACTTCAAAGACGTTGAACATTCTTTAGAACACAGCTGCTCAACCGTCTGCTGAAACTCCATTGATAAGTTAGTGTGGAATACTTGGGGAATGATACGAAAGACCTATATCAGAGGCACAAAACCCGTTGCCATCACAGCGGTCATTATATGCAGGTCATTATATGAAAATAAGTACCTGCGAACGTTGGGGATGGCCCATTCAAATCAACGGGGCTTTTTGGAACGTTCTGAAGAGCCGTATAATAAATGGGTTTATTACACGGCTCTTCTTAATGCTGTAGAATGCTCCATTCACTTGAATGGGGCTTCCCAACGTTCTGCGGTCAACTATTTTCCGATAACTGACCGTTGCTATGGACTTAATGACCGCTGTCAAGGAAAGTGGCCTTTTTGCCTCTAATTCACGTCTTTCGTAGCACTCCGCAAGTAGTACGATAACTTATCAATGGAGTTTCAGCGGACGGTTGAGCAGCTGTGTTCTAAAGAATGTTCAACTGTCTTTGAAGTTCAACGTCTATGGCGAACTATTTCTCTCCTTTTAAACACTACGTATAGTAACAAATGCATTGTAAAAAGACACACGGTGTTAAGTAATTTGTTTGTTTTAGTTGTAACCGTATAATAAGCGGGATAATGTATAGAACGCAGGTCATTGTCGGGAAAATAAGCCCCGACAGGGCGAACAGCACCCCGACGCGAAAGCATACATGGTTAATGTATTATTTTGGAGTTAATACATTTGGAGAAAAAAAAACAGGAACACCAGTATTTTCTTGGGAACACCTAGTATTTTTTTTCTGGCTACGCCACTGAACTCAACACAGCATCCATGTAGGCAGGTAACGTTTATGTAACGTATACATGAGCATGCGCAGTGCGCATCAATCACTAAAGTAATATGATCCAATCAGTACATCACATTACCTCCCCTTTGAGATTAAAGGTAACTTAAAGGCACCCAGTGCAACTTTAGAAATTGAATGTTTATTTTTCATTGAATGTTTACATAGTCTTTTTTACACGTAGTAAGTTTCAATAACTCCATACCATTACATATCGTCATTCAAGGAGCAAAGATGAGACGTCGTTGTGTGGTGAGAACTGATAGAAAATCGTAAACAACAACAATCGCCGGTGGGGAGAGGCCATTTTCCATTGACTGGAATCCTGCTGTATTTATTGTAGGTTACAAAAAATAAAGAAAATGGCGGCGATTGTTGTTGTTATCGATTTTCCAACAGTTCTCACCACACAACGACGTCTCATCTTTGCTCCTTGAATGTCGATATGTAATCGTATTGAGTTATTGAAACTTACTACGTGTAAAAAAGACTAGAAATTGAATGTTTATTTTTAAGCCTCGAAAGTTGCACTGGGTGCCTTTAACACATTCCACCACAAAAGTACCTCACAGTATTAAAATGCATAACTGAGTCATTATTGCTATAAGTATCAATTTAACCTAACTTAACTTTGGTCTTTTAACTCACTGACTGCTGTTGACTCCTTATTTCAACTTAAACATTAAATAAACTAGCATCAGTTATCAAAACAAACAACTCAAGTTGCAATCAGTCTTTTAGAGCATACAAGCAATCAGTCTTTAGAGCTTCTTATTACCACATTCCGTCCTGGTAACGCTCTGGACGCCTAGTTGTCCGCTCTGAGCGCCGCAAAGTCACTGGAACAGGGTCAGGTGGTTCAGGCAGCTGTACCTGCTCTGATGTTGTGGGCGCTGTTCTGGAACACTCCTTTACCTGCTCCGCTGGTTGACTTGTGTCTTCATCAGGCTGTAGCTCTGAAGTCTCTGGAGTGCTGCATGGTCTGAGCTGGTCTCCGTGACGCCGGTACACTTGTTCAGTACTCTCACCTTGCACCCTGTATGACACAGGTCCAGTTTGTTGTCTTATCACTCCTGGAATCCATCTAGGCTTTTCTCCTGCTGTGTTACGCAGATATACCTGTTCATCCATATCAAACTGTCTCTCCGCAGCATGCTGGTCATGTTCTTCCTTCTGACGATACTGCTTTCTTCTCACCCTTTCTCTGATGCTTGGCTTCAGGGAGTCCAGTCTGGTTCTGATATGTCTCTTTAAGAACAAATCTGCTGGTGACTCACCCGTTGTGCTGTTGGGGGTAGTACGATACCACAGCAAAAAGTGAGAAACTTTGTCCTCGATACTGAGATCATCCTTTGCCAGCTTTTTCATTCCAGCTTTGAAGGTGGAGACATATCTCTCTGCTAAGCCATTCGTGGCAGGGTGTCTCGGAGCACCTGTTGTGTGTAGAATTCCATTTCTCTTCGTAAACTGCTGAAAATCATCAGACATGAAAGTTGCTGCATTGTCTGTGATGATTTGCTCTGAGACTCCATAGGATGCAAATAATCTTTTCAATCTTGTGATTGTGGCTGTGGAAGTTGTCTGCATCATTTTGTACACTTCCAGCCACTTTGAAAATGCATCAACCACAATCATGAACATACTGCTCATGAATGTCCCTGCAAAGTCAATGTGGAGTCTTTTCCAAACATCCCCAGGGAACTCCCATGGGTGCAGTGGGCTTTGAGGCGGCATGCGTTGCTCTAGTTGGCATGTTTCACATTCTTTGCAGACTTTTTCAATGTGCATGTCAATATTAGGACACCAGACATATTGTCTAGCTATTGACTTCATCTTTACAATGCCAGGATGCCCACCGTGTACCTCCTTGAGCACTGCTGTTCTCAGCTTCACTGGTGCAATCACTCGTGTGCCCCATAGACAGTGGTGGAAGAAGTACTAACGTTAAGTACTTAAGTAAAAGTACAAGTACCGAGGAAAACGAAAGTAGAAGTAAAAGTACTAAATCAACAATCCTACTTAAGTAAAAAGTACTCACTTTTAAATTTACTTTAAAAGTAAAAGTAAAAGCACTCACACAATGGGTTGTCTCTCAATGACTAGGCTGTGCCATTTTGATAAAGAAATAGCGACGGGTAATAAATGCCTCTACATATGTCACTACTAGTAATAATTATAAGCAACAACATTTGTTAATTGGAAAGGTTGGTGTACTTATTGGGCCTATTGTCTGTAATACTGTTCACACTCTATCTTACAGCTTTGCTGATGACAATTTATCTACCAGGGATTTTTTGCAAAGTTAATACCATTAAGCCAAACCGATAAAGACACAATTTTATATCTTTGAATCTTTTATTTATTTCTAAACGTGTAAAAAAAAAAATGGAAATATGAGACATGAAAAATAAATGGAGTTGTTAAACTGGTCAATGCAGAGTTTAATGCTCTATTGATTGCAGAAAAGGGAAAAAACATATTGACCAACCCAAGACTAGGCATTAAGTTTGCATGCCAGGCAATAACCAGTCAATAAAAAAGGCAAATCTTCACGTTAGCTTGACATTGCTAAACTACCAGCTTTATCTTACCACTACGTCAAATAAATAATCAAGGTAAAATCGTGTTATTTTGATGCTATTGCTGTATGTCAACATATATTTTGCTAGATAACAGTATAAAAACATGTCAGTAACCGCATACGATATTCCATTAACTTAGCATAGCAAGAACTCTGCATAACTCGACCCGTTTCTCCAAATTTGAAGGCGAATTTTGAAGTCTAGCAACTCCTTTTTTGAGGTAGACAGGAAACGCACTGAAACCTCCACGAGTTATTCTTGGGGCATCTGAACTTGAACATGTCCTCAGATGTGGCTGACTCTGAATCCATGCTGAAAAGTTGTTTGTTAGTCAGGCTGTTTATCGAATGTTTAAGCAAAACAGGCAAGGCTACCGTAGTGCTGCTGCAGTATTTGGCTGCTGTCATTGGAGCTGATAGAGCCACCTGATTGGTTGAAACGTCCTAAAGCAACGCAATCCATATTTTTGTGCAGGCAACAGGTTGGCGAAACTGTGTTCATAAAATGTAACGAATAACGACACATATCGTAGAAATGTAGCGGAGTAAAAGTATAGATAATAGCAGCAAAATGTAACGAAGTAAAAGTAAAAAGTATGCACTATTATTTTTACTTAAGTAAAGTACATATACGTAAAAATGTAACGAAGTACAGTAAAAATACTTCGTTACATTCCACCACTGCCCATAGAACACAACCTTGTTCAACAGACAGTTAATCTCTCTTCTTGTGATACATCCTTATTTCATCTGGAATTTCTTTTGGCCATCCTTCCATAATGTACCTGTGCAGCTGTGAAAGATCTCTGTCTTTTCTGGTTGCTGTGGCAATCTGTTTTGCGTTCAGTGGTGCTTCCTCCAGATGTTCACACATCAGGGCATCAATGTACGCTGACATCGCTTCGGTTCCAGCATCCTTAGTCTCTGAGAGAGGGACACGGGACAGCCCATCAGCGTTACTGTGCTTTTCTGACTGGCAGTAGACTATGTGGTAGTCATATGCTGACAACACGATAGCCCACCTCTGGATACGTGCCGCCGCCATTGTTGGAAGCCCCTTATGCTCCCCGAACAGTGTCATTAGAGGTCTGTGGTCGGTGATCAAATTGAACTGTCGCCCCCACAGGTATTGGTGTAACGCTTTCAGGTACAGGCAGGTAGGAACCCAAAAGCACGACAACAAACAGGGTGTATAGAAGGTATCTTTACTTCGTAATCCAAAACAGGGTCAAAATCAGGAAATCAGTCCAGAGAATAAACAATCCAAACAAGGGGCAGGCAGAGTAGTCAGAATCCGATGTACAGGCAGGCAGGGTAAAAACCGGGAGATCAGTCAGTCCAGCAGATAATCGACAAGGGGCAGGCAGGGTAATCAGAATCCGATGGACAGGCAGGTAGGGTCAGAACCGGGAGATCAAACAGCAAACAATCCGACAAGGGGCAGGCAGGGTAAACGTAATCCAAGAAACAGTCCAACGGTCTAAACACAGGGTAGTCAGATATACCAAACGTACAATCGCGGGAAAGCTTGGCAAAACACACAATACAATCTGGCAAAGAACAAGTGAGAGTAGACAGGTATTAGTACACTGAAACTAATGAGGAGATGAGCTGCAGGTGCAGAGATGGGCGGAGAATACCAGGTGAGAGTAATGAGGAGATTGCCAGGCAAGAGGGAGTGGCCAGATCTGAAATGACAGGAGATAGTGAATAAACAGAAACATGAAATCAGATGAAAACAAACTAGAATTCAGGGGAATTCGTGACAATTGGTGAAACTTTTTGACACCATACACTAGGCTCAACGCCTCCTTCTCTATCTGTGAATATTTCTTTTCTGCTGGAGAAAGTGTTCGAGAGGCATAGGCGATTGGATGTTCTTCTCCATTGGGTGTTGTGTGCTGAATCACAGCTCCTATTCCGTAAGCTGACCCATCACATGCAAGGGTAAGTGGCAAGTCTTGGTTATAATGCACTAACACTTTATCACTTGTCAAAAGTTCCTTACATTTGTTGAATGAGTCCTGTTCAGCTTTACTCCATTTCCAGGTGGTTTGCTCTTTCAAGAGTCTGTAGAGGGGTGCCAGCACAGTGCTCTGCTGTGGCACGAAACGGCCATAGTAGTTCACAAGCCCTAAGAAGGCTTGAAGTTCTTTAACATGTGTGGGTGCTGGTGCCTCATGTATAGCTCTGACCTTGTCTTTAGATGGATACACACCTTTTTCATCCAGCACGTGGCCCAGGTACTCGATCTGAGTCCGGCCATACTCACATTTTGACTTTTTCACTCTTAGTCCATTTTCTTGCAACCGCTGCAGAACTCTGTCCAGGTTCCGAAGATGCTGGGCGTCGTCTTTTCCCATCACTAGGAGATCATCAAGGTAAACAACAACATTGAGGTCCTTCATGATGTTCTCCATAATCCTCTGAAAAATACTGACAGCAGAGTTCACGCCAAAACAAAGGCGGTTGTAGACGAATAGTCCCTTGTGAGTGTTTATTAGGGATGGGTATCGTTTGGGTTTTTTCCGATACCGGTACATAACCGATACTTTTAAAACGATACCGGTGCCTAAACGGTGCCAGAACCGATACTTTTTTTTTTTTTTTAATTAAAAGACATTAGGCTTATTTATTGCCAAGGCAAATAGTTTTCTTTAAATTTAACAATATATTAACTGTTTGAGGTATACTATAAATAAAAATAAATACAAAACACTTGGCTTCAAACCTTTTAACTTCAAACTATGAACAATATATTAACTTATAACAACTGTTTACAGTATACTTAAATAAATATAAATAAATACATAACAAACTCTGTACACACACTTCACACTTCAGTAATACTTTTGCAGAAATATGAGCATGTTTGCCTTCAGAGTAAAACAAATATTAATTAGTTTGCATTTATTTAAACCCACTGGTTTCGTGAATGTGTACTGCCCCTTTAAAAGTTTAGCTTCAGGGCCTCTTGTTGCATATGCTGCACGTCGCGTTGTTTGAATCTTTTTGTGCGAAATACAGCCACACTTTTGATCGTTTACCTTTCGACATTTTCTCCGTTATATTGATGGCTAGCTCTGTTTGTGCTTGCTCTGTGCAAGGCTGCCTGCTCTTCGCTGTCAGACTGTTGCAATGTTATTGTAGCGTCCAAGTTAGTGCTCTCTTAAGAACTCACATTGAGAAGGAATATCTTTGGATGAGACGGTAGCTCTCCGTTTAATAAAGCGTATCCAACTTCTGCTTAGAACAACCACACTTATCTTGAAACCGAAACCACACGCAAGTCAACCCATTACCATGGCAACTCCTCAACACAAATCCCGTTTCCACTAGTCCCATACGGAATGCAGCGTGAGCGACACAGGCGAGAGTCTATATTGGGAGATGGAGCAGTTTTATATGTGCCCCACGAAATCTGTTATCAACACAAAAAAGTATACAGATCTTACTCAGAAAGATCTACGCCACTAACGTTACTTCTCGTTAGCTATCGCTAGTTTTGTTAAATTATAAAAAATTTAATTAAAAAAAAAAAAATAAATAAAATAAAAAATTATCTGCTCAGGCACCGAAAGGAAGCACCGAAATCTGCGTTGCATTTCGGTACGGGTAGGTATCGGTTGTATGGAACCGGTGCCGTATTGGTACCGGTTCTCGGTACCCAACCCTAGTGTTTATTGCTGTGTATTTCTTTGAATCTTCATCAAGCAGTAACTGCTGGTAGGCTGAGGCTAAGTCTATTTTTGAAAACAACTTCCCACCACTGAGTGTTGTCAGAACTTCTTCAATACGTGGCAGTGGGTATGTGTCAGTGTTGGTAGCCTGGTTCACAGTTACCTTGTAGTCACCACACCACAGGAACTACTGGAGCTGCCCACTCACTGTGCTTTAATGGGGAGATGACATTCTCTCTCTCAAGTCTTCCTAGCTCTTCTTCCACTCGCGCCTTCATAGCAAATGGCAGGGGACGGGCTTTATGAAATCTTGGAGTGGCGTCAGGCTTCACCGAAATTGTTGCTAATGTCTTTTAATGTTCCAAGCTCGTCCTTGAACACCTGACTGTATTTCGCTAGCACGTCAGGAATTGACTTGGGTGTTGTTGTGATATTTAGTTTAATCAATCTTGGATTGATTAGTTGGGCATGGCCTCCTGAGTGACGTCAGCTATACAGCGGCAGTCTTGTAGTGCCTGTGATGTTGAACAGTGGTGTAACGGTTGGCTCCCGGACCGAGTTGTTACCAGTCAATAAACATTGTGTTAAACTGCAACCGGAGTCTTTCCTATCGTGACATGGTGTCAGACTTTACGGACTTCAAGCCGACAAAGTGAGGAAAAATGCCCAAATTCAACCCACCGGAGCCGTTCGAGTTCTCCATGCCAGCGGCCTGGCCAACATGGAGACAACGTTTTTACAGATTTCGTGTGGCCTCGAAACTGGATAAAGACAGCGGGGAGGTGCAGGTGAATTCGTTACTTTACTCGATGGGCAGAGACAGTGAACACATCTATAATGCATTTGAACTAGATGAGGACGATGAGTTCGACTATGATTTATTGATTGCAAAGTTCAACGACCATTCTGTGCCAAAATGAAATGTGATTCATGAGCGAGCATGCTTTTATAAGAGAGCTCAGAAAGCGGGAGAATCAGTGGAATCTTTCGTGAGAAGTCTCTATGAGTTGACTGAACATTGTGAATATGGAATTACCAAGGAAGAACAAATCAGAGATCGGCTAGTGATAGGCATTATGGACAATGAAGTTTCACAAAAGCTACAAATGAAAAAGGACTTGACTCTGGCCTAGGCGGTTCAAGTTGCACGCCAGTATGAGCAAGTGAAAATGCAGAGCGCAGACAGGGCTGACAGCAGCGCCATGAGCCAAGTGGACGAAGTTAATCGCAAGCAGCGACATGGATTTCCAAAGAGGAGCAACGGAGGACAACAGCGGCAGTTCAACAAGCAGGCTAACAGTGAGTTTAAGCAAGGAAATTGCTCACGTTGCAATCGAATGCATGGTGATACTGACACATGCCCTGCACGCAATAAGAGGTGCAGGAAGTGTAATAAAATGGGACATACATTTCGAAATTGCATGTGAAACAAAGATGGTGAAGGAAGTGGAAATGGAAAATCAAGGGGCATTTTTTCTTGGGTCGGTGACTAAACAGCCAGACTCAGATGAAAGGTGGCATGTCGTGCTCCCAGTGAATGGTTGTAATGTAAAGTTTAAAAATGACACTGGTGCAGACATAACTGTCATATCTCAGTACACATACCAGAGCTTGCCACAGCGCCCCGAGCTAGTGACCACAGGAACTGATGTTAGTAGCCCAGGTGGCAGAATTCATTGCATGGGGAAATTTCTCGCAACCAATGAGCATAAGGGACAGCGCAGAGTTGCAGCATGTAAGATGGGTCTAGTCCTGAGAGTCGAAGAGATTGACACGGACGTGTCAGATGCAAACCCATACAGCTTAGCCACTCCACGCAGAGTGTCCTTCCCCATTCTGCCGAAAGTGGAAGAAGAATTGAAGCGAATGCAGTCACTGGGCATCATTGAAGAGGTCACCGAACCAACTGACTGGTGTGCACCTATTGTGCCTGTGATCAAAAAGACAGGTAAAGTCAGAATATGTGTTGATTTAAAGAAACTCAATGAGGCAGTGAGGCGGGAGAGGTGTTGCCGACCTTAAAGGACATAGCCCCCAAGCTCGTCGGGGCAAAGATCTTCTCCACATTGGACGCCTCCAGTGGATTTTTGGCAAATTCCGCTGGAAGCAAGTTGTAGGAAGCTAACCATGTTCATCACCCCAGTAGGGAGGTTCTGCTTCCGCCGCCTCCCATTCGGGATTTCTTCAGCTCCTGAATTTTTTCAGCGGGAGATGACTACACTCCTAAAGGATCACGAGGGAACCGTTGCCGTGATGGATGATGTGCTAGTCTATGGACGAGATAAGGAAGAACACGACCGTCGCCTAAGCACAGTGCTTCAAACCATCAAAGACTCAGGCCTAAAGCTAAACAGAGACAAGTGTCACTTTGGGAAAACTGAAATACAGTACTTTGGACACATCATTGGACAGGACGGGATAAGGCCTGATACCAGCAAAGTTAAAGCCATCTCTGAGATGCCGAGTCCTACTAATGTCAATGAGCTACGCCAAGTGCTTGGACTAGTCAACTACCTGGGGAAATTCTTGCCTGGCCTGTCAACTGCACTGCACCCAGTCACGGACCTGCTAAAGAAAGAGACTGCCTGGATCTGGGGTGAGCCACAAGAGCAGGCGTTTGCCAGAGCAAAAGAGCTGTTAGTATCAGCACCTGTACTAGCCTATTATGACGCCAGTAAAGTGACAGTCGTCAGTGCAGATGTGAGTAGTTACGGCCTAGGAGCCACACTGTCACAGGCACATGGAAGTGAGCTTAGGCCAGTCGCCTTTTGTTCACGCACATTAACGGATGCTGAGAAAAGATACGCTCAAATAGAGAAAGAGTGCCTGGCAGCCGTTGGTTCCATTAATCAACACGTACGACTGGGATAAAGCGCCACTCAGGTGTCAGCGTTTGCTGATGCGCCTTAAGGCATTTGCATGGTTATCCAATTCACCTCGTACGACTTCACGAGAGACACGCCCTTTCTAATCTGATGATTGTACGACTCACCTATACCTGCATGGTTCTACGAGGGGCTGTGGAGATTACCAACGGTTTATTATGATGTTACAAGGCCATTACATCATCAACAACAAACTATAAAATAAGAAATCGTTTGTTTTTATCCGTGTATTTTCAGTTAATGATCAGAGGCTGTTGTTGTAAAATGAATTACTAACGACAATGACCAAGCTCGCGGTTATTGCCGAATATTTTCTATTATTATACCACACAAACAGTCTGCTTTTTTACGTCTAAAATTCAGGTTATTTTACAATTTAATCATTTACACTGAATGCTCTGCTAACTCAAACACAAAGAGGCTGTTCGAAAACCAAGAAATGTTTTTATTATTGCTGTAATTAGACGACGTCTCCCTATGCTTTATATGCGGCGAGAGCCACGATAGAGCAAGGAAGAAGGGAGATGTCGGTTTTCCTCCTGCATCGCCGCTGGTGCCCTTCATAGTTTTTTTCATTTTTACAAACTTGTCCCTGATCTTCCTCCAACTCCTAATGCACTCCTGGACCTCCAGCCCCAGGTTTCCAGCGAGATTTTTTAAAAACGGAGGTGCTGTCATAGGGAACGAAACAGGAAACGTCATTTTAGCCAGGGGTGTCGGACAGCTCGGATCGGATAGTCGGATCGGATAGTGAGAAAATTCAAGCGGTGCTCCAGAGGCCATCCGACACCCTCGGATGGCTCTCCGAGGTGCTCAAAGGTGTGGTCCCACTTCAAGGAGGGCGTTTAAAGGCGTGCCTCGTGAGATCGGAGAGCACGATCGGATAAGCATGTGAGCGCCTTTATGCGCTTCATTGTGAAGGCTGTTCATGTGCCAGGGAAGCAGCTCATAGTGGCTGACACTCTCAATAGAAACCCACTGACGGAAGAGACAACGTCAGACACAGAGGAGGATGTTAAAGCGTTTGTGGAGAGTGTGGTGACAAGCAGACCGATGTCAGCACATCGACTGGATGACATCAGAGAGGCTACACGCGATGACATTGATCTCCAGATGGTCCTTGGGGGGATCAGGACAGGCTGGCCACAGAGAATGGCATACTTGCCATCACTGCAGGGGTTCTACATAGCGAGAGCACATCTATCCGAGTCAGATGGCCTCGTACTGTACCAAGACAGGATTGTCATCTCAGCCACACAGAGAGCAGAGGTACTGCGACGGATTCATGAGGGTCACCAGGGGCTGACGAAGTGCAAGGAAAGAGCCAGGATGTCGGTCTGGTGGCCAGCTATAAGTACAAACATTGTCAAGATTTTGAAGTCATGCACGTTTTGTGTGGAGCATAGACCAACACAGAAAAGAGAGACACTCAAAACAACCCCCTTACCTAAGGGTCCATGGCAAAAAGTTGCAGCCGACCTGTGTGAGCTTGAGGGCAGAAAATACCTCATTGACGTGGACTACTACTCCAGAGATATTGAAATAGCCCACCTAACTACTACCACAAGCCAACAAGTCATCACGCGACTCAAGTCTATGTTTGTGAGATGGGGCATTCCCCTGGAGTCGGTAAGCGTCAATGCTTTGCAGTTCACGTTAGGGCTGAACGATTAATCGCATTTGCGATTAAATCGCGGGATGGTATAACGCGATTTTCTAACCGCAAAGTCTTTTCTAACCGTGATTACAACGTGGTGTAAAAAAAAAATAACTTTTTTTTTTTTTTGAAGATGGAAGATTTTGAGCACAGTGATTAAAGCAGCGTAACGGATCAAATGCTAATCGCTAACGAGATGCTAGTGGCTCAAACTAGCGAAATCTCTTGAAATGTACTTACTTTAACACTATGACCAACTAGTTAGTCAACAACTGTCCTAACAGTTAAACATCAAGCAAGTGCAACAAAAGACAGCAAATAAGCTTCTTACTAGTTCCGCAGACATTAAAATCTGGGCGGCTTCAGGCACACCTACATAACGCAGTCATATGCCTATGGACCCTGGTATGGCAATGGCACAGAGGTGATTCTCTATTAAAAGTCATTGTAGCGACCCAATTTTTTCAAACCTGTTATTTTAAGGTAAAACTGCGAATCCTCACCCTAACCCTGAAGTACAATTACTGCATAAGGCCACTTTAAAAAGTGCATGCCTTGTGTTTATACTTGACTTTGTTAAAATGACCTAAATGCACAGTGGCAAAGCCACGATTTGTTTCTGTTATGAGCAGTTAAATACAAATGTAAAATGTGGGAAAGAATATTTCACACAAAATGTATCTAATATTGTGTTGGTCATATTTAAATCATCCAGTATGTTTTGTTGGAAAAAAAAGAGGATTAAATGAAAAAAATTGCATATCGAATCGCAATCGCAATATTTTGGGGGAAAATCGCAATTCGATTATTTTCCCAAATCGTTCAGCCCTAGTTCACGTCTTCTGAATTCCAAGATTTCAGACATCAGTATGGTTTTACCCATACCACCTCAAGTCCTCATTACCCTCAAGCGAATGGGGCTGCTGAGAGAGCTGTACAAACAGCCAAGCGTATCCTGAAGCAACAAGATCCTCATCTTGCACTGATGTGCTATCGTGCAACCCCCATCAGTGCAACTGGAGCAAGTCCAGCGCAGCTCATGACTGGACGTCTGATTCGAACAACACTCCCGATGCTGGACAAGAAACTGCAGCCTAAGCACATCAGTCATGAACAAGTGCTTCAGAGGGACGACAAAGCCAAAGAAGCCTATCTTTTTTCTATAACCGCCGACATTCAGCTCGTGCTCTGCCTGATTTACACCCCGGCCAGAGCGTGAGAGTTAAACTTGATGGTGAGAAAGGTTGGAAAACACCAGCGAAAGTCTTGGGTGAATCTCGCGAGCCAAGATCCTATGTCATCAGTATGGCTTATGTTCTAGGAACAGTGACAGTTTGAGTTACTGTGGAAGGAGGGCAGTCTACCCCGATGTCCTAGTTTAGAAAATATATAAAAAAGAAAAAAAAAACATATACATTTGATTTTAATATTTGAAAATGGCAAGAGTGGAGTTAAAAAGGGTAGCAGATAATGTTTTGGAAAATGCAAAGTTGTTCTTTGTGTTAATTGGTCCTGAGGAATATGATAAGAGAGGCAGACAAGCATTTGTATTTTCTCTTTGGGAAAGGGGAGATGTTGTGATATTTAGTTTAATCAATCTTGGATTGATTAGTTGGGCATGGCCTCCTGAGTGACGTCAGCTATACAGCAGCAGTCTTGTAGTGCCTGTGATGTTGAACAGTGGTGTAACGGTTGGCTCCAGGGTCCTGTTCGGTGTACAACTGAAGCTAAGATAATTAATTTAGCTCGCGACTGGAGATTAACTAGCTCGCTAATTGAGAACAGGCCAAGCCCGTCTGGCGACGGGCGCTAATTTATTTTAACCTCTCGTTAATTTGTCCCAGGCTAAAATCATCAACTAAATTGCGCGTGCACATCCCTCTTCAAAAGGCAGGAGAGGTCGATCACCAAAACCATGATATTTATAGCGGCACCATAGTCTAAACTCAAAGAAAAAAGCTCTTTTTTTTCTCCGCTAAGGCAGGATATGACCATGGACGCGTTATGAAGAATTCAAGACCATAATCATGTCAAAATTCAACACTGCTGCAACTGCGACAGCATTAAAGAAACTGTCTATAGGCTGTCTAAGAAGTGATATCTTTTCTGCTGCCGAACATGTGACTTTGATGCAGCGGGTAGAGCGTATGACTTGCATGCAGCAGATCACCGATTCGACTCCCCTCACCTTCGTAAGAATTGTAGTTTTAAATCGCTTTGAATAAAACCGTCTGCTAAATGACTAAATGTGAATGTATTAATAAGAAATTCAATAAATTGAAGCAATGCAAATACATTTTGTTTATTTCTCTCTTCTTATCATGCATCCACCTTACCATCCACCATTCACTAGGCCTACTGCACAAAAACTAGACACGTTTGTAAAACTAAACGTTTGCAATGATGTAAGTTAAAGTAGGTAAAACAACTTTAGCCAATATCTCCGTAATGGAGATGGGTTATGTGCTCAAATTTCCTGGGATCAAAGAAAACGTTAGCAGGCTATTCATGTGCAAACAAAAAATCACGTCTCAGGCTGCGAATGAAAGTTATTTCTGGTTTATCAACTGTACCAATGTCATAATTATGAGTGCTTTGTTCTCCGCATTGCCGACATTACAAAAATGAAGGCACTCAATGTTCGACGGTGGTTGTATGCAATAAATGACTCGAGAAGGTCTTTTAAATTAATTATTCCTTGTCGGGTGGATCGGTAGCGCTCATACAAGAACTCATCATGATGGAGAAATGGATCTTCTTGGCGATTGCAAAGAACTCTTCCTACGCTAATCAAACTATAATATGACTCCTTGTCAATGGGATCCCTCCTTTTGGCGTGGGTGTGGCAAGTTTAGCCAGCTAAACTTTGGTTAGCCTGCCCTGGAGCAGGTTAGTGCTAAGCGATTAATTACCATGGTTATTGATAAGAAGTTGCTTCGGCAAACTCGTTAAAGGGGCGTCCTCTTTTTTTAGCCTGGAATCTAGCTCGCTATACCGCTTAGCGAGCGTCGCCGAACAGTACCCAGGACCGAGTTGTTACCAGTCAATAAACATTGTGTTAAACTGCAACCGGAGTCTTTCTTATTCTTTCTTTGAATTTAGACTATGGTGCCGCTATAAATATCATGGTTTTGGTGATCGACCTCTCCTGCCTTTTGAAGAGGGACGTGCACGCGCAATTTAGCTGATGATTTTAGCCTGGGACAAATTAACGAGAGGTTAAAATAAATTAGCGCCCGTCACCAGACGGGCTTGGCCTGTTCTCAATTAGCGAGCTAGTTAATCTCCAGTCGCGAGCTAAATTAATTATCTTAGCTTCAGTTGTACACCGAACAGGGCCCTGGAGCCAACCGTTACACCACTGTTCAACATCACAGGCACTACAAGACTGCCGCTGTATAGCTGACGTCACTCAGGAGGCCATGTATTTGTGTTTTCAAGTCAAGTCAAGTTTATTTGTATAGCACATTTCATATGGCATAGACACAATGTGCTTTGGATAGAATTAACTAAAATAAACAAACACACTTAACAAGTCTAAAAACAAACAAAACATACTGGAGAGAGTCATAAAATAATCTAAAACAAACAAACACACATAGCAAAAGAAAAGAACAAAACAAAGTGTGAAAGAAAAATAAATACAGTTAATAGTTGATGGAAATTGATATAACCCCTGATTCATATATTTACAAGTGCATTGCAAACATGTATGCTCTCCCATGTGTGTGTCTGCCATTTGCCCCCATGGTGAGGCCCTCAGACGTGGCCTATGCTACATGAAGCCCCCGGAACCCCTCCAGACACCCCCTCTCCCAAGGTGATGAAATACACATCACCTATTTACCATGTGCCTTTGTGTGTGTACCTTCCGGAACTTTCCGTGGGGGAACCTCCCCTCCCCTCCCACTCACATACCCCTTTGCCCACCTTGACCTACCTTGACCTATCACCCCAAAGGTATCCTCCCATGATCGACCAGTATTTAACTTGTAACACTGTAATACTCTTCAGTCCATTCCTTGTCTATATTGTGTGGAATTGGCTCCCTGCAGGCGTACGTAGAAATAAACCGCAAAGAACCCATTTGATTCATCTTGTGGTCCGTTTGTCTAAAATATTGGCTCAGTTATTGTTATATCATAGTAATAATGCAATGTAGTGTTTTAAAAGCGAAAACCTGTACTCATGAATTAAAAGCTAAAGAAAACAAAAGAGTTTTAAGCCCCTTTTTAAAAGAGGGCATTGATGGTGACAACCTTAATTCCAGCGGTAGACTATTCCATAAAATTGGGGCACAGTAGCTAAAAGCACCATGTGCTACATTAGTATTAATTCTGGGGGTTGTGAGGAGATATTTACAGGAGGACCTTAAATTACGGTTTGGATCATAAAATGAAATCATTTCTGAAATATAGGGTGGGGCGAGGCCGTTTAATGATTTAAAAACGAGAAGGAGTATCTTGAACTCAATTCTTTGTTTTACTGGGAGCCAGATAAGTGACTTAAGAATAGGGGTGATATGATTAAATTTAGATGATCTGGTGAGAATCCTAGCAGCTGTATTTTGAATGAGTTGGAGTTTGTTTAATGTCTGCTTTGTTAGACCAGCATAGAGTGCGTTGCAGTAGTCTAAACGGCTGTAGATGAATGCGTGTAGTGGTTTTTCAGAGTCCTGTAAAGAGAGGAGGCCACGGATTTTGGAAATATTTCTGAGGTGGTAAAAGGCTGTCTTTGTGACGTTAGATATGTGCTTTTTAAAATTGAGATCAGCATCAAGAGTCACCCCGAGGTTTTTAACATCCTCACATGGTTTAACCAAGAGGGAGGTCAGAATTGGGTGAAAATGCTGTCTCAGAGCCTTAGAGCCTACAACCAGAATATCTGTCTTGTCATCATTTAACATTATTTTTTTTTGGGCCATCCAGTTTTTAATGTTGGTGATACAGCAAGTGAGCTCATTCACAGGCCTGGGGTCGTCAGAGGAGACAGATATATAAAGTTGGGTATCATCAGCATATGAATGGTAGGAAATGTTGTGTTGACGAATGATAGACCCAAGTGGTAACACGTACAAGTTAAAAAGCAAAGGACCAAGAATTGACCCTTGAGGTACTCCATATAAGATGGGCAGTACATCAGAGGAGAGGCTGTTGATAGAAACAGAAAAAGATATCCCGGTTAAATAGGATGAGATCCAATCAAGAGCGGTACCCTAAAGAACAACTGAATGCTGAAGGCGTTGAAGAAGTATGGCATGATCGACTGTGTCGAATGCAGCACTTAGATCAAGCAGGACAAGAATTGACATTATGTGGTTGTCAGTAGCAATTTTAAGGTCGTTCACAACTCTGACTAGAACAGTTTCTGTGCTGTGATTTACGCGAAAACCAGATTGAAAGGCATCAAATATGGAGTTATCGGATAAGTAGGAGCAAAGTTGATTATAAACAACCTTCTCTAGGATTTTGGGCCTGTAACTCTTACAAGCCAAAGGGTCAAGATTAGGTTTTTTTAAGTCGTGGTGTAACAATGGCATGTTTCAGGGAGGCAGGGAAAATTCCGGATAGTAGGGAGGTATTAACAATTTCAAGTATGTCAGCAGCCAAGTAGCTGAAGACTTGTTTGAGTAGCTTTGTAGGTACAGGGTCGAGGGAGCAAGTAGCTCAACCTAATTTACTGACTACTTCTCCCAGATCACTCAGATTGATTGGAGTGAACTGGGGGAAAGTTACCATACTACCAGGTAGAGGTTGGCTAAGAGGTTGAAGATTAAGGCCATTTATGAAGGATGATGTGATCCTAATAGTTGCGATTTTTTTCACTAAAAAAATAAGCAAACTGATTGCACTTTTCTTCAGTGTGGAGCTCAGAGGGTATAAAACGTGGAGGATTTATGAGTCTGTCAATGGTGTTAAAAAGTATTTTAGAGTTATAAGAACTATCATCTATAATCTGGGCGAAATACTGCCGCCGAGCTTTTTAATTTCGCAATTGTATAAAAGCAGATGACTCTTGTAGTTCATAAGGTCAACCTGTGATTTTGTCTTCCGCCATTTCCGTTCATATCTGCGGCAGGTTCTTTTGGAAGTGTTTATACTCTTAGAAGTCCTCCAGGGTGACTTCTGTTTTTTTTTTAGATAGACTTGAGTTGTAATGGTGCAATGGTATCCATAATTTGTGTAACAGAAACATTAAAACACTTGACTAATTCATCACAGTCTGAGGAAATACAAGAGAAATTCAGAGTTGGGTTTCGACAGATACCTGACTCGGGTCGTAATGTGACCCAGCAGCACTCATATAAGCAGTAATAAAATCCCCAATGTTGCGCCTAAAAATAGTTTTTTGGCCAGATGTAAGTTTAGCAGGCCAGGCCACATTGAAGAAGATACAAAGATGATCAGAGATCCCAGCATCTAGGGTACCAGTTATGGAAATGTCTAAGCCTTTTGAAATAACAAGGTCTAAAGTGTGACCATAATTGTGAGTCGTTACAGAAATGTGTTGTGTAAGTTCAAACATTGACAACTGATCAGTGAATTGCATAGCGTAACAGTCTGTTGTGTTATCAATGTAAATATTAAAATCACCACAAATGAGAATACAATCGTAGTTTGTCACAATATTGGAAAGAAACTCACCGAACTCAGAGATGAAACCTACTCTGTTATGCGGTGGGTGGTAAATTGTGACCATTAGACAGGAGTTCGGCGGCTTCATTGCAATGGCAAGGTATTAAAAGTGGAGTAAGTACCAAGAAAAAAATCCTTACAGGGTAACACATTGGAAAAAAGAGCTGCCATGCCACCTTTTTGATTGGAACGAAAACAATGGGCCTCATTCTCGACAGCAGTTGGGAAGACTTTCAGAAGGATTTCAGAAGGAACTCCACTTCGGTGGATTTAGGAAAACATTTGCCATTCTCCATAGTGTTTTCTTCTGTGCTCTCTTCTGAACTTCAGACGACTTTCAGAACGCGAAATAGCAGTCGTAACTCTGCCGGAATCTTCTCAAATGCGATTCCACGGGCCATCTTGTGGTTATTTGAGGAATCGGGTTGAGGAATGACATTTGAAAAAAACTCTGTGTTAAAAGGGTTAACGGTTGAATTTGTGAGAACCCGTTGGTGATTGCCTTCACGTAAACTCAGACATCCTCGGATTAAACTAATTATAATAATAATAAATACGAGAATGTTACGTTACGTTTCACTTTGGACGAAGCGTCTGCTAAATGACTGAATGTGAATGTAAATGTACACGAACACTGCAAATGTAAGTGAATAAATAAATAAACAATAAACCCAATCTCTGAGGACTGTCATTGCACTTACTGCAATTTATACGCCTACTCGTGACCAGTCTTCACACTTACGGTGGCTATTTTGGCTGACAGCACTGACTGCAGTTTATACTCCTACTCGTGACCTGTCTTCACACTTATGGTAGCTATTTTTTGATTTTTTTTTTTTATAAAAGTGACTTCTTAAATGTGTTTTACGGACTTCGGAAGTTCAACGTAAGAAAATATCTCCATCTTATTAATAAACACCTGTTACGAGTTGCTTTCGTGTGGATTTGGGAAAATCCGACAGCACACTTGGTTAATGCCCTAATAAGGAGCTGGCGGGGCGTGTATGTATGCAAATCCACTTTCACGAGAACGCACATCAATCTAAGAAACTAATCGGAAGGAACACAGCTGAGAAGACTTCGGCTGCTTATGAACACATTTTCAAGCGTGCGGGAATGCAGCAGAAGCGTTTCTCTTACGTTGTTTTTGCGAAGTCGTGTTAGACACATTTCTGAAGAATTACAGAAAAAGATTGAGAATGAGGCCCAATGTGAAAAAGAAAAGTCAGATGGTGATGCTTCAAGAAGTTCATAGTTGCCTGAGTCATCCAGCCATGTTTCTGTGAGAAGGATACAGTTCAGCTTGTGGGATGTGATAATGTCATTAATAATAAATGTCTTTTTGGAGAGCGATCTAACATTAAAAAGTGCCATCTGTAGGCAGGGAGAAGAACTAGAGTTGCCCAAGTCAATAATACAGGGTTGAGGGTCAGTGGAGTTCCCTTTATCTGTATTAACATGAGAGGGAGGGCACGGATCAGCTGGACCCATACTATTAGATCTGGGTATATTAATGGACTGAATTGGGTCAGGCTGTTGTGATGTATGTCAAAGTGTGCAAAAAGCAATAAACTGAATAAAATTGATGGTTAACTGCCGGATTCCCTTTTTGTTGGGATGCACACCATCAGGTCTGTATAGGCTAGAGTTTGTCCAAAAATATCAAAATTTGGGATAAAATCATGTCCAGCAGCAAAGCAGAAATTCTTAAGCCAGTTATGGAGACTGTATAGCCTACTGAAGCGTTCAGAATCTCTAGAATTGAATGGAA
This sequence comes from Sprattus sprattus, assembly GCF_963457725.1. Classification (NCBI taxonomy): domain Eukaryota; kingdom Metazoa; phylum Chordata; class Actinopteri; order Clupeiformes; family Clupeidae; genus Sprattus; species Sprattus sprattus. The sequence continues at coordinate 4,789,759 of NC_137927.1, read as the reverse complement.
TCGGTCCAGACATAATACTTCCCGAAGCTCTCAATGGTGAAACACAGAGTTTCAAGCTCTTCCTGAAGCCGGATCGAACTTCTGGTCATGACGTCATTAGTTCCCACGTGAACAATCACAATGTTGACAGTAGGATGCCAGTCGAGGAGAGAGGGAATGAGCTTTAAAATATCAGTAACCCTACCACCAGAGAGACAGTAAGTGATTGCGCCTGGTAGGAATAGATGTCTAATAATCGAATCGCCAACAATCAAAATGTCTGGATTGCAACGAACGTTAGAGTCATAATAGGTAGCTGTATTAGGTGGAAGTTGCAGACACGCAATGCTGTCAGAGCTAGAGCTAAGTTCCGGTATTCAATAAGAGGAGGAGCGCACGATGCGAGTCGCCTCACCTGGTGAATGAGACGCGCATTGCATGCGATCTGAGGCGTAGCGCACGAAGCGGGCCGCTCGAGGCGCATTGCGCATTGCCTAATAAACGTGGTTTGAGACGGTGCACATAGCCTAAGCCTACTATAAAAGTGGTTGAGACTCTTATTAAAGCTCTTGCTCTTTCTCACAGATTAAACAATGGCGCCCCCTGCGGCTGCAGGCGCTCCTGCTTGCGCCCCTGCTTGCTAAGGGCTCAGATACACATACGCGTTTTTGTAAAAACGGGACGCGAGCAAATGCATTGATTCCTATGGTACGGCCCTTCTCCACCATGCGTTGCGTCTTTGAAGCGTTTTTTTAGGTGCGCTTAAAAGTTGAACTATTCTCAACTTTCCAGCGCAAGGCAGGGAAGCGCAGCGCTTCTGTTTTGGCCGCCGCACTTTGCCAAGGCGTTACTGAAGCGTTTCTGCCTGAAAAAAGACGCGTATGTGTATCTGAGCCCTAAGAAGGTGACATCTATGTGTGAAAACGGGGAAGGGGGGGGAAGGGGAGGGAGCGCGGGGGAAAAGTTCACCTTGGAACAGACAAGTGGGGGGACAGGGGGATCCACTGTTAGCTATAGAGCAATACTCTAATACAATTAGTGGGCGCAAGTCAGTCACACCTCGACTTTCTTGCAAAAAACGCACATTCATAATATTATAATTACAGGCCTATAATTCCTGCATGTTTTTTGTTTTTCTGAATTGTGTGAAGTGGCTTATACAAATAGGTAATGCTGAACGATTAAGTGTCACCAAGGGCAAGGTGAATTGGTTTAGTCTAAACTTCTGTACGAGTGACAGTGTTGGGGGGATGGGAAATTTGTTGATTGTCGAGTGCAAAATAAGCACAGAGATGGATAGAAAAAGGCAAAAGCCATCAGGAGCGCAATTTCGAGAAAAAAAAAGAAAAGAAGAAGAGGAGAAACGATCAAAACAAAAAGGTATGCCACTATGTTCTCTCTGTATGATTATTACAGTATCCATGTCATGATGAATCAATGGCTAATGTTAATTGGTGGAATAACTCTTACATTTGTTAGCCTGCTAATATGCTGCCTCTGATTATACAACAATAATTCGGTTTTAACTCAATAAACACGAGTTCTAATTTCACGATAAGATTGTGCTTTGCAACAAAACTGTTAACTGTTTCGGTTGACGTTGGGCCGTGTAATAAGCCAACAGAATGTTCATCTTCTGAAGGCAGTTTCAAAGACAGAACATTTGCCATTCGCTCCATTTCGTGACAAAGTATAGTTTACCAGTCATAAGTCAAATCTATAGAATTATATACAGTAGCCTAATCAAGCAGCTAATTGTTCCTCCCTGAAAGATAGGTTAATATAGCGTCTTATGGCAGATATTTAGCATGTAGGCAGTAAGGGCATGTTTATTTTAATTTGTTTATTTTAATTCATGGATGTTTTGTATAGAGTTATATTGTAGCCTCCGGTCTTTTGATGTCAATTTCAGGGGCACTTCTAAAATATTTTGGAGCAGGGCTCGGAGGGGTCTCGCCGGGGGGTGTAATTCCATGTAGAACCGCCACTGTTGGCAGCAATAGTTGGTCATTAGTGCAGATATGATATAGGTATATGCAAAGGGCTGATGCAGGAGTAAGTACATGTGAAGGTAGCAATAGAAGTTATGAATGAGGTAAATATAAATACACTGAATATGAGGTAAGAGGCATGATAAGATATAAATACAATGAATATGAGGTTGGAGGCATGATATGATATTAATACAATGAATAGGGACAACAATTTTAAATAAGTAGATATAGATATGAATACACTAAAAGTGAGAATTGTACAGTAGTTGGGATCAAGTAAGTGCAGATGTTAAGTGGCTGAAAAAAAAATGAAAAATGTTCATTCAATATGAAAGAAAAAAAATCAATTAACAAAGTCAACAGTGACGGAATCAACTTCCAATAAAAAAAAAACCAGGAAAGAATATAAATGTTGGGAATCATGAATTATTAATCATGAACGTCACGGATCCTCTTCATCGGAGTCATCCTCCACGATTTGGCTCTCCTGCAGATCCATGTTCTTCACAGCCAGGAACAAAGATGCATGGAACATGAAGTTGGACGGAGACATGTACGCAAGCTGCGGCTGTATCCTGTAATGAGGCCGGAGTTTGCCTGCTCATTGACCTGTGAGTTGATGGACCCAATGTCGAGCGCAGCACTGTAGCTGTCCATGCAATATCCAAGGGAGCACCCAACGTGTCCCGGGAAGTGGAATCTATCTACTAGGAAGACAGTCTTCTTGAAAAAAAGTGGATCCCTGTTCATGGCATACCTGTGCAGTTGGCAGCTGTTGTCGTACACCATGATTCTTGGGGCAGTTCTGAAGCGGGTCCGGAGGATCTCAAATGGGTGGTGTGGAGACTCACAGCTGCGCATTGCCTCGAACCCGTAGCAGATTCCGTGTGGACAGAAAATGGTGAATCTCGTACCTTGGAAGACCACAGTGTTGAGGAAGGGAGGGGAAAAAGGCGAGAGACGATGGAGGGGGAGGAGCAGGAAAGCTTTCAGGGGAAGGTAAAGGGACCTGTTCAAAAGTCTCAGTCAGAACAGTCATTAGTGCAAGCACTACAGCAGAAATGTCTGTAGGCAGGCGGCCTGCCTCGGTCACACTGCACAGAAATTCCGTCAGTACTTGCGCTTTCTTCTGCAGATGACCCAGGTACTGATGGAAGTGGGAGTTCTTCAAGTCGATCGTACCCTCTGCCACCAGTTTGATCATCTTGATGGCATCCGTGTTCCCGGCGATCTGCACCATCCCACACACCGGCGTACTTCTTGCAAGCTCGGACAGGAACGTGCTGTGTGCCCTCGGAGCTAGCGTTGTGTGTCCCTCTTCAACAAGGCGTCTCAGGAGGGCTGCCACGTCCTCACGATCCACCCGGTGCAGACGGTCAAGCAGATCCCCCATCTCGGCATCGCTGATCCCTGAGTTGGAAGATCCCTTAGCTGTTCCCTTGCGCTTGCTCCCTGAATACCTCAGGAGAAGTCCTCTAGCCTTGGCGCAGTTTATGAATACACGCTGGCTGTGTTGCGACCCAGTTAAAGATGGCGTGTCCTCTGTAGCTGCTGGTCTTGGCTCGTCCTGGAGGAGGTGTCTGCGAAAGCCCATTGCTGTTCCTAGAGATTATAAGTGCCTATATTAGATACGTTTCATGCACAAAAGGATTGAAACACATTATCGTATGTAATTCTACACTCATTTAATACAAGTTGATTAACATACCGTCACAGATGATGGTTCCTGGCTCCTTGCCGCAGATGTTACAAGAGAATACAGAAAAAAACAAGATTGTTTTGATTTATTGGTCCATGTAATGTTCAATGTTCATGCAAATGATGTGCATATGTGTAATTCTTACTTTTTATGTTATAAATTATATTATAAAATGTATATAGCTCCCACTGCTGAGAAACGGGGTCCCTGTCATCCCAGCTGTGCCCATGATCACATCTGCCAGTGGGCACGTCGGGGACCAGGAACCGAGGGAATGGCTCTGTATGGGTCTCGTACCTAGGAATATTGATAAACATATAATTTCATAGTACACATGTCTTCCAACACCAAGGCCTGCCTTTTTTTGTTTGGTAGTCTGGCATGCCTGATATTTTTGTATATAAAAACCATGAGGCAGGCTCCCTTCTGTGTCACAGTCGGCAAGGGCTAAAGTATTCTCTCTTGCCAATGCAAACCACTTGCCCTCGTAGCTAAGGCACCTTAAGTACCACGACAGAGAGTCAGCCTGCCCATGACAAACGCAAACAGGTTCTCTATCAAAATCCAACGCTTTCACGTTGGAAGTGATGTCGTCGACCTCCGTGGGCGAAACTCGAGCTGCTGCTTGCCTGCGTGGCCTGCGGTGTAGACGCGATATATTCTTAGGCTCATTACATTAACTTAGGGTCATTCATTTAGGGTCATTAGGTAGGGTCTTTGATAGTTCACTTAGTATGTGTCATGAATACCACACAAGGCCTAGATATTTATCCATACGCACTCTAAAAAGTTATTCGGGGGACCTTATACCACCACTTAATTAAATGCATGGTTGCAAGATAAAAAATGTACTCCCACAGTGGATTTGTCTGTAGGTTAGTATAGGTTTTCTAGGTAAGCATAGATTATTATATGTGTATAAATATGTTATATGTTAGTATTTTATGTATAGGTTATAATAGGTGTAGCATACTGTATTGTATATTTAACTTGTATATTTATTAAGGTGCTTACATGTTATCATTATATGTAAAGGCTATTATTTGTTTACCATGTGTAGATTATGTACAGAGAACTTGTATTGAGTGTATGTCATGTATATGTTATGTTATGTTATGGTAGGTTGTTGTGCGGTGCCTTGTTTTAAGAATTCCATTGTCCAGTCCGACCCTGTATCTTGTAACTATACACAACAATGATGCAAATGGATTTCGACAAGAAATGGGAATTTTATCGACCCAAGGGGGTTTTGGAGGTTCTAGAACCAATCAAGAACCAGCTGGAGGCAGTAATGCGCGCATGGCAGACGCAAAACACAAAAGATCGGAATGCAGGAAGAGGCTCAGGCAAGATACTTTTTATTTATAGCCTAATTATAACATTCCATGTGATGGGTTTGCACATTTTGCAGTAACAATTTGCTGATTTCGGAACATTAATGTGTGGTTTTTGCTATTACAGATGAAGAGTGTGTGGTCCGGAAGGCCGTACTATGTAAGCCGCCAGTCCCCGTGTCGGAGATAAGAGCGATAGAATCTAGTCCACAGTCGCGGCCTGGCTCCGGGCCCTAACCCCTGGCGCAGTGAGGAAGTACGGGGACGAAGTGGCAAGGCCAGTCTACTGGCCAGTGGGGATCCCGTTTGTCTCTCTGTCCAAGCCGCCCAAGGAATACGGAGGTACTGCCATATGCTTTCTTTTTTGTATAAAATACTATTGACGGCTAAGTAACACGCGACATATGACCGTGTTGATGGTCATATATTTAGTTTTAATTTATTTTACAGCTGGATGGCCGGGGTCTTTGAGGGAAATCCTTGTCGCCATGATTCGCCATGTTGGCGAAGACCCGGCAACATTCCACACACAAGACTCCACCACAGCAGCCATCCCCAGAACCAATCGACCGGTAGGCCTACACCAGCCTGCCACACCGCCAGATGACTCCAGTGTAGAGTTCTCATTATTGCGCGACCAACATGCTCAAGACGCGCCACCAGTACCGACCGTTGCCCCGACTACTGTCCCGCGCACCCCTGAACACCTGCCCGCCACACCGACAGATGACTCCAGTGTAGAGTTCTCATTACTGCACGACCAACGTGATCAAGACATGCACAGCACTCCGCGCACTCCACCAACATCACCGACCCGGACCAGATCCCCTCCAGAAGTCGCATCCACGACGAGCATAAGAGTCAAGAGGGCAATGCACAGCACCCCGCGCACTCCATCAACGTCGCCGACCCGGACCAGATCCCCTCCAGAAGTCGCATCCACGACGAGCATAAGAGTCAAGAGGGCAATGCACAGCACCCCGCGCACTCCATCAACGTCGCCGACCCGGACCAGATCCCCTCCAGAAGTCGCTTCCACGACGAGCATAAGAGTCAGGAGGGCAAGGGTTATCTACACACCCTCTTAATCTTAAAATTTTCTCCGTGGTGACTTTGTCCGTGTATTTCTCCAGCAGTGGTTTACGGTCTCTTTTGTGTGGCACCAAAAAAGTACAGTAACAGCGCCTATTTGAGGAACAAAACGGACATTAATGGCCTTACAACTTGAAGTGTTTTTTGTAAATTTCTATTTTGTGTGTTTTATATTTATATTTGCTATTTCTATGTTTGAGTGTATTTTATATTTTCGTGTGTTTTATATTTATATTTTCTATTTGGTGTGTATTTTATATTTCTTTGTTTGTGAGTGTATTTTATAGTTTTGTGTGTATTTTATATTTCTTTTTTATATTTCTGTTTTAAGAAATTTAAAGAAATAAATGACATTGAAATTGCATTGTGAATTTTATATTTCTTTCGAGCTTTAAGAGTCTCAACCACGTTTATATGCTATGTGCGCCGTCTCAAACACGTTTATTAGACAATGTGCGCACGCAATGCGCCTCGAACGACTCTCTTGGTGCGCCAAGCCTCAGATCGCATGCAATGCGCGTCTTATTCACCAGGTGAGGCGACTCGCATCGTGCGCTCCTCCTCTCATTGAATACTAGTTCTTACCTGAGAGCTAGCCTCAATGGAGTTAACAGGGTTATCGTTAGCTGTTGGACACTCAGCAGTAGTACCTGTTGAGCTCGGAGGTTGAAGTTGACAAACGGGGCCATCCGGGCTAACAGCGTTAGCGTCAGCTGCTGATGGGGGCAACGTAGCAGACCGAGGGATCGACAAACCATCGCCGAGTGGAAAGTGGCCATCAGGGGCAGCCATGGCACCCAGAGAGGCCTCCGGCGAAGATGAGGAGATCATGGGGCGCTTCTCCGAGGTGTGGGGACTTATGGAATCGTCGCTTGGAGACCTGTTGCATTTGGAGGTAGTTTTAAGGCTTCCAGTGCGTTTCACTGAGACCAATGTTGGATGTCCAGGGAGGGGAGTAGACGAGGGGCACGCCGGGCTAAGATCGTCTGGATGCACAGGGCCTCCACTCTGTGTCAGCGTAGCAGACGCTGGAAGATCAGCCAGAGGAGTTAAGGAATTTGAAAGCTCCAACTCCGGGCCATGGCGTGCAGGGACGGGAGGAGAGGAGCGTCGACGACCACCAGCCACCTCCTTGGACCTGGTGAAGGGGCCGGTGGTTGAGTTCGGAGCGGCACCCGCTGTTGAGGGGCTAGGTAGCCATGGTTCTTCTATCGAGGTAAGCCTAGCGCCAAGGTCTGTTTGCTTCTGTAGAAGGACTGAGATTAGTTGTTCGATCGAGGCTAACTCGCCTTTGATCTCCGTTAAGATGGATGCGGTGACCATTTTGAAAACGTTAGACTAATAAAAAAACAAACAGTCCAGTCCAGTTATGATTTCAGCAGGTTGAAAACTGTTAGCGGACAGGTATTTCCCACACTGTCAGACGCACACACACGGAGAGACCAAAAAAGCAGCTGACCACTTTACTGACCATTTTAATTGTTTTCCAGTCCAATTAAATTTTTTCGAGCCAGTTCCTACCACAGAGTGAAGGTCCATTTCCTTTTACTACGATTAGTGGCAAGTCAGCAGACTGGTCTCCATAAGCCACTCTGGCTAAGAACTGTCCTTTCACTGGAATAGCCTGGTCTGTATAGGTCTCCAGTGCAACATTGCTGCTCTTTAAAGGCACCCAGTGCAACTTTAAAGGCTTAAAAATAAACATTCAATTTCTAGTCTTTTTTTACACATAGTAAGTTTCATAACTCCATACCATTACATACCGACATTCAAGCAGCAAAGATGAGACGTCGTTGTGTGGTGAGAACTGATAGAAAATCGATAACAACAACAATCGCCGCCATTTTCTTTATTTTTTGTAACCTACAATAAATAAAGCAGGCTTCCAGTCAATGGAAAAATGGCTTCTCCCCACCGGCGATTGTTGTTGTTTACGATTTTTTTCAACTCCATAGGCCCAATAATGTGAAGGGTCCTCCTGATCCAAGCGTACCTGAATATGGAAGCTGTGTGACATCCCAGTTATTACAAGTGACAAGGAGTTGTCACTATGGCTGTTGATGGACTCTTTATTCACATCATGGCATACAGAGCACATTTGGGCATTACTGTGGGCCTTCTTCATTGTCAGCCTTTCAAATGTGTTGGGTTTTCATCTGTGCTCACACATGTAGGTCACATTTTCATTTCAGAGAAATAACAATGGGGGTGCAGATAAGGGTTATTACAGTTAACAAAAACTAAGACTAAAACCAAAACTATCAATGAAAAAAACTTTTTGTTTACGAAAAAAGAAATTAAAATGTCACGTTGTGACAAGTTTGACTTCTTGAAAGACACTGGCCTAATAAAATGACCTAAGAGAGAGGAGAAGAGAAACAATGGTTTGATAAACAGCCCAAACAAACTTTATATTTTTTTATTCTTCTATCCTTAAGTATGTGTTGAAATATTACTGTTACTTCCACACACCGCGCAATCCATCAGTTTCCACCGGGTACACCGCATACAATCCAGGAATAATCAAGATGACTGCCCTCGTCCCATTGTCGCAAAATTCGAACATTACAAGCATAAGGATCTGGTTCACCGTCAAGGAAAGCATCTCAAAGACACCAACTTCGGACTTAACGACCAATTCCCCAAAGAAATAATTAAACTTTACATTGACAATCAGTTATTCCGCGATAAGAACATCACCCCTTGGCTCTTCTAAATCCTGGACTGGTAATTATGCACCCCCCCCCCCCCCCCCGCCTCTTTCTCGCTCTCTCTTTCTTTCCATCTCTCTCTGCCATCAAAATTGCTTATCAATACAGTTGAATATCAGCACATGTCTTGCAACTACAATTATTTTCCTATAAGCTACCATGTTATCAATATTACTGTCTATGTTATTGTGTTTTTGTATGTTGATAGCTTTATTTTTGTTAGTTTTTGTCATCATGTCTACCTTGCCCCCTGTTAGCCCCTGCCCCATCTCTCACCCCTGCTCCTACTGTCTTCCTTCCCAGCCCACACACTCACACTCAATTACTAATGATAACACACTCACACTCCCATTCACTCATGTTCACCATTGCAATGCTCTCAGCTATTTTAAACAGAAACAGACCCTACAAGTAATAATTCATAGGACAACATTAACAATAACAACATGTCTACTATATCACTACTAACATGGAACATCCGCGGTATTGGAACTCAGGCAAAGAGGGCCATGGTGCTTGACCATCTAGATAAATTACATGCCGACATTTGCCTCCTTCAAGAAACTCATCTCTCAGAATCTGACCACAACAGAATCAAATCTGCTCAGTACAATCACGTATTTGCAGCAAATTACAATTCGAAACAGCGAGGAGTCTGCATATTAATTCACAAAAAAATTACATTTGTTCATAACGCTACCATTTCCGACCCTGAGGGGCGCTATATTATCATTAACATCTCAATTGACAAAAGCCCAATTACAATTGCAAACATATATGGTCCAAACTCCGATGATCCAGCCTTTTTTCAATCCTTTTTTTCTGCCATATCAAACATGACTGATTGCCCGGTAATAATTGCAGGAGATTTCAACACCGTCCTTGATCCTTCAAAAGATCGTTCTAATAATTCAAAAAGCAAATTAACCTGGCAATCTACTTCAACCATAAAACAGTTTATGAGTGATTATGGCCTTGCCGACAGCTGGCGCTTACAACACCCAAACATCAGAGAATATTCATTCTTTTCACCAGTCCACCGCTCCTACTCTCGCCTTGATTTCTTCCTTACAAGCAACTCCTTGATACTGAACATTACTCAATCAACCATCCACCCGATAATCATCAGTGATCACGCCCCTGTAACAATTAAATGGACTATGCATCATTCATGCAAACCAAAACCCAGATGGCGCTTTAACACTTCCCTTTTGCAAGATCCTCAATTTGACAGCCTTATCAGGAGAGAGTGGGCATTCTTTCTAGAAATAAATGAGTCATCGCCGTCTCTCTTGTGGGAAACAGGAAAAACAGTGCTTCGAGGTATTATCATATCATTTTCAGTCCACAAAAAAAAAAATAGAAAAAGAAAAGGAAACTCATTTGGAACAACTAATCAAACACTTAGAAAACATCAATATGACGAATCCATCAGTCGAAATTCAGAACTAGTTAGATAAACACAAATCAGAACTCAATGAAATTATTAACAAACGGAGCCAATTCTTAATACATAGGCTAAGACAGGACAACTTTGACCATGGCAACAAATCTGGCAAATACCTGGCAAACCAAATAAAAAGAAACATAGAAAAAACTACAATTACAGCGTTACAAGACTCAGCAGGGAATATTACCCACACACCAACTGAAATAAATCAGATTTTTTATAATTTCTATAATCGGCTTTACTCTACAGAAATAGACCCAGATAGCAAAGACATTAACCATTTTCTCGACAACATCGACTTACCAATAATTGACCATGATCAAAAAAAAAAAAATAGAAACCCCATTTTCCCAAGATGAATACCATGCTGCATTAAAATCAATGCCAAACAATAGATCCCCTGGCCCAGATGGTTTCCCGGCTGAATTCTTTTGCCATTTCTGGTCAATTCTAACTCCACTATTCTCCCGAATGGTCCACGAATCAATTCACAACTCTAGGTTTCCAGCTACTTCAAATACCGCATCAATCTCACTTCTACTCAAACCCAATAAAGACCCAACCCTTCCATCAAGCTACAGGCCAATTTCATTAATCAACGTAGCTATCAAAATTATCGCTAAAGCCCTAGCAATCAGATTAGAAAAGGCAATTTCACCCATAATCCATCCAGATCAAACAGGTTTTGTAAAAGGCAGGCTATCTTCAAATAACACACGCAGACTATTTAATATCATGCACCACTCTAATAACTCGAAAATCAACACAGTCATTGTTACATTAGATGCAGAAAAGGCATTTGACAGAGTCAACTGGAAATTCCTGTTTTCCACACTAGAGCGGTTTGGCTTTGGGGACTCATTCATCAACTGGGTCAAACTATTATACAACTCACCATCAGCTACCATCACCACTAATGGACTAACCTCACAAAGCTTCACTCTACACAGGGGAACTAGACAGGGTTGCCCACTCTCTCCTCTATTGTTCACTATCTTCATCGAATCTCGAGCTGCAGCCATACGCCAAAACTCGCTCATCACAGGTATCCGGACCAAAAATATGCACCATAAAATCAGCCTCTATGCAGACGACATATTATTGTTCTTACAAAACCCCCTTATTTCATTACAAGAGACAATCCAAGTCATAAACTCATTTGCTAGCATCTCAGAATACTCAATCAACTGGAATAAATCATCTGTTCTCCCGTTACAACCGCAAAGTTGGAATGCAGTAGCAAACACTCTACCTATCTCACTATGTACTGATCACATCACCTACTTGGGCATAATCATTTCCCCTAGGCTGACAGACTTATTCGCATTGAACTTCACCCCCCTTCTAAAATCAATTCAAGAAGACTTGCTACGCTGGACAAATCACCCACTATCCATCATGGGCAGAATATCCACAATCAAAATGACAATTCTACCCAAAGTAAATTACCTCCTCTCTATGACTCCAGTACAACCAACCACTTCCTGGTTTAAATCCCTAGACTCAGCGATTACAAAATTTTACTGGAAAAACAAGACACCCAGAATCAAACTATCCACTCTGCAAAAACCAAAAACCCTAGGAGGATTAGAAGCACCAAATTTCACCTTGTACTGCCTGGCCAATCATCTTCAATATGTGCACAAATGGATCCACCACAACCAATCAGACATCACCTGGTTAGACTTAGAACAGACAATTTGCAATGACATCCAGATTTCTGACATGCCCTTTCTAACTCCAACAATCAAAAAACATCCCAGTTTCAAAGCCCCCACAATCTCGGGTCTGTCAGCCTGGTGGAAATTCCACAACATTACTAACTCAAAACACTCACCCTCAAAACTCTCCCCAATTTGAAATAACCCTAAACCTCCACTCCTGGAAAGATAAAGGCATTACACATATTCAACACTTGCTCACCGACGGAAAATTCTCCACATTCGCGGACTTGGTCCAGAAATTCGGCATCACCCACAAACACATTTTACAATATCTACAGATTAAATCCGCAATTAAAGCAACCGTGAATACCGCAAAAGCCAATTTAGATCTACCTACACCTGTCTCACAGCTTATTAACATACCATCGCCCAAAAAATTACTATCCAAAATCTACAAAATAATGATACAGACAGACACCACGACAAGTCTACCATCTGCCAAATGGGAATCAGATCTCTCTATCTCTACCGATGCCAATTTCTGGACTCAAATCTGCAAAAATACCTTTCTCATGACCAAAAATACAAACCTACAGTTAATACAATATAAAATTATCCACAGGACTCACCTCACAGGACATAAACTATTTCGCCTGGGTTTCACCTCAGACTAGAGATGCGCGGTTGGCGGTTGCACCCGCGGACTCCGCGGTTAAACAGCGGATCGGGCGGGTGACGTGACAAAAAATAATATTTTAATTAAATTCGGGCGGGTGGCGGTTTACCCAACGAAATTCAAAATATCTACACATTGTTAAATGTCGTTACCTACATCCAAGCACATTTTTAAATAATCAAATTTTCATCAGGCAGTGAATTGGCCTAGTTCCGTGTATGCATACAAAGCAAACAAAGGAAGCAAAAAAGTTAAAATTAAGTGACGATCCCTATCATGTCGCGTCTCTTTGCAACGCCGCAAACCTGCAAGCTATGAGTCAGCTGTCAGTATTGGAAGAAGCCTTAACGTGTCGTAGATGAAACTGCCTGGGTTATTTTGTTTCGTTAGGCTTTTAGTTATATTTTAAAACAGCCAGCCATTGTAGCCTACCACTCGTGGAATAAGGAATTTCAAAGAGATGATGGAGTGATTTGACTCAGAAGTGACATTGGGCATTGGCAGCGCGAGATGTTCAGAACAAGTTAAACTTCTAGCTCAGTAACATCACCAGAAAGAAGGTAAGAAAAATAGTCGGAAAACTTTGATGTGCAAGGCAAGCAGGCAAGTGTTGGGGTTGTTACAGTATAAAGCCTACAATGCGGTGAAATTTCGGAATTGGCTAACAGACTCGGCGTTTCCTTCTAAACTAAAAACAAGGCTATATTACCATATTAAAATGGTGTACCAAATTGCGTTTTATTACAATGATAAAAAAATGTAGGCCTACTAGCCTATGGTAAGGTCAGGTTTGCCGATGTGCTTGGCTATTTTAAAGTTTCTCCCTGTGCATCGATCGGAGACAGACGTGACTTCACTGATACTATTCTGGGGATAGGCTACAACATAGCCAATAGGCTTTCATACTAGGGGCTTTATCCTTTAAATATCTTTGCGGCATTGGATCAGTCTCCTTTCAAGAACAGGCAAGAACTTTCTAGCCTCGCGTCAGCAGCGCCTATACCTAAAAACAACAGGCGGATGGCGGGCGGGTGCGGTTTTGAAAATTGGTCAAAAAAATTGGTGCGGATGGATAGCGCATCTCTACCTCAGACATCTGCCCCCATTGCACCCAAAACTGCCCGGACACCTATATTCAAGCACTTTGGCACTGCACCCCTATTACACATTTCTGGGAGAAGATCACAGGGCTACTCACCACGTTCTTTGGCTGCTGCATCCCACCCTCCCTGTCACTCTGTCTGCTTGGAGATACCACTACAATCAACCTAAATCACTTTAGCAATACAACCTTGTTGGTTGCGCTGGCTGTCGCCAAGAAGACTATCCTCATAAACTGGAAATCAAAAAATAATATTCATATTTCAATCTGGAAAAACCTACTATTAGATCACATCTCACTAGAACTCTCAAACAACTCAACTGGTAATAACCCAACCTGGCCCTCACTTTCCAACTTCCTACAGTCATAGCTCCGCTGGCCCCCTCTGCCTGAGACATGGCCCTCGCATCCCACTTACCAGTACTCCCACCAAATAGGCCTCACCTCCATTACCTCTGTTAATCAATCAATAGGGTTGTGATGAGGCCCATCCACCCCCCCTTTCATTTTTGCATATTTGTTTATTTAGTTCATTTAATTACTCTCTCTCCCTTTCTCTGTAACTATAACCTACACATATTAACTAATTTCACCAGACTGAAACTCTCCTCTGTGCTGCTCTGGCCTCCCGCGGCCGGGGGCCGGCTGCCCTGGGGAGGGGGGGGGTTCATCAGGGGGGATAAGGTGCTTCGGGCGTGACCACCCCACTACCGCCTTTCCGTGGCTCTCATCCCCCTCAGAGACTGGCCGGGGCCAACAGGGGCGGCCCTAGCACATTTGGCGCTCTAGGCGAGCCTCACTCCTGGCGCCCCCCAATATCCCCCCCCCCCCCCCCACGAAAACGGATTGCAACTTTCAAACGCTATTTTGCCCTGTGAGACTGCATTTCTTTCACATAAACACAACAACGATCGCAACAATGACCATACATTTATTCAAGAACTAAATCACTGAGAAAATGTCTCGCCTGTGCTGAACTACGCTCCGTCCACGCCCCCCTGTTCATACTCTTCAACCCTGTATCAACGTTTATGGACACACACACGTCATCTTCCCAATCGCCTGCAAATAATGTTTTCTTTTCTGTTGATGGCTGGCAAATATAAATCTTAGAAGGTCTGGGTCACTTGTGGCTCATATTATTCACTCATTTAAAGCCTATACACTATCAAAACAAACTTTCAACAAACAAAGCCTGACATTCTTTTTTCATTCTAAGATGCATAGCTCTTGATTAGTAAAATCATGTCTTATTAAACTGGCTAGCTCACTCCACCAAAACTAACGTTGTTATGGTTACTCAAATCATTATTTCATGACACATTGAAAATGACGCAAATTGCGGTAGGCCTACAGCTGAACTTGAACTGATGTTTCGACTGAATGGCAAGGAACGTAACAATTCACTGGCTGGCTAGCGTTTGCTGTCTAGCAAGATTACATTCAATCCATTCGCTAAAATGACAATACAACACTTGGATTTTCACCAGTATTCCTCACTTGTTGACAAGTTGCCGTGTTTGTCTTCCTTAATGGGTGCAACGAGTACGATTTTTGTAGCGTTGTTGCACTGCCTATTGGCTTTATATGTGCGCCCCTATTTTAATCATGTATTTTATGTATAATGTAGAATAAATGGACATATCATTTTTGAAATACTCGCCTCTGTAAAATCATTAATGAACTATGTGACAGGGAGTAAGTAAACTTTCAATGATACGGTAGGCATGCATACTGTACATCTTTTCATCTTTACTCCACTAAAGTGCCCGCGGCAATTCACGTATTCATGAACGTTTTCTTATCTGGAATTCAATCTAGGCTAAGAACAGGATTTACCTTTCTCCTTGGCACGTTTCTCTTCTTCCTTTTTTCTTCCAAAATTGCACCCCGGATGGCTTTTGCCTCTTCATTAATTCGTTCTTCAAAGTTTCTTGAACACACACACGCACACTAACCAAACGCCTTACTGTACTAGCATGTTCTCTGACGAGACCAAGGAGGTAGTTACCCCTTCCGTTTTCGATTTTTGGCTCATTTTACCCTAATGTTAGATTAATTTTTGTATGTCAAAATATCGGTTGGAGATATAGAAGGGGCACCAAAATATGCGCTTGTGGAAAAAAAAAATATAATTGTGTTTTTTTTTTTTTGGGCGCATTATTTGGCGCTCCCCCTCTAGATGGCGCTCTAGGCGGCCGCCTAAACCGCCTGTAGGAAAGGCCGCCCCTGGGGGCCAATACCACTCTGCTCACCTCACTTTTTAATGCCTCTCACGCTAGAGGTCTCATCATGTGTAATCCCACTCAAGAACACAAACCACACAATTAGGAAAAGGGCAAAGTGGGGCGCTCTGTGGAGGGGCTTGTGAGAAGGCCCTGAGCAGCTGCGCCCCACTTCTTTTAACGCACCACATATTAGAATAGATACTCACACTCTGGGTTATTGAGAAAGGCGAGGGCATGAGGGGAGTTCTGAATAAGGCCTCCCCTTTGCTCTGCACCTTTTTTAATGCACTTAGACACTGGAAGGAACACCTAGGGTTAGTGGGGGTTGTGGATGGATTAGTCCTAGGACTCCAACTCAGCCTGGGGGGGATGGGGGGGTGGGGGTGGGCCACGTGTCCAGGGCCTCCCTCTTTCTGTTCACCCCGCCCCGGGTCGGCCCTTTCCTCTATCGCGCTGGGGGTCGGAGATACCGGAGGAAAGCATCTGGCCACACACACACACACGCACACACACACACACACACACACCCACTCACTCTCTCCCTCTCACAAACACCTCCCCAAACCCTCTCGTAATCTGTCCTTGTCCCCGTATAATTCTTTATGTTTTGGTATATGTTACATGTCTGTCGCACGTATCTGGGTTTTGTCGTGTTATGTGGTGTCTGTAAATGTATGTTTGCACTTCGGAAAATAAATTTAAAAAAATATATATATATTACTGTTTGTATTTTTAGTGCTGACCAGCCGCTGGTTTGGGGCAATATCATGACTCATTTATCACACAACTGGAAACATCCACGCTTGAGCAACATGGCAGTCTGTGAGTATGTAAGACAGAGGGAAATACATGTGCACCCAGTCTCTTCGCTCTCTATTAATGGTGGACTTTGTTACTACCAAATGTCATTATACCCCACTGGTCTTTGGCTTAGCAATAATTTATTTGTTTCTTTATTGATCTCTCATATATATATTTTATTGAGATGGGTTCAATGCCATTCTGTGTAAACACTTGAATTATGCATTCGGCTGAAATTCTCCAGGTCTGTTTCTCTCATCCCTCAGTTTAATTTGGCTGCAGTCAGAAGTTCCATCAATAATGTTGTGGTGTATTATTACTGTGTACACATGCTTTGCTTTGTTGAGATGACTTTTCAGCCTGTGCTGCAACTGATTGGTTCTGCTGGAGCCAATTCAGTGGTAATTGTAAAGCACCATTGACAATAAGCACCTCATGACTCAGTTGATTGAGGCCCATTTCCCCCAACAACCTTCACAGACCGATCTGAATGCTGAGAGCTGTGTGTTCAATGTGTACTTTGGTGATTTCTCTTCCACTGTGTTCATACTGCAGAGAAGGCCACAGGAATCAAGCTTGTTCATGGTATGCACTCTCAAGAAAGCTGTGCCACCATAGAGTGTGCCAACAGCTTCAACATAAATTGAACAATATACGATCATAAAGGGAGATTTAATGCAGGACAGGACTAGTGCAGGTTGTATTTGTGTGTGTAGGCTACCTAGTAAACTGACAATGGAGTGTAGATGGGACAACATTTTATTTTTAACGACTAAAATACTGCCGCAAATCTTTTATCCATGTTAATAACCAAGCGCTGATCATTGTGTAGGCTACAGCACATCAGAGTGGGATATAGCTTAACAAAAATCAACACACTTAAAACAGATAAATAATAAACGATTTACATTTACATTTATATTTAGTCATTTAGCAGACGCTTTTGTCCAAAGCGACGTACAAGGGAGAGACAATCAAGCTAAGAGCAATACAAACCTGGTGAAACAATAAATACTACTTTACATAAGAAATAGAAAACGATATAGAAAGAAAAAAAGAAGTGCGGGACTATAACTGCTGTAGTGCAAGTTAAGCATTCGTCCAAGTGCAAGTTAGGAAGGGAGGTGCTCTCTGAAGAGTTGGGTCTTCAAAAGCTTCTTAAACTTTAACTACTATGTTGCCTACTTGGGCAAGGGCACAAAAACCAAGGGTAAATGACCAAAGTCGCAAGTCAACAAAGTCGAACAGACATAAATCGACGCATTTATTGAAAGAAAGAATAAACCTTGATCAATAAATGCTAAAGCAAATGTGTTTTGTTGGTCGCTAGCTTATGATGTGCACCACCAGTAACCCAACCCCTGGTCTTATACACTGTCCTTACGAGTATGAACCAGCTACTTTACAATGAAAGATGGACTCTCCAGGTGTCAAGGGGTGTATCGATTTCAAAGTCTATAAATCCTCATTAGAGCCAATCCTGCTGTTCTGTCATATGGTTCCTTGGGTATATATTTAAACGCCTCAAGCAGCTGAATGACCTTTATGCTGAAGCAGTCGAGACAGCTATTGTCAGTATAACTTTAATTAGGCTATAGTGTGAATGTTTGGGTAGGCTACATGTCCACCGTCTCTATTAACAGTTTGACACTTTTTGAGGTATGGTTTTATAGACAACTAGTTTTGGTACCATCCTCAAATTCATTTTGATAGCATATGGTCATGTGAAGGACAGATGAACACCTGTGTCTTTCACACTAGCCATCCAGGATATGCCCTTTGTAGTTATCTATACTGGGACGGAATACCCTGCAAAAATGGAAGAAAAGTTTTCACAGCGTGACATTGCCAACTATACTGCCCCAAAACACCAGTTAGTGTCTTGGCAAGCTTCTATCAGTGTCAACTGGGCTGTTGGTGGTGTTTGCAAGGTTTTTGCATGACTTTTAGGTAGTTAGTGTTGTAGCGAAAATACAACTGTTTCCATAAAACTTATAGATAATATTCAATCAGAGTCAGAAGTCCGGAGTCCGATAAACTGAAGTTTTATTCAATCCTGCAGACAGATTTATCCAAACATAAGCGTGGGGGTCCCTGGGCAGCTCTGAATCTAAGACCCAATGCATTGTCTTTTATAATCATAATTCGTCAGTTTATGCATCATGGACATCACCTTATCTAAAAATGACCAATCAGAATATTCCCTCATACTTTCACACATTATATCCTTATTATTAGCCACTCAGAATATTCTCGCTCACCTGTTGCGAGGAGACTTTTGCTTTTGGGGAAGAAAGATCTCCTGCCAATTTTCTTGGTTATCACATGTTGAAAGGCTTTGTTGGCCTTGAGAGGCCTCATCATTTGTGTGCATTTGTATGGTTGTGTGCGTATGCGTGTATGTGTGTGATTGTGTATCCATGTGTGTAGGTGTGTGTGAATCTGTGTGTGTGTGTATGTGTATATGTGTGTGTGCGTGTAAGTGTGTATATAGAAGTGTAGATATGCATGTGTGTGTATGTGTAAGTGTATCTCTGTATGTGTGTGTATGTATAAGTGTGTGTGAGTGTGGGTGTAAATGGGTGACCCCCTCCTGACTGCTTTGTAACTTTCCACTGCCCTGCACCTGCACTCTGGTTTCCATGCTTGACCTTACAATACATGATACCCATCCCTGTGCATGGGCCTTATGACAATTGTAGCTGCAATTCTGCTCTATGACCACCATGGCACTGTTTGACAATGATGTTTGACAATGATAATTTTCAACATTAGCTTGCTAGTTTTGGAACAGTTATAGCTGCATTAAGATGTGCGCAGGTCAAAATATTTTCCCTGCAGCATAGCTGTGTTCAATTGATTACATGGCCATGCGTATAATTAAGCTCACTACTTGTGTTTTGTTTTTTGCATTAAAAAGGTCAATCAAAATGTTTAACATACAGCCGCGGAAAAAATTAAGAGACCACTTCAAAATGATCAGTTTCTCTGGTTTTACTATTTATTGGTATGTGTTAAAGTAAAATGTACATTTTTGTTTTATTCTATAACCTACAGGCAACATTCCTACCAAATTTAAAATAAAAATATTGTCATTTAGATCATTTATTTGCAGAAAAATGACAATTGGTCAAAATAGCAAAAAAGATGCAGTGTCTTCGGATCTCGAATAATGCAAAGAAAACAAGCTCATATTCATTTTTAAGCTACACAATACTAATGCTTTAACTTAGGAAGAGTTCAGAAATCAATATTTGGTGGAATAACCTTGATTTAAAATCACAACTTTCATGTGTCTTGGCATGCTCTCCACCAGTCTTTCACATTGCCGTTGGGTGACTTTATGCTACTCCTGGCGCAAGAATTCAAGCAGCTCGGCTTTTTTTCATGGCTTGTGACCATCCATCTTCCTCTTGATCACATTTCAGAGGTTTTTTATGGGATTCAGGTCTCGAAATTGGGCTGGCCATGACAGGGCCCTGATCTGGTGGTACTCCATCCACACCTTTACTGGCCTGGCTGTGTGGCATGGAGCATTGCCCTGCTGGAAAAAACACTTCTCAGAGTTGGGGAACATTGTCAGAGCAAAAGGAAGCAAGTTTTTCTTCTGGGACAACGTTGTACTTTGCCTGGCTGAGGTTTGTAAAAGACCATAAGGATTGAACCAAAGCGGACTGGAGGGTCTCCTAGTTCGTCTTCTCTGATGAGTCCAATTTTCAGCTTTGCCCAACACATGGTCGTCTGATGGTTAGACGGAGACCTAGAGAGGCCTACAAGCCACAGAGTCTTGCACCTACTGTGAAATTGGACTCATCAGAGAAGAGTGACTGTGGAAGAGATTTCTGTCCCCTGCATCATGTCACAAGTGTTTATTTCCTCATTGCCAACAGCAGAGGGAGCTAGTAGTTTACTTATGAGTTCCTCTTTCACCGATAGACATTTCTATTATGTTGCATGCTGTAATGGAACTGTGTCCTCCCATATGCAACTGTGATGAATGTATTTGAGAGACGAATGCAGCGAACTTTTAACCTTAGAGATTTAGTTAGGTCTGGTGTTTCAGTAATTTCTAAGGTAGCTCTCAGAAAGAGGTGGACTAGGACTTGTAACAGATCCGCATGTTGATGATCATAAAGGTGAGTGTGTGATACAGGCCAAAGTTGGTCACTTTCAAACACCAAAACAAAGGCACCCAGCCTCCCTTTAAGTCCTTCCTCTTATATGCAGCAGGATTAAATGTGATTGTCCTCAATGTTGCAACGGTCTGAGCTAAGTAGCATTGCTGACTAGTTGTACTCACATTTTAAACTCTGTAAAACTGAAGCTGACAAGGAAAGATTAATATAATTTTGAAGTGTTTAACCCCGAGACCAAAGACTTATCCGGTGGATAAAAGTGGGGCTATACTTATTAAATTAATTTTCTTTGAATTAAGGCTGTTTAACTTTTTTTTTACAACCAACATCAAAGCCGATTTGGTTTCATGCCCCTTCTTGCCACTCAGCAACTAGTCCTTCTCAGCTCAACTCAGCTCAAACCTTTCTCTCACACTCCTACCCGTACCTCAGACATTTCCTCCTTATAAAATATGAATTTCAGACTCTCCTCCCTCATCCAGAACGATCAGAAAAAAGAATACCGAAGTGTGCTGGCATGAAATCCGTAATGAGTGTAAGGCGCGCGCGCGCGCGTGTGTGTGTGTGTGTGTGTTTGAACGTGCGTGAGTGCGTGTGTGTGTGCGTGTGCGTGTGTGTGTGTGTGTGTGTGTGTGTGTGTGTGTGTGTGTATATGGAGCAGAAGATGAGTCCAGTCTGATTCACTATTCACAACCACATAAGTAACCTCATGCGTAAACATGAGCCAACTGGGTTAAGAGTAACTCAGGGGTGATGATGGCTTTCATCTGAGCTTCTCTATACCATAGTAAGATACCACTGTAGCTATGTATATGTGTATACATTTTCCAGACAGTGTACTATATCCATAAAATATCCATCCTGAATATAGTGTTCACTAACTTTGTGTCATGCACAAAAGTATTTAGAGTATGCTGGATAAATCGTCAGTAAGTCAATTCTCCATCAACATCTAAGTGTTGGATTGTGTGTCTGACACTACAGGCCAGAACTGAATTCAAATAGGACACATTTTCCCCTTCCCTACACAGGGTCACATTGTCACCATCACCAAACCGCACACCCTGCCTGTCATATGGGATGTTTTCCATTTCATTACGAGCCCATGTTTATTCAGTTTCTCTCCAGGCTAGGAATACTGGGCTAATAAGTAGTGCGGTCTCTGGCCATAGGGGCCATAAGCCCTCAGGGCGGTGACTCAAGGGGTTTCTTCATGTTCATATGAACACTGAAAATGAACATGCCCTAACAACGTGCATAAACACAGTGAGCATACAGTACAGTCAGATATCGCTATTGATTTGCTTATGCTTTTCCTTGTTTCATACCGTCTGTGTTTTCCATTTCCAGGAGCACGAAGCTCCTCACTAAAAATCACGAAAGCTTTGACCACCCAGACAACGTTCCCTGCTTAAATGTTAGAGGTGAATGTGAAGACTATTTTGGAAAGGATTTTCTGAATCCATATATGACCTGTTTGGCCAAACCATAAATCACTTCCAGGCTCAACTCTCCCAACCGCTTTACTATGAAGCCTTACATACAAAACTAAATATTTCTTTAGTCAATCCATACCAGTGCATTTTAGTGTTTATTTTATTTTCTTATTTTGGGGACATCGGCTACCCCAGAGAACATGTTAGCTGGGTATCCAGCTCAAGGATGAAACCCATATCAGGACATTTTAGTGTTTATTTTATTTTCTTATTTTGGGGACATCAGCTACCCCAGAGGATGTGCTAGCAGGGTATCCAGCTCAAGGACAAAACTCAAGGAAGAGAACCACACACCCTGGTGTGCAGTGGGGAATGAGACTCTGATAAAGTCAGCAAGTTAAGAAATAATAGAATAAGATAATGACTGAATTAGTTGCCTGCAAGAATAATTATCGGAGTCCTGTCCTGTTTCACTTCAGCCATTCCTTTGAGGATGAAAATGGTCCATACCATACCACGCCCCTTGGAATTGGCCCTCATTTTCAAACACATTGCGGTTTTTCCCACAAAAGACAAACATTTGGGAAAATTAAATTCCCCTTCACATCTGGGGCATAAATAATTCACGGTAAACAGCTCGAAGCTAAATTGTTATTATTTTGTTTCTTGGGTTGGCTTGTATAACTGGGGGAAAACCACCACTTTATTTTACAGATAGTTGATTTCATACAATTCATGAAATTAAAAACATACATTATGATGTGTTGAATGGGTGTAGAAGAATGCCTGTTTCACTTTTTATTGATAACGTATAAATACTCAACATAAATGACTGCCACCGTGACTGAATAAGTTCTGAATAAATTGGTGTAATTCATAGACAGACTCCGCCAAACTCTAATAACTATAATAATGTCTTCTGTGCTGATGAACCGGCTTTCTCTTCATCAGTGTTGAATCATCTCAACATCCCTGTCTTATATTCAGCTACCCAGATACATGTGTATATGCTCCTTTGGTCCACAAAAACTAAACAGTAAATAAAACACAGGTAACAGATGTGTTCTTTGAAGTTGGTGGTAGTGGTTGTATGTTTTTTTTTTATTATTATTTCCACAGTAGACTTTGTAGGATTGTCTTTTTCACCTGTAGCTCAACACTTTAGAAACACACATTTACAGCAGTTACAAAGTGACAATTTCATACTATTCACACACTCCATTACATCCAGTACTTTTGAATATGCTTGCCTTCAAACTCTGTAACACTCAGATGGGAGTGATTTCTCTTTTGCTCATGCCCATGTAGTTTTCAGATAGTTTTAAATGACTACTGTACTTAAACAAACTAACTAAACAAATGAACAAACAAACAAATAGACAAATAAATAAACGAGATAGAAACTATTTTATAAATGATTTCCACTGTACATTAGTTTGCTTGTGACGGTGATGATTCAGGCTTATGAAGTTGTCCTGTTGAGACTTATGCCTTTGCAAGGCTTCATACAATTACAGATTATATATAGTGGCACAACGCACAGCGTTGGTCTAGATTCGCCGACTTGCACCTCCCTTTGAGTAAAAATAATCTCCAGTGTTGTACTGCATGTCACTAACCCAAACATGGTCGTTTACTGCTCCCATTATTATTACATTACTGCACCCAATTTAAAGGAGGTTCCATGAGTCCTTAGTCCACTTTTCTGCCTCAATCTCTCCTACAGCTACAAGTTCTTGTTCACAGAGCTGAGTTCATCATTTGCAAAAAAAAAAAGAGTAATGGTCTCTGCTCTTGTCATTTTAACAGACTTGCTCATGCTGTGACTATAATAAACTCCACAGCATCCACTGCCGCCAGCGATCTTGTGTTACCTCAGCATTAAAGTCTCCGTTGGCTTTGTCTTCAGGAAGCTGAAGGGAACTGTGTGTTACCTCTTGCCAATCTCATTTTGCCGGAGGAACTGGATGTTGTTGGGGCTGTCGGCTAGTTCTGGGTACTGCTCAACGGAGAGTACATAGTACCCATCATAACCAGGCACCTTACCTCCGCTCAGTAGCTGTCGTTTCTCTCCCTCAGTCCACGGGCGAGCGCCATCCTCTTCATCCCTGACTCTTTGCTGCTCGCGGGCCCAGGCGCTCACTAGCGCCCTCTGGCGGGCCAGCTCCAGAATGCGCTCACGTTCCTCATCCTGCGTGGTGCCGTACCGCAGGTGCAGCGCCAGAGTCCCACACCGCAGCTCCACATCCACCAAGCGGCGCGTCCGCCCACCCACCACCGCCGTTGACTGCCACACACTCACATTGACGCCATTCTCTAGTGCACGCCGGCCGGTTGTGAGCCGTAGTACGGCCAGGTCGCTGTCAGCTGCACCCGGCTTCACAAAGTGGTGTGTGTCGCAGCCTTCCAGCATGTAGTGCAGGTCCTGCAGATAGATGGCGCCGCTGAGGACAGACGCCAGCTTAATGCAGTCCTCGCTGGAGGTGCTAAGTGTGTTGGTCACCACCACTTTGCCTCGGCTAACGGCTAACATGACGCCCCGTCCAACCAGGGACGTGCTTGGGGCAAACCACAGCCACGGCCTCTCTGTGTGTGGGGTTGGGCCGAACTGCACCTCAGGCAAACGTCTGAATGATAGGAAGGCCTGGGCTTGCCTGATAACGTCCTGCTGCATCCCAAAAACAGGCTATGAAGAACAGAAAAGAATAGAATAGATATCACTATGTTAAGCATTCATTAGGGTGCTTGGGCATTCCCTCCAAAGCGATTTTAAAGGGGTCTGCTCTCTTCAGAAAGCTTTTAATTTCCAGCTGACAAGATTTTGTGAATTATCAAAGTGCTTCTGTGCCTTTTATATCATTCATATTAAACACCATCTGATGACATGATTTAACTTTTCTCAAAAATGCATATCTGTATTACCTTAAGTGTAGCACAGTTTCTCCTAGACTAAAGACATATTAATCTGCCATCGAGTGACACATTTTAAATAGCAAAACAAACAGAACATCTAGTGAAATACTAACATGTGGAACATATAGTGAAATACTAACATGTGGAACATATAGTGAAATACTAACATGTGGAACATATAGTTAAATACTAACATGTGGAACATATAGTGAAATACTAACATGTGGAACATATAGTGAAATACTAACATGTGGAACATATAGTGAAATACTGACCGGGAGGTCATCCCAAATCTGGCTCCTTATCAGTTCATACGAAGGATTGTTGATGTCAAACTTGGGGGCAGGAAATCCAGGTATGGTGTTGTGCAGGTGAAAGCCAAAGGTTACCAGCCAGGTGTTTACATCTGAAAAAAAAAATCAACAATAAATGGCAAATAAATGAAATAAACAAAATCAATCATTATACATTATAATCATGACTGTGTTTTAACAGAACAGAATTGAGCATGTTGTCAACAGCAATATAATTACAGTACACGTTCTACATTAGACAAGAACACATTTACAGATGGTGTCTCTTACCTGTGACATACTTCCGTACATTGTGTCCTTGACTGATGGGGTCATTGTTCCTGAACATGTAAAGGTTGAAAGGCCTGGGATCCTTCCCCACGTCTTTAAAAGTGGTGGGACACGGAGTGGTCCAGCGGCCTGCCATGATGTCAAAGTCCCGCTCGCCAAAATGGACCAGCTTAGTGAGAGGGTCGTACAAGCCCCCGTGGAAGCCTAGCGGGAGCTGTAGGTCGGGGTTGGAGTCGAGGTGCACCTCCCCGTAGGCTGTGTACTGCACCTGCTTCAGGAGGAGGCCCTCGCTGCTGAAGATGGCCAGTGGCGTGCCCGTGTTGTCGCTAGCGATGTAGAACTCCTTGCCGCTGCTCATCTCCATGGCGAACAGGTGGCCCTGCAGGTCGTAGTACAGTGAAGTGATCTCAATGCTACTGTGGTTGTACACATGCGTGATCCGGCTTGGGTAGGTCAGATCTGCGTAGAAATACTGCAAGTGCTGGCCACCGCTGGCCTTGGAAGAGACCCGGCGGCCCAGTCCGTCGTAGCGGTACCGGACACTCCAGCCCAGGGATTTGCTGTAGACTCTCTCAAGGAGGCCTTTGGAGTTGTGCTCAAAGATCTCTGAGCCTCGCTGGCGCAGGAAGCCGTCCTCATCCAGCTGGTACTGGAGGTCTCCCAGGCGCGTTATTCGGTCTCGGAGGTCGTAACGCAAAGGGGTTAGCCGAGGGCTGTTCCCAGGGTGCATCAGGTGGAGGTTTCCGTTCAGGTCATAGTTGTATCGCCACGACACACGGTCGTTCAGAGACGCCATCTGCAGCTGACCATCCATGTCATACTCGTAGGTGTACTTGGTGGAGTTGGCGTACGGCCCTATTTTCATCTCCTTCTTCACAATTCGGCCCGCAGCGTCGTATTGGAAGGCGATCCAGTACATCACCGTCCGGAACACCTCGTACTGGATCTCTTTGACCCTCCCGTGGCCATCGAAGTGCTTGCTGTAGGTCATGACAGAGGTGGAGATGATCTGGTTGATGTCATAGTAGATTACGCCAAACTTGCCAAATTGCTCCAGCTTCCCTGAGATGTCGTCATATTGGTAGAGGTCAATGGGGAGTGGAGTCTCATTGATGACTCCTTGAACATTGGCAACACGAAGGCTTCCATCGTAGGCATAGTCGAAACGGGCATTCACCATGCCCTCCTCATTGAAGCGGTAGATCTGCCGGTCCACTAGCGCCCCCAGCTGTCTGTAGCGGATAGTGCAGATGAACGCCTCGTTCTGCAAATTGATGGTCTTCAGCACGCCAGCTGTCTCGTCAAAGGTGAAGGTGACTTTCGTGCTGTCGTACAGAACCTCAGATAGTTTGTTCTGTCTTCGGTACCGGTACAGAACCCGACGGCCCGTTCCATGATGGGCCACTCTTAAGAGGAGGCCATCCTCGCGATAGTCGATGGCCACCGAGGCGTTGCTCTCCGGTGGGTGGTAGAGGTTGCTGTAGTACCCAAGAGAGCGGACTGTGTGCATCGTGTGGCGTGCCAAACTGGGCATGGTGACGCCAGATAGGAGCCCCTGGGCATCGTACTCAAAGACATACTGCCGCTGGCTGGCTAAGAGTAGCACCACAGCCTGAGGAGAAACAGAACAGTTTTATCACAGGGACTTAGTACAACACATTCAGTCCTTATTCAGAAAAGCTCTACTCAAATGTATACTAAGTTTGTGGTAAATTGTTATTATGGATGAACTTCTCTACC
Source organism: Sprattus sprattus (assembly GCF_963457725.1). Taxonomy (NCBI): domain Eukaryota; kingdom Metazoa; phylum Chordata; class Actinopteri; order Clupeiformes; family Clupeidae; genus Sprattus; species Sprattus sprattus. The sequence goes on along the minus strand of NC_137927.1, from coordinate 4,762,220 downwards.
ATATTCAGCTACCTCAGGCTGTCAAGCATGCCTCTAAACAATGGGTCTCTTCAATTTATCCTAATTCTACAAATAGAACTGTTGGCAGTTATGGCAAAGTATAATTCATATAGACATGTTTTGTATTTGGAGCTGGTCACACACTCACCTCCTCCATGTAAGTGTAGGTCCAGGTCTTGCCATCCGGGAACTCTCTGGTGACCAACCGTCCCTGGCTGTCGTACTCTACCCGCTCTGCCTCTGATCCCCACTGGAGGGCGCTGATGAGCCCACCGCTGGTGCGGGTGATGTTGACTGGTAGAAGCTTACTGCTGGGGGTCCACAGCACAGGCTGGCCAGCTGTGTCGTACAGGATCTTCAGCAGGAACTTACGGTGGTCGTCATAGATTCTCTCTGTCCGCAAGAGGCGGTCGTAATCCACTGACAGAATGTTACGGCCATTCACCTGATTTTGTGGAAGATGTGGTTTATGATATTTTTTTTTCTTAGTTTGACACTTCCTTCATGAGAAAAAACAAACATCTAAGCACAGTAACTGTTATAGTATAGGAGAGTATAGGAGAATAACATGTCTTTGAGGCCTGTCATAAACTGTTATGACCTAGTTATGTCACGTTTATGACAGATGATTGGCTTACTTCGTGCCGGTTGTTTTCCCTGCTCCTCAGGTTTTTGTCCTTTATTTGCTCCCCTATTTTATATGTAAAATATCTCTCAAGCGTATAAGTATTGACACAAGACATGAATAAATGTGTATGAATACCAGTCATGGTTCGTGAATGAAAGTTGGTTTATGAATCTATGCCTGTGTATCTACATGTGTCTCAGTGTGCACTATGCTGAGGGCACAAAAGGCAAGAGCAACTATGTGAAGTTGGGAGGTGCTCCCTCTAAGGCTCTGGTGCAGATAAAATAGATTAACAGTGCACACACACACACACACACACACACACACACACACACACACACACACACACACACACACACACACACACACACAGTGCTTTCAAGAACTTCATTAAGCTGAATGTCACCCTGGCATAGCGACAAGGTCCTAAATCAAGCAGCTCAAACTTTTCATCAGGCACTTTGAAGCATGTTTACTGAAATGGACCATACGTGTGAGATATAAGATATCTAGACTGTATGACTCAGTTGTCATACTGGAGGATCAGACTGAGGATGACTCATACTCCTCATGGAGCTGCTGATCATGGAAGTATGGCTTGCATCCCTGGTGGGAGATCTACCTATAGTTCTATCAGCTCCAGACATCTATGGTGGGAGCGCCAGACATCATGACTCATGACTGATTTAGAGAGGGAAAGCTGCATCTGCAAAGACGGTAGTCATTGCATTGCAATATACTGCATATGACTGTACACAAGAACAAATGTTTTGTGTGTGTGTGTGTATTTTATTCTTTAAATAACTGACCCGTAGCTTCCTTCCGAACACTGTGACCTTTGCCCTCGTCTGTTCCTTCCGGAAGCGCCACTCAACCAGATTCTGCCCACTCTCACTGGGCAGCGTCATGTTCCGGCGTGCCACGATTGGACACGAAGGGCCTGCCAGGATGTGGGGTTCGGTCTGGTAGTGGGAGTCCATGCCATTAGCGTAGAGGATCCTGAGGGATCGGTCATACCCAAGCACGTAGCTGTTCCTCAGTTGATCTGCAGTACACCAGAGAGGGCACCCTCTCACTACACAGAAAAGCTACTGGCGATTTTATGAAGGCATCCAGACACTGGTCTGTACTCAGTGTTCAGTTGTGTTTTGGTGTCCTGTGTGTGACCTTAATGCTCAAAAAATGCAACAGAAATCCTTTGTAACAACAACAATGCATATTTCAGTTGGAAAACTAAAATAAAAATCTGAGTAGATAACAATGACACTGCCCTCCTTCCCAGATATTACATGAAAGGTTTTATACTGACATTCACACTCTAGGGAAACTGTTTGAGCTTTTTCTTCAGACATTCCTCTCATCACCAACCACATCAATGAGCAAATTGAGCAACAAAAACAAACACAGTGGCTTGAAATGTTTGGCTCCTTTCATTTTTCAGAGTAAGAGATGTGACAGGGTTGTGTATCCTGGGACAGTGTGACACTGCCTGGATAGGTGTGTATTTCTTACCCTGGATAGATGAGTAATTAGGCCACCTACCCTGAGACAGAGTGTAAACTGCCTGGATGGACGTGTGGTTGGCAGAGATACTCGCATCGTCCTCCTGGCCTGAGGTTGTCACGGTGACAGTGAAGTCTGTCTCCATGTCGCCACGAAGATTAGTCACAACACCAGTAGGGAAAGTGGCGTTGTAGAGCTTTCCCTCCGTGTCATATCTGCGGAGGACAACAGAAGTATTACATTGGACAGTGTTACACTGGGCCACAAAAGACTGACGCTTCAGTGTGGATGAATACTTACAACAGGGTAACTAAGAGGTGAGATGGTGGCTGTAACATATCACAGTTGTATAGTAACCATTAAAGTACAAAAGCCTGGTCCAATGGTCCACATTGGTTATCCAGCTACAACTCACGTGGTCCATCAAAACTGAGAGCACTTACTCATAGAACGTGGTCCAGCCATTGGTGGTGGTCTTGGTTGCCAGGAGACCTCTCTTGCCATGGTAAGTAAACTGAACAAGCTCGTGCCCCTGCGCTGTGAGGGACCTCAGATCTCCTTGTGCGTCCACAGCCATCCAGATCACCTGGTTGTCAGGGGTGATGAGCCGGACAGGCACTTGGCTGGCATCGTGTCTGATTCGGAGTGTGTTCCCATGGCAATCGGTCACCCCAGTGAGGTCAGCCTTGTTGTCATAGGTGAAGTTATACTTGTAGTCTCCCGTGACGAGGTTAAGCGTGTGGCGGTGTGTTCCGTTGGTGCTGAACAGGTAGAGTTCCTCTGACTCAGGAGATGCCACTTCATACAGGCTGGCGGCGTTGAGCGGAGGGCGGATCCG